>NC_091287.1:189345310-189671143 GCF_032444005.1 Ranitomeya imitator
ATAGGCGTCTCAGTGAAGTTGACACAACCCGGAAACAGCTGACGGTGCTGAAACCAGGCTTGGCACGAGGGAGTACCTGTGACAAGAACACTGCCGAGAACCAGCTGGCGGTGCTGGAACCCGGATGCGTTGCCCCAGTGTGCAAGAGCCAATGGCACGACCGAGGACCAGCTGACGGTGCTGGAACCCGGTTACTAAGCTGTAGGTGCCCGCGCTTAAAAGCACTACCAAGGACCGCCTGGCGTTGGCGGAACTCGGATACCCAGGAGGAGGCACCTAAGCCAAAGGCTCGGCCCGGAACCAGCTGACGGTGCTGGAACCAGGTGGTGGACCCCAAGGCCCACAGGAGAGGAGAGAACAGCTAGGCCGCGAGGCAGCCGCAGTTACCGAACCCCAACAGTCCTACAGGGGGAGCTGGGCCTACTGGCACTACAGAACCAGCCTTGACTACCAGTTCACGCAGCCCACATAGGAAGCTCCTAAACTGGAGGCACCCTGGAGTTGGCTAACTCGACCGCCCCACGACGGGGCAAGCATAGGCGTCTCAGTGAAGTTGACACAACCCGGAAACAGCTGACGGTGCTGAAACCAGGCTTGGCACGAGGGAGTACCTGTGACAAGAACACTGCCGAGAACCAGCTGGCGGTGCTGGAACCCGGATGCGTTGCCCCAGTGTGCAAGAGCCAATGGCACGACCGAGGACCAGCTGACGGTGCTGGAACCCGGTTGCTAAGCTGTAGGTGCCCGCGCTTAAAAGCACTACCAAGGACCGCCTGGCGTTGGCGGAACTCGGATACCCAGGAGGAGGCACCTAAGCCAAAGGCTCGGCCCGGAACCAGCTGACGGTGCTGGAACCAGGTGGTGGACCCCAAGGCCCACAGGAGAGGAGAGAACAGCTAGGCCGCGAGGCAGCCGCAGTTACCGAACCCCAACAGTCCTACAGGGGGAGCTGGGCCTACTGGCACTACAGAACCAGCCTTGACTACCAGTTCACGCAGCCCACATAGGAAGCTCCTAAACTGGAGGCACCCTGGAGTTGGCTAACTCGACCGCCCCACGACGGGGCAAGCATAGGCGTCTCAGTGAAGTTGACACAACCCGGAAACAGCTGACGGTGCTGAAACCAGGCTTGGCACGAGGGAGTACCTGTGACAAGAACACTGCCGAGAACCAGCTGGCGGTGCTGGAACCCGGATGCGTTGCCCCAGTGTGCAAGAGCCAATGGCACGACCGAGGACCAGCTGACGGTGCTGGAACCCGGTTACTAAGCTGTAGGTGCCCGCGCTTAAAAGCACTACCAAGGACCGCCTGGCGTTGGCGGAACTCGGATACCCAGGAGGAGGCACCTAAGCCAAAGGCTCGGCCCGGAACCAGCTGACGGTGCTGGAACCAGGTGGTGGACCCCAAGGCCCACAGGAGAGGAGAGAACAGCTAGGCCGCGAGGCAGCCGCAGTTACCGAACCCCAACAGTCCTACAGGGGGAGCTGGGCCTACTGGCACTACAGAACCAGCCTTGACTACCAGTTCACGCAGCCCACATAGGAAGCTCCTAAACTGGAGGCACCCTGGAGTTGGCTAACTCGACCGCCCCACGACGGGGCAAGCATAGGCGTCTCAGTGAAGTTGACACAACCCGGAAACAGCTGACGGTGCTGAAACCAGGCTTGGCACGAGGGAGTACCTGTGACAAGAACACTGCCGAGAACCAGCTGGCGGTGCTGGAACCCGGATGCGTTGCCCCAGTGTGCAAGAGCCAATGGCACGACCGAGGACCAGCTGACGGTGCTGGAACCCGGTTACTAAGCTGTAGGTGCCCGCGCTTAAAAGCACTACCAAGGACCGCCTGGCGTTGGCGGAACTCGGATACCCAGGAGGAGGCACCTAAGCCAAAGGCTCGGCCCGGAACCAGCTGACGGTGCTGGAACCAGGTGGTGGACCCCAAGGCCCACAGGAGAGGAGAGAACAGCTAGGCCGCGAGGCAGCCGCAGTTACCGAACCCCAACAGTCCTACAGGGGGAGCTGGGCCTACTGGCACTACAGAACCAGCCTTGACTACCAGTTCACGCAGCCCACATAGGAAGCTCCTAAACTGGAGGCACCCTGGAGTTGGCTAACTCGACCGCCCCACGACGGGGCAAGCATAGGCGTCTCAGTGAAGTTGACACAACCCGGAAACAGCTGACGGTGCTGAAACCAGGCTTGGCACGAGGGAGTACCTGTGACAAGAACACTGCCGAGAACCAGCTGGCGGTGCTGGAACCCGGATGCGTTGCCCCAGTGTGCAAGAGCCAATGGCACGACCGAGGACCAGCTGACGGTGCTGGAACCCGGTTACTAAGCTGTAGGTGCCCGCGCTTAAAAGCACTACCAAGGACCGCCTGGCGTTGGCGGAACTCGGATACCCAGGAGGAGGCACCTAAGCCAAAGGCTCGGCCCGGAACCAGCTGACGGTGCTGGAACCAGGTGGTGGACCCCAAGGCCCACAGGAGAGGAGAGAACAGCTAGGCCGCGAGGCAGCCGCAGTTACCGAACCCCAACAGTCCTACAGGGGGAGCTGGGCCTACTGGCACTACAGAACCAGCCTTGACTACCAGTTCACGCAGCCCACATAGGAAGCTCCTAAACTGGAGGCACCCTGGAGTTGGCTAACTCGACCGCCCCACGACGGGGCAAGCATAGGCGTCTCAGTGAAGTTGACACAACCCGGAAACAGCTGACGGTGCTGAAACCAGGCTTGGCACGAGGGAGTACCTGTGACAAGAACACTGCCGAGAACCAGCTGGCGGTGCTGGAACCCGGATGCGTTGCCTTGCCTATTAAAGATTGTCTTCCTAGAGCCCCAACTAGCGGTGTTGGAGCAAAGGGTAAGCAGGGGGAGATGAGTGTAGGCCGAAGCCTGCACTGGAGGCAGCTTTGTGTCTGCGTTGCGTTTGCAGGACACTTTGCCGGCTACACACTGGGGGAACAGCTGGCGTTGCTGAACCCCACTAACACAATGGCGTGTGTTTTTATCTGTGCAGCTAGCACTTGCGGGCAAAAACTAGCGATGTTAGAGCCCGTGTTGAAGCAGGAGGAGGAGGAGAGGAGCAGAGTGTAGGCCGAAGCCTAGTTGAACCAATTTCAAAGGAAACCTTTAACCCCCCCCTCAGGTGTTACAAAGTACAAGAGACACACCTTGTGCAGTATTAATGCTGCACAAGTGAAAGGTTGCTCTATTAATTTGTCTACTTGCACACGCTGAATGAAAGACATACACAATTTACCCCATTCTACAGTCAAACTGTAGTGGATGCGTGACTTGGTTTTTTGATGAGACGCAGCACAGGTGTCCAAAATAACGCCTTGGTGCTTGGCGCAGCTTCCTGAGCGTTGTTATTTGCTGTACAGGAGTCTGCGCTCTTGTGTTATCCCTTGGCAATGCCCTGTTAGCGCTGCCCATCTTATGACCTCATTTCATGTTGGCCGGTGCGGTTAACGATGGCCATAAATCCCAGACCCACAGTGTCTTTTCATAAAGCCACACTGCGGTGCTGGGATTCGTGGCCTTGAGCAGTAAATATTTTGGCCGCTCACACACGTCCTTACACCTGCTTCAGACTGGGCGGCCTCTGCTGATCCCTTCTCGCATGCCGCGGCCATGAGGCTGCACAGTCTGAAGAAGGCGGAAGGAGATGAGTTAAGACAGGCGAAGATATGCACTGCTCGTGCCCATCAATCACACCCTCGCAGTCAAAATAATTAAGACAACGAGGAGCATTTTATTCAGGCAGGGCGGACGAACAGGCGCAAGTAGCCAACCAATGATGTCAGAAGACGGGAAGCGCTACCAAGGGGGGTGCTGCGTATCATTAGAAAGGAAAGTCACACCTCAGGGACAGTGGAATGGTCTCAAAGAGACACATTTTGTACGTGTTGAGTTCCACGTGGGCAAGGAGAAAACATCAGCCACCTTGTACAAATGCAGCAGTACTGCTGTACAAGGTGGCTGTTATACATAGAAACACCTGGGGGTGGGGGCCAGGCTCCCTTCAATTTCAGTTCATGTGCCTGCGTGGCGTTTGCAGGTCACGTTGCAAGCTGCACAGCAGGGGAACAGCAGGCGGTGCTGAACCCCACTAACACATTGGCTGGTGTTTTTCTCTGTGCAGCTAGCATGTCCGGGCAGAAACTGGCGTTGTTTGAGCCCAGGGTCAGCAGGAGGAGGAGAGGAGCAAAGTGTAGGCCGAAGCCTGCACTGGTGGCAGCTTTTGTTCTGTTGTGCCAGCGTGGCTTGTGCTGGACACGTTGCCGACTACACAGCAGGGGAACAGCTGGCGGTGCTGAACCCCACTAACACATTGGCTGGTGTTTTTCTCTGTGCAGCTAGCATTTCCGGGCAAAAACTAGCGGTGTTTGAGCCCAGGGTCAGCAGGAGGAGTAGAGGAGCAGAGTGTAGGCCGAAGCCTAGTTGAACCAATTTCAAAGGTTACCTTTAACCCCCCCCTCAGGTGTTGCAAGGTACAAGAGCCACACCTTGAACAGCATTAATGATGCACAAGTCAAAGGTTGCTCTATTTAATTTTGCTCCTTGCACACGCTGAATTAAACACGTACACTATTTAGCCCATTATACTGTCAAACAGTAGTGGAGGCGTGACTACTAGTCTTTTTAAGGAGACGCAGCACAGGTGTACAAATTTACACCTAGGTGCTGTGCGCAGATTCCTTACCGTTGTTATTTGCAGTACAGGAAACTGCGCTCTTGTGTTATCCCTTGGCAATACCCTGTTAGTGCAGGCCGTCTCATGACCTCATTTCATGTTGGCCGGTGCGGTTAACGATGGCCATAAATCCCAGACCCACAGTGGCTTTTCCTAAAGTCACACTGCGGTGCTGGGATTCGTGGCCTTGTGCAGTAAATATGTTCGCCGCTCACACATGTCCTTACACCTGCTTCAGACTGGGCGGCCTCAGCTGATCCCTTATCGCATGCCGCGGCCATGAGGCCGCACAGTCAGAAGAAGGCGGAAGGAGGGGAGTGAAAACAGGGGAACATATGCACTGCTCGTGCCCATCAATCACACCCTCGCAGTCAAAATATATGAGACAACGGGGGGCGTTGTGTCGGGCAGGGGGGACGCACAGGCACAGCCAGCCAACCAATGATGTCAGGAGACGGGCAGCGCTAACAATGGGGGTGCTGCGTGTCATTAAAAAGGAAAGTCACACCTCAGGGACATTGTAATGGTCTGTAATGAGACACATTTTGTACTTGTTGAGTTCCACGTGTGCAAGGAGAAAAAGTCAGCCACCTTGTACAAATGCAGCAGTACTGCTGTACAAGGTGGCTGTTATACATAGAAACACCTGGGGGGGTGGGGGGCAGGCTCCCTTCAATTTCAGTTCATGTGCCTGCGTGGCGTTTGCAGGTCACGTTGCAAGCTACACAGCAGGGGAACAGCTGGCGTTGCTGAACCCCACTGACACATTGACTGGTGTTTTTCTCTGTGCAGATTGCATGTCCGGGCAAAAACTAGCGGTGTTAGAGCCCAGGGTCAGCAGGAGGAGGAGGAGAGGAGCAAAGTGTAGGACGAAGCCTGCACTGGTGGCAGCTTTTGGTCGGTTGTGCCAGCGTGGCTTGTGCTGGACACGATGCCGGCTACACAGCGGGGGAACAGCAGGCGGTGCTGAACCCCACTAACACATTGGCTGGTGTTTTTCTCTGTGCAGCTAGCATGTCCGGGCAGAAACTGGCGTTGTTTGAGCCCAGGGTCAGCAGGAGGAGGAGAGGAGCAAAGTGTAGGCCGAAGCCTGCACTGGTGGCAGCTTTTGTTCTGTTGTGCCAGCGTGGCTTGTGCTGGACACGTTGCCGACTACACAGCAGGGGAACAGCTGGCGGTGCTGAACCCCACTAACACATTGGCTGGTGTTTTTCTCTGTGCAGCTAGCATTTCCGGGCAAAAACTAGCGGTGTTTGAGCCCAGGGTCAGCAGGAGGAGTAGAGGAGCAGAGTGTAGGCCGAAGCCTAGTTGAACCAATTTCAAAGGTTACCTTTAACCCCCCCCTCAGGTGTTGCAAGGTACAAGAGCCACACCTTGAACAGCATTAATGATGCACAAGTCAAAGGTTGCTCTATTTAATTTTGCTCCTTGCACACGCTGAATTAAACACGTACACTATTTAGCCCATTATACTGTCAAACAGTAGTGGAGGCGTGACTACTAGTCTTTTTAAGGAGACGCAGCACAGGTGTACAAATTTACACCTAGGTGCTGTGCGCAGATTCCTTACCGTTGTTATTTGCAGTACAGGAAACTGCGCTCTTGTGTTATCCCTTGGCAATACCCTGTTAGTGCAGGCCGTCTCATGACCTCATTTCATGTTGGCCGGTGCGGTTAACGATGGCCATAAATCCCAGACCCACAGTGGCTTTTCCTAAAGTCACACTGCGGTGCTGGGATTCGTGGCCTTGTGCAGTAAATATGTTCGCCGCTCACACATGTCCTTACACCTGCTTCAGACTGGGCGGCCTCAGCTGATCCCTTATCGCATGCCGCGGCCATGAGGCCGCACAGTCAGAAGAAGGCGGAAGGAGGGGAGTGAAAACAGGGGAACATATGCACTGCTCGTGCCCATCAATCACACCCTCGCAGTCAAAATATATGAGACAACGGGGGGCGTTGTGTCGGGCAGGGGGGACGCACAGGCACAGCCAGCCAACCAATGATGTCA
The DNA here is from genome assembly GCF_032444005.1 of Ranitomeya imitator. NCBI lineage: Eukaryota > Metazoa > Chordata > Amphibia > Anura > Dendrobatidae > Ranitomeya > Ranitomeya imitator. The sequence continues at coordinate 189,352,022 of NC_091287.1, forward strand.
GGAGACGGGCAGCGCTAACAATGGGGGTGCTGCGTGTCATTAAAAAGGAAAGTCACACCTCAGGGACATTGTAATGGTCTGTAATGAGACACATTTTGTACTTGTTGAGTTCCACGTGTGCAAGGAGAAAAAGTCAGCCACCTTGTACAAATGCAGCAGTACTGCTGTACAAGGTGGCTGTTATACATAGAAACACCTGGGGGGGTGGGGGGCAGGCTCCCTTCAATTTCAGTTCATGTGCCTGCGTGGCGTTTGCAGGTCACGTTGCAAGCTACACAGCAGGGGAACAGCTGGCGTTGCTGAACCCCACTGACACATTGACTGGTGTTTTTCTCTGTGCAGATTGCATGTCCGGGCAAAAACTAGCGGTGTTAGAGCCCAGGGTCAGCAGGAGGAGGAGGAGAGGAGCAAAGTGTAGGACGAAGCCTGCACTGGTGGCAGCTTTTGGTCGGTTGTGCCAGCGTGGCTTGTGCTGGACACGATGCCGGCTACACAGCGGGGGAACAGCAGGCGGTGCTGAACCCCACTAACACATTGGCTGGTGTTTTTCTCTGTGCAGCTAGCATGTCCGGGCAGAAACTGGCGTTGTTTGAGCCCAGGGTCAGCAGGAGGAGGAGAGGAGCAAAGTGTAGGCCGAAGCCTGCACTGGTGGCAGCTTTTGTTCTGTTGTGCCAGCGTGGCTTGTGCTGGACACGTTGCCGACTACACAGCAGGGGAACAGCTGGCGGTGCTGAACCCCACTAACACATTGGCTGGTGTTTTTCTCTGTGCAGCTAGCATTTCCGGGCAAAAACTAGCGGTGTTTGAGCCCAGGGTCAGCAGGAGGAGTAGAGGAGCAGAGTGTAGGCCGAAGCCTAGTTGAACCAATTTCAAAGGTTACCTTTAACCCCCCCCTCAGGTGTTGCAAGGTACAAGAGCCACACCTTGAACAGCATTAATGATGCACAAGTCAAAGGTTGCTCTATTTAATTTTGCTCCTTGCACACGCTGAATTAAACACGTACACTATTTAGCCCATTATACTGTCAAACAGTAGTGGAGGCGTGACTACTAGTCTTTTTAAGGAGACGCAGCACAGGTGTACAAATTTACACCTAGGTGCTGTGCGCAGATTCCTTACCGTTGTTATTTGCAGTACAGGAAACTGCGCTCTTGTGTTATCCCTTGGCAATACCCTGTTAGTGCAGGCCGTCTCATGACCTCATTTCATGTTGGCCGGTGCGGTTAACGATGGCCATAAATCCCAGACCCACAGTGGCTTTTCCTAAAGTCACACTGCGGTGCTGGGATTCGTGGCCTTGTGCAGTAAATATGTTCGCCGCTCACACATGTCCTTACACCTGCTTCAGACTGGGCGGCCTCAGCTGATCCCTTATCGCATGCCGCGGCCATGAGGCCGCACAGTCAGAAGAAGGCGGAAGGAGGGGAGTGAAAACAGGGGAACATATGCACTGCTCGTGCCCATCAATCACACCCTCGCAGTCAAAATATATGAGACAACGGGGGGCGTTGTGTCGGGCAGGGGGGACGCACAGGCACAGCCAGCCAACCAATGATGTCAGGAGACGGGCAGCGCTAACAATGGGGGTGCTGCGTGTCATTAAAAAGGAAAGTCACACCTCAGGGACATTGTAATGGTCTGTAATGAGACACATTTTGTACTTGTTGAGTTCCACGTGTGCAAGGAGAAAAAGTCAGCCACCTTGTACAAATGCAGCAGTACTGCTGTACAAGGTGGCTGTTATACATAGAAACACCTGGGGGGGTGGGGGGCAGGCTCCCTTCAATTTCAGTTCATGTGCCTGCGTGGCGTTTGCAGGTCACGTTGCAAGCTACACAGCAGGGGAACAGCTGGCGTTGCTGAACCCCACTGACACATTGACTGGTGTTTTTCTCTGTGCAGATTGCATGTCCGGGCAAAAACTAGCGGTGTTAGAGCCCAGGGTCAGCAGGAGGAGGAGGAGAGGAGCAAAGTGTAGGCCGAAGCCTGCAATGGTGGCAGCTTTTGGTCGGTTGTGCCAGCGTGGCTTGTGCTGGACACGATGCCGGCTACACAGCGGGGGAACAGCAGGCGGTGCTGAACCCCACTAACACATTGGCTGGTGTTTTTCTCTGTGCAGCTAGCATGTCCGGGCAGAAACTGGCGTTGTTTGAGCCCAGGGTCAGCAGGAGGAGGAGAGGAGCAAAGTGTAGGCCGAAGCCTGCACTGGTGGCAGCTTTTGTTCTGTTGTGCCAGCGTGGCTTGTGCTGGACACGTTGCCGACTACACAGCAGGGGAACAGCTGGCGGTGCTGAACCCCACTAACACATTGGCTGGTGTTTTTCTCTGTGCAGCTAGCATTTCCGGGCAAAAACTAGCGGTGTATGAGCCCAGGGTCAGCAGGAGGAGTAGAGGAGCAGAGTGTAGGCCGAAGCCTAGTTGAACCAATTTCAAAGGTTACCTTTAACCCCCCCCTCAGGTGTTGCAAGGTACAAGAGCCACACCTTGTGCAGCATTAATGCTGCACAAGTAAAAGGTTGCTCTATTTGTTTTGCTCCTTGCACACGCTGACTAAAACACGTACACTATTTACCCCATTATACTGTCAAACAGTTGTGGAGGCGTGACTTGTCTTTTTAACGAGACGCAGCACAGGTGTCAAAATTTGCACCTAGGTACTGGGCGCAGATTCCTGAGCGTTGTTATTTGCTGTACAGGAGTCTGCGCTATTGTGATCCCTTGGCCATGCGCTGTGAGCGCTTCCTGTCTTCTGACCTCATTTCATGTCGGCCGTTGCGGTTAGCGATGGACATGAATCCCAGACCCACAGTGTGTTTTCAAAAAATCACACTGCGTGGCTGGGATTCGTGGCCTTGTGCAGTAAATAGGTTTGCCGCTTACACATGTCCTTACACCTGCTCCAGACTGGGCGGCCTCAGCTGATCCCTTATCGCCTACCACGGCCAGGAGGCCGCACAGTCTGAAGAAGGCGGAAGGAGATGAGTTAAGACAGGCGAACATATGCACTGCTCGTGCCCATAAACCACACCCTCGCTGACAAAATAAATATGACAACGAGGGGCGTTGTTTCTAGCAGGGCGGATGCACAGGCGCAGCCAGCTAACCATGATGACAAAAGACGGGAAACGCTACCAAGGGGGGTGCTGCGTATCATTACAAAGGAAAGTCACACCTCAGGGACAGTGGAATGGTCTCAATGAGACACATTTTGTACGTGTTGAGTTCCACGTGGGCAAGGCGAAAAAGTCAGCCACCTTGTACAAATGCAGCAGTACTGCTGTACTAGGTGGCTGTTATACATAGAAACACCTGGGGGGGTGGGGCCAGGTTCCCTTTTAATTTCAGTTCCTGTGCCTGCATGGCGTTTGCAGGTCACGTTGCCGGCTACACAGCAGGGGAACAGCTGGCGTTGCTGAACCCCACTAACACATTGGCTGGTGTTTTTCTCTGTGCAGCTAGCACTTCCGGGCAAAAACTAGCGGTGTTTGAGCCCAGGGTCAGCAGGAGGAGGAGAGGAGCAGAGTGTAGGCCGAAGCCTGCACTGGTGGCAGCTTTTGTTCTGTTGTGCCAGCGTGGCTTGTGCTGGACACGTTGCCGACTACACAGCAGGGGAACAGCTGGCGGTGCTGAACCCCACTGACACATCACCTAGTGTTTTTTTCTGTGTAGACAACACTTCCAGGTGGCAACTGACAGTGTTGAAACCCAGGGAATCAAAGAGGAGCAGAGTGTAGGCCGAAGCCTGCAGTGGAGCAAGTTGAAAGGGAACCTTTAACCCCCCCCCCCAGGCATTTGTTGCTGAAAGAGCCATCTTGTACAGCAGTAATACTGCACATGGAAAATGGTGGCTCCGAAAATTATGCTCCTTGCAAACGCTGAAGTACACACTCATATAATGTGTCCCCTCACACCGTCAAACCATCCCGGAAGTGGGACTTTCCTTTGTAATGTGACACAGCACAGCCGTCATTCCAACCCCCTTGGTGCCGGGCACCACCTCCTCAACGTTGTTTGGTTCTGTCACGGAGCCCGCACTGTAATGTTATCCCTTGGCCATGCACAGTTAGCGGTGCCCGTCTTCTGACATCATGTAGGTGTCAGGCTGGCAGTGCCTGTGCGTCCAAGCTGCCCGAGATCCAACCTTGCAGTGTCATCTAATGTAGTCCCACTGCGGGCCAGGGATCCATGGGCATGCGCAGTGCATATCATCGCCTCTCACTCACCTCCTTCCTGCTTCTTCAGACTGTGCGGCGTCACGGCCGTGGCATGCTATTAGGGATCAGCTGACGCCGCCTAGTCTGAAGAAGCGTGAAGAAGGGGAGTGAGAGGCTAGTATATGCACTGCGCATGGCCATGGATACCAGGCCCACTGTGGGATCACATTAGACGACACTGCGAGGTGTGATTTCGGGCAGCGTGGACGCACAGGCGCAGCCAGGACGACAACAAATGATGTCAGAGGACGGGCAGCGCAAACTGTGCATGGCCAAGGGATAACATAACAGCGCAGGGTCCATGACGGAATCAAACAACGCTAAGGAGGCAGCGCACGGTGCCAAGGGGGTAGCAATGACGGCTGTGCTGCGTCACATTACAAAGGAAAGTCCCACCTCCGGGACGGTTGGACGGTGTGAGGGGACACATTACATGAGTGTGTAGTTCAGCGTTTGCAAGGAGCATAATTTCAAGAGCGACCTTTCCCTTGTGCAGTATTAGTGCTGCACATGGTGGCTCTTTCAGTAACAAACGCCTAGGGGGGGGGGGGGGACAGGTCCCCTTACATTTTAGTTGTGCCAGCGTGGCGGTCGCATGACACGTTGCCGGATACACAGCTGGGGATCAGCTGACGTTACTGAACCCCAATAACAGAGGAGCGACTGTTGACTGTGCACACAGCACTTCCAGGCACCAACTGGCGGTGTTAGAGCCCAGGGACAGCAGGAGGAGCAGATTGGAGGTATTGCCGCACACACAGCTGGGGATCAGCTGACGTTACTGAACCCCAATAACAGAGGAGCGACTGTTGACTGTGCACACAGCACTTCCAGGCACCAACTGGCGGTGTTAGAGCCCAGGGACAGCAGGAGGAGCAGATTGGAGGTATTGCCGCACACACAGCTGGGGATCAGCTGACGTTACTGAACCCCAATAACAGAGGAGCGACTGTTGACTGTGCACACAGCACTTCCAGGCACCAACTGGCGGTGTTAGAGCCCAGGGACAGCAGGAGGAGCAGAGGAACAGAGTGTAGGCCGAAGCCTGATTGGAGCAAGTTGAAAGGAAACCTTTAACCCCCCCCCCCAAGACGTTTGTAGCTGAAAGAGCCATGTTGTGCAGCACTAAGGATGCAAAAGGAAAAGGTTGCTCTTTTAATTATGCTCCTTGCAAACACCGAAGTAAACACTAAAAATGTGTCCCTTTATACCGTTAAACCGTTCCGGAGGTGCGAATTTCCTTCGTAATGGGACACAGCACAGCTGTCATTCCTATCCCCTTGATGCCGTGCGCTGCCTCCTCAGCGTTGTTTTAAGCTGCCACGGAGCCTGCGCTGTTCTGTTAGCCCTTGGCCATGCCCAATTAGCGCTGCCTGTCTTCTGACATAATTTGGTGTCAGGCTGTCAGTGCCTGTGCGTCCACGCTGCTCCAGATCCCACCTCGCAGTCTCATCTAACGTAATCCCACTGCGGGCCTTGGAACCATGGGCATGCACAGTGCATAACCTCGACTCTCACTCCCCTCCTTCCCTCTTCTTCAGACTGTGCGGTGTCACGGCCGTGGCATGCTAGGGATCAGCTGACGGCGCACAGTCTAAAGAAGGCGGAGGGAAATGAGCGAGAGCCCGAGGGGAAGATATGCACTGCGCATGCCCATGGATCCCAGGCCCGCAGTGTGACTCAATCAGAAGACACTGCGAGGCGGGATCTCGGGCACCGCGGCCGCACAGGCGCAGCCAGCCTGACACCAAATTATGTCAGAAGACAGGCAGCGCAAATAGGGCATGCCCAAGGGATAACAGAACAGCGCAGGCTCCGTGACAGCTTAAAACAACGCTGAGGAGGCAGCGCATGGCACCAAGGGGGTAGGAATGACGGCTGTGCTGCGTCACATTACGAAGGAAAGTCCCAGCTCCGGGACGGTATAACGGTATCAGTGAACACATTTTATAAGTGTTAAGTTCTGCGTGTGCAAAGAGCTAAAAAAAAAGAGCTACCTTTTCCTTGTGCAGCATTACTGCTGCACAAGATGGCTCTTTCAGTAACAAACGACGGGGGGGGGGGGGGGGGAACAGGTTCCCTTACATTTAGGTTGTTGTGCCAGCGTGGCGGTCGCAGGACACATTGCCGGCTACACAGCTGGGGATCAGCTGACGTTACTGAAACCCAATAACACTGGGTCGTATGTTTTTACTGTGCAGCCTGCACTTCTGAGCCGCAACTGGCGGTGTTGGAGCCCAGGAATAGCAGTTCAGGTGGTAGAAAGATGAACACAGCAGGAGACCTGGATGACACCCAATTACTTAATCAGGCAGAGGAGTGGCAAATTCCTGCGAGATCCAGGCCTGGTTCATTTTCAGGAAAGTAAGCCGGTCAACGTTATCGGAGGATAGTCGCATGCGACGGTCTGTTAGTACACCACCTGCGGCACTAAAGACACGTTCCGATAAGACACTAGCCGCAGGGCAAGCCAGCACCTCCAATGCATACTGGCTTAGCTCTGGCCATGTATCCAGCTTAGAGACCCAAAACTTGAACGGGGAAGAGCCGTCTGGGAGTACAGTAAGAGGGCAAGCCATGTAGTCTGTCACCATCTGACGGAACCGTTGCCTCCTGCTGACTGGAGCCGCCGGTGATGGTGTAGACATTTGGGGCGGGCACACAAAAGTGTGCCAGAGTTGTGCCATACTGGGCTTGCCTTGGGCAGAGGCACTGCTTCTGCTCCCTCTTTGGGCAGAGCCTCCCCCACTGCCTCGACGCACTGAGCTGCTTTGTAAAGCACTAGCAGCACTCCTCTCAGTTGGACAGGAGAAGATGATGGAATTCACCAGTGTGTCGTGGTACTCCCGCAATTTACGCTCCCGGGTCAACGCAGGGATGAGGTTTTGGACGTTGTCCCGGTAGCGAGGATCGAGGAGGGTGAACACCCAATAATCAGGCATGTTGAGAATGTGGTCGATGCGGCGGTCGTTTCTCAGGCACTGCAGCATGAAATCCACCATGTGCTGCAGAGTGCCAACCGGCCCAGAAACGCTGTCCCCTGCTTGAGACATGATCTCTGCCCGCTCGTCATCACCCCACCCTCGCTGTACACACTGACCACTGGACAATTGTGTCGCTCCCTCCTCTGGACGGAGCTCTTCCTCCTCCATTGACTCCTCCTCATCCTCCTCACAAATTGGCCCCTGCGTACCCCTTTGTGAGGAACCACGTGGCGCTGACTCTCCAGAAGCTGATGGAAAAGGTGACTCCTCATCCTCCACCTCTTCCACCACATCATCCCTTAACCCTTGCAAAGTTTGCTGAAGCAGGCAGATAAGGGGGACAGTCATGCTGACTAGTGCATCATCTGCACTTGCCATCCGCGTGGAATAATCAAAAGGACGCAAAACCTGGCAGACGTCCTTCATAGTGGCCCACTCTGTGGTTGTGAAGTCTGATCGGCGCTGACTGCGACTTCTTTGCGCCTGATGCAGCTGGTACTCCATAACTGCTTGCTGCTGCTCACACAACCGCTCCAACATATGTAACGTGGAATTCCACCGGGTAGGTAGGTCACATATGATGCGGTGTTCCGGAAGGCGGAATCGGCGCTGCAGAGCAGCAATGCGGGATCTGGCCAAGCTGGAACGCCGCAAGTGAGCACACTCTAGGCGGACCTTGTGCAGCAGGGCATCAAGATCCGGATAGTCCCTCAGAAAACTCTGCACAACCAAATTGAGCACATGTGCCAGACATGGGATGTGAGTGAGGTTGCCAAGGGCCAAAGCTGCCACCAGATTTCGGCCATTGTCACACACTACCATGCCTGGCTGGAGATTCGCTGGCAGTAACCACACATCGCTCTCCTGCTTTATGGCATTCCAGAGCTCCTGCGCTGTGTGGCTTCGATGCCCCAATGAAACTAGTTTCAAGACGGCCTGCTGACGTTTGGCCACGGCTGTGCTCATGTCGGTCATAGGTAAACGTTCACGGGTCCATGTGGGGGTGGACTGTGACGGATCCTGCAGAGAGGAATCAGAGGAACTGGTGTAAGAGGAGGAGTCGATGCGTACAGACTGGATTCCTGCAATCCTTGGAGTGGGCAGGACACGTCCTGCGCCACTCGCACGATCTGTACCTGGCTCAACAACATTAACCCAATGGGCAGTGAGGGAAACATATCGCCCCTGTCCATGCTGACTGGTCCACGCATCGGTGGTGAGGTGGACCTTGCTACTGACGGCGTTCAGTAGCGCATGTTTTATGTTTGCCTCAACATGCCTGTGCAGGGCAGGGACAGCCTGCCTGCTGAAGTAAAAGCGGCTGGGCACCTTGTACTGTGGGACTGCCAATGCCATCAAGTCACGGAATCTGTCAGTCTCCACCAGCCTGAACGAGAGCATTTCCAGGGACAACAGTTTGGCAATGCCTGCATTCAGAGCCTGTGCTCGGGGGTGGTTGGCCGAGAATGCCCGCCTTTTCTCCCATGCCTGTACTACCGATGGCTGTAGAGTAGACTGGGAGTGTGAGGATGACTGGGAAGGTGGTGCTGTGGGTGGAATTACACAAGGTCTCTGGGAGGAAGCCAAACCAGCTGTGCGTGAGCTGGAGGAAGAGGCAACACGAGCTGAAGAGGTGGTAGCTGCCGCTGTTGGTTGGCCTACATCTTCAGTGTGTTTCTGTAACTCCACCGCGTGCCTGGTCCGCACATGTTTCCACATATTTGTGGTATTGAGGTTGCTGACATTTTTCCCTCTTTTTACTTTATGATGACACAGCTTGCATTTGACAAAACAAATGTCATCTGCAACTGTGTCAAAAAAGGACCAGGCACTGCAAGTCTTGGGAGCGCCCTTTTTGGCTTTGGAAAGAGACAGGCTCCTAACGGGTGCCAAAGTGGAGGCTACAGGCTCCGCAGTCTTCCCCCTCCCTCTCCCTCTTTGGCCCGTAAGAGGAAGCTCTTCCTCTGAGCTGCTCCCACCACCTTCCTGTTCCTCACGCCACGATGGGTCAAGGACCTCATCATCTCCACTACCCTCTGCCACCAACTGCTCCTCCTGGGTAGTCTCAGCAGCACAGTACGCACGAGAAAGCGGCACCTGAGTTTCATCATCAGATGCGTACTGCGCTGTGGTCACCGGAGGCACTGGCCCACCTGCCTCTTCAGAGTCAGAGAGAAAAAGGTGTTGGGCATCACTGCACACTGCCTCTTCTTCCATTTCTCCAATGCTGCTTGGCTGGCCCCCTGTTTCCAAGCCAAGAGATTCAGAGAACAGAAGTAGAGACGGCTCCTGTCCTGGGCTCTCTGACTGCCTGGCCAATTTGGCAGGTGGTGAAGAGACAGATGGCTGCTCTCCAGTGCTCTGTGCCTGAGAGGATGTGGCACTAACTGAAGTCGATGCCGAGGCGTTAGCTGCCATCCACCCGACAACGGCTTCAATTTGGTCTTCACGCAGCAGCGGTGCACGGCGCTCTCCGACAAAGCTGCGCATGAAGGACTGTTCCCTGCTGAAACTGAGTGACGACGAGTCACCGGCGCCCGCAGCAGGCACAGAATCACCACGTCCTCTCCCTGCTCCTCTCCCTGCTCCGCGCCCACGCCCACGTGCCTTACTCCCTGCCCTCTTCATCTTGGTTGACAGATAAAGATAAGCAGAAAAGTACTAAGGCCTTAGTGTGCTTATTCCTGTAATGCTCCTCCTAACAGGTGTAAGAAACACTAATGTTGTAAATTGTGGACTAAACTTTATTATTTTTCAAATGTGGCCTACACAAGTGTAAGTTGTGTTTGGTGAACTTAACCTTTTTTTTGGTGCAGATCGGGCTACAGAGCTAGTTTAAATCACACGGAGACCGTGCAGACAGCCGTAAACGGCGCTGCAAGGCCAAGAAACCCTCCTCTAGGTTATCCTATATAGTGTTTTTCCACTATTTAGCTGGATACAAGTGGAAAGACACTAATAGGAATTTTTTTTTTCAAATTTTAAACTGGCTGCACTATTTGAAAAAAAGGAAATTGTTTTTCAAGGTATGAGGCAGTAACGCACCCTGAGCTGAATCCAACCGGCTATGGCTGCACACAGACTACAGGGCGAGCTGCGCTCACACAGAGACCGTGCAGACAGCCGTAAACGGCGCTGCAAGGCCCCCAAAAAAACCTCTAGGTTATCCTATGTAGTGTTTTTCCACAATTGAGCTGGAGACTGGTGGAAAGACACTAATAGGAATTTTTTTTTTTTTCAAATTTTAAACAGGCTGCACTATTTGAAAAAAAGGAAAATTTTTCTCAAGGTATGAGCCAGTAACGAACCCTGAGCTGAATCCAACCGGCTATGGCTGCACACAGACTACAGGGCGAGCTGGGCTCACACGGAGACCGTGCAGACAGCCGTAAACGGCGCTGCAAGGCCAAAAAACCCTCCTCTAGGTTATCCTATATAGTGTTTTTCCACTATTTAGCTGGATACGAGTGGAAAGACACTAATAGGAATTTTTTTTTTCAAATTTTAAACAGGCTGCACTATTTGAAAAAAAGGAAAATTTTTCTCAAGGTATGAGCCAGTAACGAACCCTGAGCTGAATCCAACCGGCTATGGCTGCACACAGACTACAGGGCGAGCTGGGCTCACACGGAGACCGTGCAGACAGCCGTAAACGGCGCTGCAAGGCCCAAAAACCCCCCTCTAGGTTATCCTATGTAGTGTTTTTCCACAATAGAGCTGGAGACTGGTGGAAAAACACTAATAGGAAATTTGAGAAAAAATGTGCAGCAGGCTGCACTAAGAGCAAAAAAGAACAACTGTGTGAGGCAGTGTGAACCCCCCCTGAGCTGAATACAACCGGGTATATGGCTGCACACAGACTACAGAGTGAGCTGCACACACACACACACACACACAGAGACCTTGCAGAACGCTGTTAAAACAGCGCTGCAAGGCAAGAGCAAGGTGAACAGTGAAGAACACACAGCGTTTTGCTAAATTAGCCTTTGGAAAGGAAAATAAAGCAATTAGCTAGCTCAACTGGCCCTCAGTTAGAACACAGCGTCCTGTCCCTAACTGAAATCACAGCAGAGTGAGCGCAAAATGGCGGCAGCGCTTTTTTATAGTGCAGAGTGACATCATTTCAGCAGCCAATCCAAGCCTTGCCAGTACTTACATGCCCACCATGCTAAACAGGATGTGCCCACACTTTCATTCATTCCTCATTGGCTGCTGCGTTCAATTTGAATTCTGGGAACTTCCGATTCCGGTATCCGATACGCGGGAAGTATCGGAATTCAGTATCGGAATTCCGATACCGCAAATATCGGCCGATACCCGATACTTGCGGTATCGGAATGCTCAACACTAATAATAATGTAAATTTGGTGTTCCCTATAAATAACTCAACACACAGCCAATGTCTAAACCACTGGCAACAATAATTACTACACCCCTAAGTGAAAATTGTCAAATTGTGTCCAAAATGTCAATATTTTGTATGGCCACTATTATTTTCAAGCACTGCCTTAGCTCTCTTGGGAATGAAGTTCACTACAGCTTCACAGGTTACCACTGGAATCCTCTTCCACTCCTCCATGACAACATCACAAAGCTGGTGGATGTTGTAGAGCTTGCGCTTCTCCACTTGCCGTTTGAGGATGCCCCACATATTCTTAATAGAGTTTAGGTATAGAGACATGCTTGGCCAGTCTAGCATCTTTACCCTTAGTTTCTTTACCATGGCAATGGTCGTCTTGGAGGTGTGTTTGGGTTTATTGCCATGTTGAAATACTGTCTTGTGCCTCAGTTTTCGAAGGGAGAGGATTATGCTCTGCTTCAATATGTCACAGTAAATGTTGGCATTCATGATTCACTCAATGAAATGTAGCTCCCCACAGCTGGAAGTACTCATACCATCCCAAACCCTGACACTACCACTACTATGCTTGACTATATAGGCAAGACACACTTGTCTTTGTAATTCTCTCCTGTCTTCTGCCACACACACTTGACAGTGTCTGAACCAGACAAGTTTATCTTGGTCTCATCAGAACACAATACATTGTTCCAGTAGTGCTTGTCTTCAGCACAATGTTTATGGGCTTTCTTGTGCATCATCTTAATAGAGGCTTCATTCTGGGAAGACAGCCATGCAGACCAATATGTCTTAGCACTGAGAAGCTGAACCCCACCCCTTTAACTTCTGCGGAAATGCTGGCATCACTCATACATTTATTTTAAAAAGACAGTCTTTGGATATTACACTGAGCACGTGCACTCAACGTCTTTGGTCGACTATGATGAGGCCAGTTCGGAGTGGAACCTATTTTGTTAAAACACCGTGTGGTCTTGACCACCATGCTACAGCTCAGTTTCAGGGTGTGGGCAATCTCTTTATAGTTTAGGCCATATTCATGTAGAGCAAAAATTCTTTTTTTCAGATCCTGAGAGAGTTTTTTGCAATAAGGTGCCATGTTGAACTTCCTGTAACCAGTTTGAGAGAGTGTGAGAGAGCGATAACACCAAATTTAACAAACCTGCTCTCCAGTCACACCTGAAACTTTATAACACCAATGAGTCACATGACACCATGTAGGTAAAATGGCTCAATTGGCACAATGTGACCATCGTTACTCAGGGGTGCCGTCTATTGCCGGCTGTTTAAATATTAATGGCTGTGCGATGAGTTTTTAAGATGGCATGCCCAATGTAAACTGTTATTCAAGCTGCGTAACAGAAATAATCACTGGAAATAGATCACTCTGTTTGTAACGACTCTAAAGTTTCACTTTTTGTATCGAAGAACTGAAATAAATTAACTTTTCATGATATTCTAATTTTGTGAGAAGCACCTGTATGTATCTATGTTTCTATCTATCATGATACAGCATTTGTTCTGGATTAGGCCAGACATGTTTTTCTTCAGTAGGTCAAGAAGCCTAAGCCATTGTGCATATGAGCCTGAATGTTGACTCTTGAATTGATATTTGTGGCAACTTATTGTGATGCAATTCTTGAAATACAGTGATGCAGGGTAATTGAATGATAGATGTTCGCTAATATGTTGATTCTCATTGTATTAGTCCATACAGCTTGTTGATCTACAAACAGTGATGAACAATCAATGCAGATTGATTGAATACTTGAACGATGAGACTTCACCTCTTCCCACCATGCCCTTGACCTGTGGATGTTGGCCTGGAGGACAGCTGTGTGTATAAAAAAGGACCTCTATCCTTCTACAGGGAGACATTATATAACAGCAGCTAGGCACCATGGCTCCAACCAGAGGAATATAGATTTTATCCACTGACCATCACTGAGCCTATGGAGATATTTGGAGCACACAGGTTGGAAAAATCAGGTCTCCTGGCCACACACCTCAATTATCTATCAGCTTCTTAAGCTTGCCTCTACCTTCTCTCTGTGCTTGCCCATCAAAAGCGGTGTGCCACTGGTTGGGATAGTTAGCCCTGGAAGCCCCTAAGTCACAGATGCCCTAATCTTGGTGAGCAAGCGGAAGGGTGAGACTCTGTAATTTGCACCATCTTATTTCCTTACTGGGTTTGTACTATATGTCAATGTCTATTGGTGGTTCAATAAAGCATTCCCACACTGTTTTACCTTCACCCTGTGTTGTCGGAATAGTAGTCTTCCCACTGGTATGGAGTGAGGACATTCAGTGGGATTAGTCATGGTCCATGAGGTCTTTCTAAAGGCAGCTGGGCCAGCTGATGAGTGCACCCACTGTCCCTCATGTCTCCACACTTGGTGGCATTGGTGGATTACTACTCAGCCCAGCGGTTACCGGGGAAGCTGCAGGTAATGGTGTTCATGGACTCCAGTCCAGCAAGGCAGATAGACAGACCAAGCAGAGTATAGGCGAGGCAAGCAGAGCAAGTTTTGGATGCCACCATGTCCAACTTCACCAGCTAAGGGAGGAAGACTGGAGAGGATATATAGACACGACAAGAAACAACAAGTACATGCACTGTGCCAGCTTTGACGGTTCGAATACTGGGTCACTGACACTTGGTCTAATTTGATCCAGCAGTTGGTCAGTTGGGATGCCCAGAACATCGTGGAGGCCAATGAAATTAACACTGAGGTGGACCCAGAGGAATTCAACTGACTTCCAATGCAAGGATCCAGTGGTAGTCTGGAATAAAATGCCCAGTCCCACGCAGCGTGAATGCAGAAGTGTTGATCACATTGGAATACAGAGCCTCAATAGAGGAGAGAGTCAGTGTTATAGAATCATTTTTGGGAGTTCCGGTACCCCTACTGCCAGCAACAGACTCTAATTCCATGATGGCCCACCTCCAAGGAAATCATCTCCTTTAAAGAAACATGCCAGTTTTTAACACAGAGGTTGATGAACATCTGCAAAGCTTTGAGACCCTAATAATCATGCACCAGGTGCCTACAGCTGACTGAGTCAAATACCTGTGTATAACTGGCCGGGCACAAGATACTGTCTGGTCGCTTGGGCCTCAGGACTAACTGGAGTTTTGGACTATTAAGGACACCCTGTTGGTCCTTTTTAGAATCACCCCCAAGAGATATCGTACCAATGTTTTGACTTTTTCTTGCCAGGGGGCTGTTTGGGACATGATCCTGCTCGGGCACCTTATGGAGAAAATAGCTCCATAATTACAAGAATGGGTAACCAACTGGAAGCCCAAAATCCCAGATTAAGCAGCCTGATTGGTTGATAAGTTTACTGCCAATTGACCCCACTGGAGACCCAATATGCCTGCCAATTCCTGGAGATCCCTCAACCGTGTATTCTAGTGGCTACCAGTAGTGATGAGTGAATATACTCATTACTCAAGGTTTCTCGAGCATGCTTGGGGGTCCTCCGAGTATTTTTTAGTGCTCGGAGATTTAGTTTTTCTTGCCGCAGCTGAATGATTTATATCTGATAGCCAGCTTAAGTACATGTGGGGGTTGCCTGGTTGCTAGGGAATCCCCACATGTACTTAAGCTGCCTATCAGATGTAAATCATTCAGCTGCGGCAAGAAAAACTAAATCTCCGAGCGCTAAAAAATACTCAGGGGACCCCCGAGCATGCTCGAGAAATTTCGTGTAACTAGCTTATTCGCTCATCACTAGCCACCAGCCATTCAAGCAGAACTATCCCACTGCCCAGCAGAAACCCCAGAAGGACAAAGGTTTTCAAACAGCACCCATGATTTTCTCAACCAATGGCATTGTTACAGATACCTTGGGCACATGGGCAAATATTGTCTATGTGGCTGAAGCCCCATGCCTGGAGCCCATCTGCTGGCACATCCAGTCAACTTCTGCCAAGATGAGCCATCAGAGTCTGAGGGATGCTACCCCTGGTATACAAAAGCAGAGAAAGAAGTGATATACCCTCCGCACACTATGTGGCAGATTGACCACCCTGCACCAGCCAACTTCCATACAACATCCAGGTCAGTGATATCAAGGCCCAGGGACCTTGGAACACTGGGTCTTCCAACACATTAGTCGACTCAGATATTGCTCCCGTAGAACACCATTTACCAAACCACCAACTGACCATCTCCCTGGCTGGTGGTCAGTGCTGGGGAAATGGCAATATGAGTGTGGCAATTTACCGGCCGATATACAGGAGACAAAGCTGGAAAAGTTATTTCATCATTACAGATGGATCCGTAACATCGAGCTGAAGAATCACGGAGGAGGTGGTGCCACACCATTTGCCTTCATCAGTTTCCAGGATCCGCAGAATATGGATCACACCATGTTTGGATGCAATGGAGATGAGTTTGATTTTCATCATTAAATGTGGGGTTTCCCAGGTCAAGTCAGAGACTAGGGGGAGGATATGGAGGGCCCCACAGGGAAAACATACCCCCATCCAAATGAACTGAATACAGCATCCTTATCTTAGAGCTACTCCATCAGGAAGTTGGTAGGATCTGAAAAATCACATGAGAGAATCTGGAAATGCTATGCTAATGTATGCAAGGATGGAATGGGGATTGTGAAGTTTATTTGCCAGGAAGACCTGGAATATGCTTTGAGAAATCTGGATGCTATAAAGCTTCATTCCCATGAATGTGAAAATTCTTACATTTGTGTCTGTTTTGAAAGAAATAGTGATAGAATGTCCCCAACAAGTAAAGGATGACCGGAAGCATAGCACATCTAACTAATTAAGAAAGGGAAGAATGTGATGACACAGCATTTGTTCTTGATTAGGCCAGAGGTGTTTTTCGGTAGGTTAAGAGAATTAAGCAATTGTTGATATGAGCCTGAACACTGAATTGATATTTGATGCAACTTATTGTGATGTTACCCTTGGAAGGCAGGGAAGGAAGTTAATTGAATAATTGATGTTGGTAATATGTTAATTCCAATTGTATTAGTCTATGCAGCTTATTGACCTGCAAACAGTGAAGGGTAAACTATGCAAATTGATTGAATACTGAAACAATGAGGGTTGACCTCATCCCACCTCATCCCACCTTCCCCCTTCTTCTGCAGGAAGACTTTACATAATAGCAGCCAGGTACCATAGCTGCAAGCAGAGGAATACAGATTTGATACACTGTCCATCATTCAGCCCATGGAGATGTTTGGAGTAGAGTTAAGTGACTTTTACTTTCTTCGGATCGAGTCGGGTTACGCCGATTATTGTGAAAAGTCGGGGGCCGACTGAAAAGCGAAACCCAATGCAAGTCAATGGGGAATCAAAGTCGGCAGTGAGTGGAGGCCAGGAAAACACCTACAGTGCCCATTTTAATGCCAAAAACATCAATTCTTATTACTTAAGCTTGTCAATCTTAATTTACATTATAATAATAGTTAGGCATTGAAAACTGGGGGTCATTTGACTAAAGTTGTGGGGGTAGGGCTGGCTCAAGATTTTCGTGGGCTCAGGAAACGCGGAATATGTCACGGCGGTGGAGCAGGGAGAGGTAAGTATTTCAACTTTGCAAGTGCTGTGATCCTGAGCAAGCAGGGGGGGCCCACTCGTTGGCACTGGCACAGGGCCCCTCATAGTACGGCGGTGTGTTTGACGGCGGGTGGCGCCTCCCACTGGCAGAGACACTTTTGTGTACTATGAGGGGCCCTGTGCCAGTGACGTCGCCAACGAGTATGCCCCTACCTGATGAAGGAACCAGTACTTTCATCTTTGCCCCCGTGTAAGGTGGTATAGTATGCAGGAAGGGGAACCTGACTTTCAGCAGGGTCAGATTCAGGCTGTGTAGAGTGCAAGGGGAATGTAGTGGTCTGGGTCAATGTACCAGCAGACTCATCTAGCAGTGGCTGGGCAATGGGCAGGATGAGGAGGAAACACAGATATAGGCCCAAATAATAAAGTAGGCTAAATGCAGTTCAAAATTGGTAACAGGACTAAACAGGCGGCATTGCTTTGTTCAGTGGAGGACAACTGTAATGAGTGGCAGACACAGTTAGTAGGCCCAAATAATAAAGTAGGCTAAATGCAGTTCAAAATTGGTAACAGGACTAAGCCGGCGGCATAGCTAGGTACGGGCTCCTCTGCTGAGTAGCAGACAGTGTTAGTAGGCGCAAAGTATTAACTGGTCTAAATGGAGGCCGGGGCCCCTGTATATTTTAACTATTATCTATCATTTCAACAAATTTGTATTGGCAGTGCTATTGAAGGATTTAACATCACAGACTACACAGTGGTGGAGCAGGGAGAGGTAAGTATTGCAAGTGGTAGAGCACTGTCCGAGCTGGGGGTGAACACTCTCTCGTGGGCGGCGGTACTGGCACAGGGCCACACATATTACGACGGTGTGTTTGACGTTGGTTGTGCACCACCACCATCAGAGACACTTCATTGTACTATGAGGGACCCTGTGCCAGTGCCATCGCCCAAGAGTGGGCACACCCACCTGTCCAGGCAAACGGCACTCGCACGGGTGCTTGCGCCAGGTGGTGACCACGGCCCTGTGGGGGGAGTCAGCCCATTTAGGGAGGTATAAAAATGGCCTATGGTGGACATTAAGCAGCTGCAAATGGAGGAATTGGAGAAGTCAGTAAGAGGAGGCCAAAAGCAAGACATTTTTCAGGCAAGCTACGTGTCAGCAGGGGAAGGTGGGGCAAAATAATTTGAAATTCATGATTGGTTCATTTTAATGAAGGTTAGATCCTCAACATTCTGCGTAGCCAGACATGTCCTTTTTTCGGTCAGTATTGAACCAGCAGCACTGAAGACTCTTTCTGATAGCAAACTAGCAGCAGGGCAAGCGAGCTCCTGTAATGCATATTCTGCCAATTCTGGCCAGGTGTCTATTTTTGATGCCCAGTAATCAAAGGGGAATGACCTGTGAGGGAGAACATCGATAAGGGAGGAAAAGTAGTTTGTAACCATACTGGACAAATGTTGTCTCCTGTCACTTTGAATCGATGCAGCAGTACCTGTCGTGTCAGCATTCATTGTGAAATCACTCCACAAACTGGTCATAAAACCCCTCTGTCCAATGCCACTTCGGATTTGTGCACCTGTAACACCTCTGCCATGTTGCCCCCTATGGCTCGCGTGAGAACCTTCACCGCCGCTGCGTGCTGGGAATGCCTGAACCAAACGGTCTACAAGAGTTGCTTGTTTGGTAGCCAATATTTGCTCAAGGTTCTCATGTGGCATGATATTTTGTAATTTTCCTTTATATCATGGATCCAGGAGGCAGGCCAACCAGTAATCATCATCGGTCATCGTTTTGATAATGCGGGGGTCCCTTTTAAGGATACGCAAGGCATACTCAGACATGTGGGCCAAAGTTCCAGGTGTAAATTCACTGCTTGTGCTGGGTTGAGGAGCACTTTCTTGCAAATCAACATCAGTTGTGTCCCGCAAAAACCTTGTACCTGAACTTACAAAGCCACCAGTTTCTATTGCCCCCTGAGAAGCATACTCCTCCCATAAATATTCATCCCCATCATCCTCCTCCTCTTCGTCCGCCACCTCGTCCAGGAGAGTTCTCTGAGCATACAATGACTGACTGTCATCAAGACTTCCCTCTTCCTCGGCTGCAGACGCCAGCTCCTTAATGTGCATCAAACTTTGCATCAGCAGAAGCATTAGTGGGATGCTCATGCTTTATATGGCGTCGTCTGCACTTACAAGCTGTGTGCATTCCTCAAAACACTGAAGGACTTGACAGAGGTCTTGTAGCTTTGACCACTGCACACCAGACAACTCCATGTCTGCCATTTAAGTGCCTGCCCGTATATGTGTATCCTTCCACAAATTAATTACAGCACGCCTCTGTTCGCACAGCCTCTGAATCATGTGCAGTGTGGAGTTCCACGTTGTTGTAATGTCGAATATTAGGCGGTGCTGGGGAAGATTCAGCGATCACTGATGGTTCAGTATACGGCTGGAGTGTACGGGCGACCGGCGGATGTGCGAGCAAAGTCTTTGCACCTTCAGGAGCAGGGCTGGTAACGGATAATTTTTGAGGAAGCACTGCACCACCAGGTTCAAGGTGTGAGCCAGGCAAGGTATGTGTTTAATTTCTGAAAGGGCTATGGCAGCCATAAAATTCCTTCCATTATCACTGACTACCTTGCTTGCCTCAAGATGTACACTGCCCAGCCATGACTGAGTTTGTTGCTGCAAGTACTTGGCCAGTACTTCCACAGTGTGTCTGTTGTCGGCCAAACACTTCATTTCTAACACAGCCTGCTGACACTTACCACTAGCTGTTTGATAATGGGACACCTCGTGTGCAACACTGGCAGCTGAAGATGGAGTGGTCGTGCAACTGCGCTCTGTGGACGAGCTTTCGCTTCTGGAGGAGGAGGAGGAGGAGGGTGGCGAACGCCTACAGCCAACTGTTTCCTAGACCGTGGTCTAGGCAGAACTGTCCCATTATGGCTGTCCCCTGTGGACCCTGCATCCACCACATTAAACCAGTGTGCCGTGATGGACACGTAATGTCCCTGGCCATGCCTACTGGTCCATGCTTCTGTTGTAAGGTGCACCTTTCTACTGACTGATTGCCTCAGTGCATGGACAATGCGGTCTTTGTCATGCTGGTGGAGGGCTGGGATGACTTTTCTCACAAAGAACTGCCGACTGGGTAGGTCAAAGCGTGGTACTGCGTAGGCCATCAGGTCTTTGAAAGCTTCGCTTTCAACCAATCAGTAGGGCATCATCTCTAACGAGATTAGTCTAGCAGTGTGGGCGTTCAAACCCTGTGTACGCGGATGAGAGAATGATTACTTTCTTTTCCTAACGAGAGTCTCTTGTAGGGTGAGCTGGACTGGAGAGCTGCATATGGTGGAACTAGCGGTGGTGGTGGTGGACATGGCGGATTGAGAGAGGGTTGTTGATGGTATTCTTGATGTTGGCCTACATACAGTGCTTCCTACCAATAACCTTGTGATTCCCTGACTGCTTTGGCCTTGCGACGATACCTCCACATTTGCTGCTGGTGGTGTCCTAACCGGTGACATTACAGTGAGGGGAGCAATGGAGCGTTGCTGACTACCTTAATTCTGAGCAGGTGCAACAACGGTACGGGACATTTGGTAGTTAGTCCAGGCTTGCAAGTGCATGCTGTTTAAATGTATAAGCCTGCATGTTGTATTTAAATTTTGAAGATTCTTCCCTCTGCTAAAGGTCTTTGAGCATTTCTTACAGATAACTTTTGACTGATCATTCGGATTTTGGTTAAAAAATTGCCACACTACACTCTTCCTACCATGGAAGAGGCATTGCACGCTGTGCCACTTTCACCGGATGGCCACGCTGTCTTAAAACTGTTTTTGTTTTTGACAAACGTTTTTGGCCTGATACGGGCCTGCCAGATGACAGCTGTTGCGATGTAGATGGCTGCTGCGGATTATCCTCCTCCGCTTCTGAGCTACTGACAACGGCACCCTCTTCCCCCAATGGCTGCCAATCTGGGTCAACAACTGGGTCATCTATCACCTCCTCTTCAATGTCATGTGCACCTTCCTCTGTGTCACCGTGAAAGGTGCTATAGCGTTCGGGATGGGGCACTATAGTCTCATCAGGGTCAGATTCTGGGTCAGTACACTGCGAGGGCAATGTAGTGATCTGAGTCAATGGAACAGCATAATAATCTAGCTGTGGCTGTGCATCAGTGCACTCCATGTCCGATTCATCTTGTAATGGGCAGTTAACAATTTCCCTTTCTAACTCAGGCACTCTATGTGTAAAGAGCTCCATGGAGTAACCTGTAGTGTCGCCTGACGCATCCTTCACTTTTGATTTGGGTGAAGGACACAAGGAAACGTCTTGTTCCCGACCGGGAGCATCCACTGACGACTCGATGCTTTTATATTTGGAACTTTCTGAAGAGGAGGCGAAAGAGCTAGCGGATGAGTCAGCAAGGAAAGCCAAAACTTTTTCCTGCTGCTCCGGCTTTAAAAGCTGTTTTCCTACTCCCAGATAAGGGAGCCTTCGAGGCCTTGTTTAGCCAGATGATGACGCTGGCTCAACACCTCCAACCTTAGGTGCTTTTGTGCTTTTGCCGCTACCACCAAATGCACCACCACCATCAGTACTAGCTGGCAACCACTACCCACGGGCTCTTCCACCAGACCTCCTCATTTTTTGGAAAATCTAACCAAAATAACAACCGTTATATGGTATAGCAAAACAAGGTAGAAGGTGTATATAAACTTGTTGAGAATTTAAATCTCCCTTTTTTTGGGGGTGGGGGGACTGAACCAAACCTCAGGCCCTGTGCATAAAACAACACAATGTAAGTGGCAGAAAGTGGCTGGCATATGTACTACAAACTAACAGGACTGAAATATATCCACATTGTGATAATTTGAATTTCACTTATTTTTTGGGAGACTGAACCAAACCTCAGGCCCAGTGCATAAAACAACACAATGTAAGTGGCAGAAAGTGGCTGGAAGGTATATAAAGAAATACAAGGACTGTAGTACAATTTCAATCTCCCTACAATGATCTCAGGAAAAGTATGGCAGCAATATAAAGGACTGCTGCACACAAAAGTGTGGATGAATAAACAAGATAACTGTGCAGAAAGGAGCAACAGGATTTTTGCTTTAAAAAAAGCAGTTGGTTTGCACAGCAGCGTGCAAACAGCAATGCAGCTATCAGGGAGCCTTATAAGGCAGCCTGTTATGATACGGTGGTCTAAGAGCAACATGGATAGAGCTCTGAAGGAAGTGGTAACTGTACTGACCGCAGTCCCTAAGCTCAACACAACACTAGAAGTAGCCGTGGAATGCTCCTAACTCTCCCTAGGCATCTCGTCACAGCCTAAGAGCTAACTACCCCTAAAGAAAGAAGCAGGAAAGCTATCTTGCCTCAGAGAAAATCCCCAAAGGATAGATTAGCCCCCCACAAATAATGACTGTGAGTGGAGAGGAAAAAGACATACACAGAATGAAACCAGGATGAGCACAGGAGGCCAGTCTAGCTAAATAGATAGGACAGGATGGAATACTGTGCGGTCAGTATAAAACACTACAAAAATCCACGCAGAGTTTACAAAAAATCTCCACACCTGACTAAAGGTGTGGAGGGCAAATCTGCCTCCCTGAGCTTCCAGCAAGACAGAATAAATTCACACTGATAAGCTGGACAAACATAGAAAGCACAGAATGGATAAGTCCACAATCTATGGACAGAAAAGAGCAAGAGAAAACCTAGCTTTGCTGAACTGGTCAGGATAACAGGGAACTCCAAAGAGATGTGAATCTAACCAGGAACCATTTACAAGTGGCACTGGCTGAAGAAAGAGCCAGGCCTAAATAGCAGAGCAGAAGAGACGATAAGTGGAGGCAGCTGATGACAGCTAACTCCAAGGAGCAGCCATACCACTAGAAACCACAAGAGGGAGCCCAAGAGCAGAACTCACAAAAGTGCCACTTACAACCACCGGAGGGAGCCCAAGAGCGGAATTCACAACAGGGGACCCCTTGGGTTGGTAAGGGAATCCTGGGAAGAAGAGCCGAACCCTTCAGAAGTGTCCATCTTGGATTATGGCATGCGCTTCCGTGACAAAATGCAGACCTTGATACAGTTGGAGCATGACAACATGACTCAGGCTCTGGCTGACCCTTAGCACTGGTACAACCAGAACGCCCGGGAGCGGACCTACCAGGTGGGTCAGAAGGTGTGGGTGCTGGATCCCATACCAAAGGATAAGCTTCAGGCAGCCTGTAAAGGCCCGTACGTCATCCACCAACAGCTCAACCCAGTCACCAACGTGGTCACGCTTGACCATGCTTGGGGTAGGCGAAAGGCCTTTCACGTCAATATGATGAAGGCTCATCACGAACTTGATGCCTGTGTCCTACTGGTCTGCAACCTGCCTGAGGACAGGGAGGAAGACCCCCTCCTGGACATGCTGGCCCAATCCAAGTCCAGTGAGTCCATCGATGATGTGGAGGTAAGCACCTTGCTATCTGAACCCCAGCCGTCGCAGTTGCAGACCATGCTGAAACCCTTCCAGGTTGTGTTCTCCAACCGACCAAGTTAGCGGTTCACAAGGTGGACACCCGGAATCATTCCCCACTATGGAGAACATCCTATTGGATCTTCGATGAGCTGCAGCGGGTTATGTGCCAGCAGATCGATGAGATGTTACAGCTGGGGGTGATTCAACGGTCCAAACATACGTGGGCCTCATTTGTAGTCCTTGTGCCAAAAAAGGATCGGACCACCCGGTTCTGCATGGACTATGGGGGCTCAACGTTATCACAGCCTCTGACGCGCATCCAATGCCACGCTTCGAGGAGCTGCTTGAGCGGTTAGCTGGCGCAAAATATATGTCCATTATGGTTTTGAGTCGGGGATATTGGCAGATTCCCCTGAGCCTCGAGGCACAGGAGAAGTCTGCCTTTATCACCCGCTTCAAACTGTACAAGTCCACAGTCATGCTATTCGGCATGAAGAATGTCCCTGCCACTTTCCAGCAGATCGTCAACCACCTGCTTCAGTGACTTGAGAAGTACGTGGTGGCGTACTTGGATGACATGGCCATCTTCAGTTTCTCCTGGTAGGAACTCCTGCAGCATCTACAGGAGGTGCTCAGGCGAATTCACCAAGCAGGCCTTACCATCAAGTGTCAGATGGGCATGAGCAAGGTCCACTACCTGGGGCACCGGGCAGGCGGGGGCTCCATGAGGCCAGAGTAAGGCAATGCTGATGAGTTGTCCCTTCAGGGCGAACCTGCCGAGGTGCACATGGAGGATTACCGAGAGGCCCTGCCTCCGTAGCGCTTTCCAAAAAGGGGGAGGTGTCACGATAATGTAAAATATGCATGTTCCTCCACTGTCCCAGCAAAAAAATGGTGGTGTTGGACAGTGGAAATCGCTACAGCACAAGCGGTTTTGGGGTTAATCTTCACTCCCTAACTATAACCCTTCTTCTGATGAAGCTGCAGCAACCTCTCCCTATGCTAAGATCGGCAGAAGTAAGATGGCGGCCGGCGTGCACACCCCTTTATAGCCCCTGTGACGCTGCAGAAAGCAAGCCAATCACTGTCATGCCCTTCTCTAAGATGGTGGGGACCAAGACCTATGTCTGCCCACACTCTGCGTCCTCCTTCATTTGCTGAAAAATGGCACTGAAAGCGTCATGCGAAACGCGACTTTTGAGCGCAGATCGCTGACCTCATGGCCGATCCCACACTAGGATCGGGTCGGGTTTCATGAAACCCGACTTTGCCGAAAGTCGTTGATTTTTGAATTTGTCCGATCCTTTTTGCTCGATCCTAGTTTGGAGCACAGGTCACCTGGCCATATACCTAAACAAGCTATTAGTTTGGTTAGCTTGCCACTGCCTTCTCTCTGTGTGTGCCTGCCAAATGTGGGGTTCCACTAGTTGGGGTATTTGGCCCTGGAAGCCCCAAAATGGCAACTGCTCTAATGCTGGTGAGCCAGCGGAAGGGTGAAACTCTGTAATTTGCACGATCTTATTTACTTGCTGTGCCTGTACTATATGGTATTGTATATTGATGGTTTCATAAAGTATTGCTACACTGTTTTACGCTCACCCTGTGTTGTCTGAGTAGTAGTCTGTCCACAGGAAAGGAGTGAGGGTATTCAGTGGGATAAACCCTGTCCATGAGGTCTTTTTAAAGTCAGGTGGGCCAGCGGACGAGATCACCCGCTGACCCTCGTGTTTCCACACTATCTATATCTATCTATCTATCTATCTATCTATCTATCTATCTATCTATCTATCTATCTATCTATCTATCTATCTATCTATCTATCCATCCATCCATCCATCCATCCATCCATCTATCTATCTGTATCTTGGCATATCTTTAACACAAAAAAATCTGTAATTTCCATTCTGCATTCTATTCTGGTATATTTCGCATGAATTGCACACCGATTGCACATGGATGGTACACACAAACGGCCAACAGAAAACCACATGGATAACGGATAAGATAGACCTGGTGAACATTTAGGCTTGAAGTTGAATAATAGCTAGAAATAGTGTAATTCCCTATATATTGTACATACACACATGGCAACTTATTCTGAAAGTTACTTGAAGGCACTGTTACACTCTAATACATTTTAATAAATACTGCCATTTATATATTTATGCTGAAAACATATGATTCTAACTATGGCTTTTTATTTGCATTTATACTCATTTTTCCATTTGAATTATTTGCAGGACACACTATTATTTTCATAACTCATAATCTGTATGAGTCAGAATATCTCAGTGATAAAATTGCCATCATCCAGCAGGGTACATTAAAATACTGTGATTCTCCATCATATCTTAAAAATAAATATGGACAAGGTCATGAGCTAATACTCACTAAAAAGGTACCGCATGTATTTTCCTACATGTTGCACTAAGATTCCAAAAATTATAACGTTTAATCGTTCTCTCATATTTTTGTAGGATGAATTTATAAATACTGCTGAGATTACTTCACTGATGCACAAAAGCATTCCTTTAGCAACACAGAGTTAATATTTTCTATACAAGGAGATATGGATGCAATGAAGTGCAAATCTCTTTTCCAAAGATTAGATGGTAATCTGTCTAGTCTTCACATTTCTGCATATGATTGTACTATCAAAACCATAGAGAAGGTAAAATCAGATGTTAAAAATACAATGGTATTTTTTAAAAATATGTAATTGTTGCTACGGTGGCTCAATTTAATGATTTGGAAGGCCTCTTTCTAATGCCTAATTCATGTGCCCATATAAAACACATCCGTGAAAAAACTGTACCGCTGTCATCAGTGTATTCCATCAGTGTGTCATCAGATCAGTGTGTCATCCGTGTGCCAACTGTGTTTTGTCATTGCTTTCCATCAGTGTGTCATCCGTGTGCCAACTGTGTATTCTGCTAGTCTTCTGCTATATATTGATCTTGTCAGTTATGGTGCTATGCATATACAGTGGGGCAAAAAAGTATTTAGTCAGTCAGCAATAGTGCAAGTTCCACCACTTAAAAAGATGAGAGGCGTCTGTAATTTACATCATAGGTAGACCTCAACTATGGGAGACAAACTGAGAAAAAAAATCCAGAAAATCACATTGACTGTTTTTTTAACATTTTATTTGCATATTATGGTGGAAAATAAGTATTTGGTCAGAAACAAACAATCAAGATTTCTGGCTCTCACAGACCTGTAACTTCTTCTTTAAGAGTCTCCTCTTTCCTCCACTCATTACCTGTAGTAATGGCACCTGTTTAAACTTGTTATCAGTATAAAAAGACACCTGTGCACACCCTCAAACAGTCTGACTCCAAACTCCACTATGGTGAAGACCAAAGAGCTGTCAAAGGACACCAGAAACAAAATTGTAGCCCTGCACCAGGCTGGGAAGACTGAATTTGCAATAGCCAACCAGCTTGAAGTGAAGAAATCAACAGTGGGATCAATAATTAGAAAATGGAAGACATACAAGACCACTGATAATCTCCCTCGATCTGGGGCTCCACGCAAAATCCCACCCCGTGGGGTCAGAATGATCACAAGAACGGTGAGCAAAAATCCCAGAACCACGCGGGGGGACCTAGTGAATGAACTGCAGAGAGCTGGGACCAATGTAACAAGGCCTACCATAAGTAACACACTACGCCACCATGGTCTCAGATCCTGCAGTGCCAGACGTGTCCCACTGCTTAAACCAGTACATGTCCGGGCCCGTCTGAAGTTTGCTAGAGAGCATTTGGATGATCCAGAGGAGTTTTGGGAGAATGTCCTATGGTCTGATGAAACCAAACTGGAACTGTTTGGTAGAAACACAACTTGTCGTGTTTGGAGGAAAAAGAATACTGAGTTGCATCCATCAAACACCATACCTACTGTAAAGCATGGTGGTGGAAACATCATGCTTTGGGGCTGTTTCTCTGCAAAGGGGCCAGGACGACTGATCCGGGTACATGAAAGAATGAATGGGGCCATGTATCGTGAGATTTTGAGTGCAAACCTCCTTCCATCAGCAAGGGCATTGAAGATGAAACGTGGCTGGGTCTTTCAACATGACAATGATCCAAAGCACACCGCCAGGGCAACGAAGGAGTGGCTTCGTAAGAAGCATTTCAAGGTCCTGGAGTGGCCTAGCCAGTCTCCAGATCTCAACCCTATAGAAAACCTTTGGAGGGAGTTGAAAGTCCGTGTTGCCAAGTGAAAAGCCAAAAACATCACTGCTCTAGAGGAGATCTGCATGGAGGAATGGGCCAACATACCAACAACAGTGTGTGGCAACCTTGTGAAGACTTACAGAAAACGTTTGACCTCTGTCATTGCCAACAAAGGATATATTACAAAGTATTGAGATGAAATTTTGTTTCTGACCAAATACTTATTTTCCACCATAATATGCAAATAAAATGTTAAAAAAACAGACAATGTGATTTTCTGGATTTTTTTTTCTCAGTTTGTCTCCCATAGTTGAGGTCTACCTATGATGTAAATTACAGACGCCTCTCATCTTTTTAAGTGGTGGAACTTGCACTATTGCTGACTGACTAAATACTTTTTTGCCCCACTGTACATTAGTTCCGCTGTGTGGCTGCTGGAACACACAGAGCCATCATTACTGGAATGCCATCAGTCCACATGTTTTTTTTTGTCTGCAGCACTATAGTATTTAGAAGGGGTTAAGAGGGGTTTGTGTCTCGTGGTGGGTGTCCCCTTTAACTACAGTATGATATACAGTATACAAATGTATTCTTTTGATGCAACTATTGCTTCCAATTACTGAACTCAGCGGTATTGTGCTGCTTACATTGGCATAACCTTTGTGCTCAGTGATTGGCTGCAGCATTCCTGTTCTCTGTATGTATGATGTCATACCTGCAGTTTGGCAGCAGTAGCGGAAAAGTATCACTAGAACCATAGAGAGAGAGTAAATAACCCTGATTTTATGCATTTTAACTAGAGCAAAGGGAAATTAAAAAAACATTTGTGGAAAACTCCTTTAAGTACATGATTTTGAATTATACTAATAAGAGTAAAATAATACCTGTCAGCAATGCAGAATAGAGCAAACAGCGGCAGGCAGGCTTTAAATAAACTTGCTAATTAGTGTAAGAAAGAAAATCTTAACAAGCGGCTTCATGTAGTTCTCTGCATTGTCAAGATTTTAAATGAATAAATTCTAAGACTTCAGAATCACATTAGCATGCATTGGAATTGAATTCTATTGTAATTACCCGCTCTTCATTTATACATGAGAAGATATCTTTACTGAATTGAATAATAATAAGGAAAATTGACTTTCATCAGTAGCAGCATGAAATTGTATCTCTTTGATTTTTATTCGTCATTCTGCACTCCAAGTCAATGTTTCATTACAAACCAAAGGCAAGTCTATTATTCAATCTCTTTATTTTTTTGTACAGTTTTTATTGTAATAAAGAGATGGCTATTGGTGGGCTGATGGTATCTAAAGCTAGACATAATTTTTTATTTTATTTTTATTATTATTTTTCATGTCTGAATATGTCTATAGTGTACACAGTCCCTGTATGAATCTTATATTATATTTGCCTAAATTTCCTATTGCTAAAAACCTCAATATAGAAATGTAAGCATGACAAATAGTACTGTGATTTTCAGTAAAAAAATATCAGAAACTCTGTATGCTTTGGAAAAAAAACAAAGAAGTGATGATGAGGCTTACCCAGCAGAAATGAGCAGATCGATCTGTGGAGAACTAACTTTGAGTCTATTTTCCTTAAATTCACAGATTTCCGTAGACTTTAAAAATCAACAATTCAATTGATGGGAATCAGCAAAAAAAAGCAATACAATTCCTGGCGCCATTAAGCACACAACTGAAGACTCAGAGAGCAGGGCTATGACATCATGATGGCTTACCCAGAATGCTCTGCAGCCATCAGATCAATCTAGTACAGCATAAAATCGGGGGGCTAGATCAGGAACAGTAAAAGTTGAGGACAGGTGGAGAAGCACCATTTCAGGATGGTTAGGCTATGTTCGCACGTTCCCTGTTTGGTCAGTATTTTACATCAGTATCTGTGAGCCAAAATCAGAAGTGGTGAAAAATACAGAAGTGGTGACGTGTTTCTATTATACTTTTCCTCTGATTGTTCCACTTCTCATTTTGGCTTACAAATACTGTTGTAAAATACTGACCAAATACTGAACGTGTGAACGTGGCCTTAAAGTGTAGGGATACAGGACAGAGCACACAGTTCAGTCCACCTAGGGTTAGGAAAAAGCCTAATCTGACTGTAGTCTACCACTGCAGTGCTGAAGCACACACTGAGATTGGGAGCAGTAGTCTCAGTCTGGAAATATTGGATCAAAGACTCAAGTTATATAAGGAAGCACTGTACTTGCAATGTCACTCAGTGTGACTGAAGTATTTCATCTTGATATACTGCAATAACTGCACCATAAACAGAACCTGCCATCAGGTTTTTATGCTCCAAGCCAATGTCATCTGTGTAAAGTCTCTGTAATGTTGAGTAAACAATTATTTTTTGAGAAAATAATGTAGCAATTTTATGCAAATGACCTGGAGGTGTATTGGGACTGACAGTGCACTTGCAGCTCTCCTACCTCTCTTCCATATTCTCTGCATGTCGCTTACCTTCTAGTGACTTGCCAATCCAAGATCTTATACAAGCGCCATAATTCCCTGGGTTGGTGCATGTGCATCAAAGTCCTGATGAAGAAATTTAGCACACCTGTCTGCCTCACAAAGGTGTTGTAATTTTCTTCATACTAAATTGAAATAAAGCTTTACATGCCATCTTAATACAGGAGCCATTTGCATGCACTTGCTTTAGAACTTGAATTTTCCATCCTTTACTTTTCCTATCCATTTTTGTAAAGGCTTATGAGTTCATTATTTTACATTTTAAAGATAGGACACATTTTAGTTTCTCAAGATCTGCTTTTATTGGCCAATTGGCCAAATTGGCAACAACACACACCAACTTTTATTCGCCGCAGGGGATTATTTATAGCCCATAAATATAATCACAGGTATAGCAAGAATGGGGATATTAAAACTTAACTTTTAATAGGTGTTTTAAAATTTCAAAAAAGAACAAAAACTGTGTGTATACACAAGTGCCCTGAACCAATAATAGTGCACTGTATAGTACCTAAAAAGTCTAAGTTGCTGTTTCCAGCACAATATAAGACACAGTCCAAAATATCTATAGGACACAATACTTGAATACTGTTGTATTGTTAGAGTGGTTTCACATTTGCCTCTCTGTGTGCAGCATATGATCCGCACAGATCCGCAAGCATCATGCGTATGTATCTTTAACTTGGCGTATGCAGGTACATGCGTTTGTATGCGTTTGTATGCATCTGCGTACACGCATGCGTCATTTCTCGTGTGCTGCGGGTTCTGGAGAACGCAACGTGTTGCATTTTTTGAGGCATCAATTATGCACAGTCATCCGTATGCGGATGGAGTGCATCAAAACAATGCATTACTGTCTATGGGAACGCATTGGTACGCAAGAACATGCGTGCGCATGCGTTCGGAGCGCAATACATACTTCACACTAATCATGTCCAGGAACTATTTTACCACCGGCAAAATCACTGATGTATAAAAGGAGGTGTGGACAGGTAGTCCATTACTCTCAAGACTTCGGATGGAAGCAGAAGACTCTCGAAAGAAGCACAAGACTCAGCACTGAGGCACAAAACTCAGCACTGAAGTACAAGACTCTGCACTGAAGCACAAGACTCTGCACTGAAGCACAAAACTCTGCACGGAAGCTCAATAAGTTTTCATGTATCCTTTAATAAGACGTGTAGTAGAGGGGTTACAAGGACACTAAACTTCAGGAGGGCAAATTTCCAACGGATGAGAGATGATCTTGGTGCAATTAACTGGGACGATATCCTGAGACATAAAAATACACAAAGAAAATGTGCATCCTGAATAGGACCTGTACATAATATATACCGTATTGGGAATAAACATACTAGAAATAGGATGAAACTAATATGGCTAAATAGAACTGTAAGGGGCCCAATAAGTGAGAAAAAGAAAGCATTTAGAGAATTAAAGGAAGTAGGTAGTGATGAGGCATTAAATACTGTAAATACAGAAAATTAAATAAATTCTGTAAAAGCAAATCAAGGCAGCAAAGATTGAGACAGAGAGACTCATTGCCAGAGAGAGTAAAAATAATCCCAAAATATTCTTTAACTACGTAAATAGTAAGAAACTAAAAAATGACAGTGTTGGCCCCCTTAAAAATAGTCTGGGTGAAATGGTGGATGAGGATGAGGAAAAAGCCAATATGCTAAATTACTTTTTTTCATCAGTATTTACACAAGAAAATTCCATGGCAGACAATATGATCAATAATAACAAAAATTCCCCATTAAATGTCACCTGCTTAAAGGGAACCTGTCACCCCCCTCAGGCGTTTGTAACTAAAAGAGCCACCTTGTGCAGCACAAACGCTGCATTCTGACAAGGTGGCTCTTTTAGTTATGATTCCTGCACACGCTGAAATAAACGTTTATTAAATGTGCCCCCTCATACCGTGAAACCGTCTCGGAGGCAGGACTTTCCTTCCTTATCAGACGCAGCACAGCCATCACTCCGGGCCTGTGCACACCAGGCACCGCCTCCTCTTGCAGCATTATTGTCCCCGGTGCCTGTGCATTAAGTTTTTTTGGGGGGCATGTGCAGTTGCGCTGCCCTTTGTACTTACAGCGGAGGCACAGGGGACGATAATGCTGCAAGAGGAGGCAGTGCCCGGCGCGCACAGGCCCAGAGTGACGGCTGTGCTGCGTCTGATAAGGAAGGAAAGTCCCGCCTCCGGGACGGTTTCACGGTATGAGGGGGCACATTTTATGAACACTTATTTCAGCGTGTGCAGGCATCATAACTAAAAGAGCCACCTTGTCAAAATGCAGCATTTGTGCTGTGCAAGGTGGCTCTTTTAGTTACAAATGCCTGAGGGGGGTGACAGGTTCCCTTTAACTCAGCAGGAAGTACGGCGGCATCTAAAAATCACTAAAATTGACAAATCTCCGCGCCCGGATGGGATACACCCCCGAGTACTGTAGGAATTAAGTACAGTCATTGATAGACCATTATTTTTAATCTTTAAAGACTCCATAATAACAGGGTCTGTACCACAGGACTGGCGTATAGCAAATGTGGTGCCAATATTCAAAATGGGGACAAAAACTGAACTCGGAAATTATAGGCCAGTAAGCTTAACCTCTACTGTGGGTAAAATCCTGGAGGGCATTCTAAGGGATGCTATGCTGGAGTATCTGAAGAGGAATAACGTCGTGACCCAATATCAGCATGGGTTTACTAGGGACCGTTCCTGTCAGACTAATCTGATCAATTTCTATGAAGAGATAAGTTCCAGACTGGACC
This sequence comes from Ranitomeya imitator, assembly GCF_032444005.1. NCBI lineage: Eukaryota > Metazoa > Chordata > Amphibia > Anura > Dendrobatidae > Ranitomeya > Ranitomeya imitator. The sequence goes on from NC_091287.1 coordinate 189,385,046, forward strand.
AAGGGAACCCAGTGGATGTAGTGTATATGGACTTTTCAAAAGCTTTTGCTATGGTGCCATACAAAAGGTTGATACATAAAATGAGAATGGGGATAGGGGAAAATATGTGTAAGTGGGTTAAGAGCTGGCTCAGGGATAGGAAATAAAGCTTGGGATTAGGGTTACGGGTGTGTTGAGGTTAGGGGTTGTGGTTAGGGGTGTGTTGGGGTTAGAGTTGTGATTAGGGTTATGGCTAAAGTTGGGATAAGGGTTAGGGGTGTGTTGGGGTTAGTGTTGAAGTTAGAATTGAGGGATTTCCACTGTTTAGGTACATCACGGGTCTCCAAACGCAACATGGCGCCACCATTGAATCCAGCCAATCTTGCGTTCAAGAAGTCAAATGGTGCTACCTCCCTTCCGAGTGCCGACGTGCGCCCAAACAGTGGTTTACCCCCACATATGTGGTATCAGCGTACTCAGGACAAACTGGGCAACAACTCTTGGGGTCCAATTTCTTCTGTTACCCTTGCGAAAATAAAAAATTGCTTACTAATACATAATTTTTGAGGAAAGAAAAATTATTTTTTATTTTCATGGCTCTGCGTTATAAATTTCTGTGAAGGACTTGGGGGTTGAAAGTGCTCACCACATATCTAGATAAGTTCCTTGGGGGGTCTAGTTTCCAAAATGGGGTCACTTGTGGGGGGGCTTTCTACTGTTTAGGCACATCAGGGGCTCTGCAAATGCAACGGGACGCCCACAGACCATTCCATCAAATCTGCATTTCAAATGTCACTACTTCCCTTCCGAGCCCTGATGTGTGTCCAATCAGTGGTTTACCCCCACATATTGGGTACCAACATACTCAGGACAAACTGGGCAAGAAATAGAGGGGTTCAATTTCTCCTGTTACCCTTGTGAAAATAAAAAAATGCTTACTAAATCATCATTTTTGAGGAAAGAAAAATGATTTTTTATTTTCACGGCTCTGCGTTATAAACTTCTGTGAAGCACTTGGGGGTTTAAAGTGGTCACCGCACATCTAGATTTGTTTCATGGGAGGCCTAGTTGCCAAAATGGGGTCACATGTGGGCTCTCCAAACACGACATGGTGTCCCCTAATGATTGGAGCTAATTTTTCATTCAAAAAGTCAATTGGCGCTCCTTCCCTTCCGTGTCCTGCTGCGTGCCCAAACAGTGGTTTACCCCCACATGTGAGGTATCAGTGTACTAAGGAGAAATTGCCCAACACATTTAGGGTCCATTTTATCCTGTTGCCCATGTGGAAATGAGCAAATTGAGGCTAAATGAAATTTTTTGTGAAAAAAAAGTACTTTTTCATTTATTCGGATCAATTTGTGAAGCACCTGAGGGTTCAAAGTGCTCACTATGCATCTAGATAAGTTCCTTGGGGGGTCTAGTTTCGAAAATGGGGTCACATGTGGGGGAGCTCCAATGTTTAGGCACACAGGGGCTCTCCAAACACGACATGGTGTCCCCTAATGATTGGAGCTAATTTTTCATTCAAAAAGTCAATTGGCGCTCCTTCCCTTCCGTGTCCTGCTGCGTGCCCAAACAGTGGTTTACCCCCACATGTGAGGTATCAGTGTACTAAGGAGAAATTGCCCAACACATTTAGGGTCCATTTTATCCTGTTGCCCATGTGGAAATGAGCAAATTGAGGCTAAATGAAATTTTTTGTGAAAAAAAAGTACTTTTCATTTTTTCGGATCAATTTGTGAAGCACCTGAGGGTTCAAAGTGCTCACTATGCATCTAGATAAGTTCCTTGGGGGGTCTAGTTTCGAAAATGGGGTCACATGTGGGGGAGCTCCAATGTTTAGGCACACAGGGGCTCTCCAAACGCAACATGGTGTCCGCTAAAGAGTGGAGCTAATTTTTCATTCAAAAGTCAAATGGCGCTCCTTCCCTTCCGAGCATTGCCGTGTGCACAAACAGTGGTTTCTGACCACATATGAGGTATCGGTGTACTCAGGAGAAATTGCCCAACACATTTTAGGATCCATTTTATCCTGTTGCCCATGTCGAAATGAAAAAATTGAGGCTAAAAAATTTTTTTGTGAAAAAAAAGTACTTTTTCATTTTTACGGATCATTTTGTGAAGCACCTGGGGGTTCAAAGTGCTCACTATGCATCTAGATAATCTCCTTTGGGGGTCTAGTTTCCAAAATGTCACTTATGGGGGAGCTCCAATGTTTAGGCACACAGGGGCTCTCCAAACGCGACATGGTGTCCGCTAAATATTGGAGCCAATTTTTAATTGAAAAAGTTAAATGGCGCTCCTTTCCTTCAGAGCCCTGTCGTGCGCCCAGACAGTGGTTCCCCCCACATATGAGGTATCGGCGTACTCAGGACAAATTGTACAATAATGTTTGGGGTGCAGTTTATCCTTTTACCCTTGGGAAAATAAAAAAAATGTTGTTAAAACATCATTTTTGTGACTAAAAAGTTAAATGTTCATTTTTTCCTTCCATGTTGCTTCTGCTGCTGTGAAGTACCTGAAGGGTTAACAAACTTATTGAATGTGGTTTTGAGTACCTTGAGGGGTGCAGTTTTTAGAATGGTGTCACTTTTGCGTATTTTCAGCAATACAGACCCCTCAAACTGACTTCAAATGTGAGGTGGTCCCTTAAAAAAATGGTTTTGTAAATTTCGTTGTAAAAATGAGAAATCGCTGATCAAATTTTAACCCTTATAACTTCCTAGCAAAAAAAAAACTTTGTTTCCAAAATTGGGCTGATGTAAAGTAGACATGTGGGAAATGTTATTTATTAACTATTTTGTATCACATAACTCTCTGGTTTAACAGAATAATAATTCAAAATTTGAAAATAGAGAAATTTTCTAAATTTTAGCCAAATTTCAATTTTTTTTTCACACATAAACGCAAAAATTATTGACCTAAATTTACCACTAACATGAAGCCCAATATGTCATGAAAAAAACAGTCTCAGAACCGTTAGGATCCATTGAAGCGTTCCCGAGTTATTACCTCATAAAGGGACACTGGGCAGCATTGCAAAAAACGGCCAGGTCATTTAGGTCAAAATAGGCTGGGTCATGTAGGGGTTAATGAATAACTTCACAGAAAAAAGCAGAGAAACTGCTGCCGGAGTTCCCTATGAAACCGCATTTGTCCAATGTCCATAAGATACATAAGGCGATAACAAATCAACCTGGACGACCAATCGTGTCTGGGATAGGGTAATTGACTGAACCTCTTTCCCAGTATATTGACTGGTTATTGCGTTCGCTTTTGACAAACATTCCTTCATATATAAAATATACTAATTAATTCCTGAAAAATATCAAACAAATCAGGTGGCAACTGAGTTTCGCGTTACCATCAGTGGATGTCGTTAATTTGTATACACGAATTCCTCAAAAAGAAGGGGTGGAGTCAATAAGACAGATATTGAATACCATCGGAAGAAACCAGAATTTTACTGATTTTGTTTGTGATGGTTTGATGTTTTTTTTGACACATAACGCTTTCACTTTCATGAACTCTTGGTTCATTCAGATTGTCGGGACTGCTATGGGGACTCCAGCAGCATGTACGTTTGCTAATTTGTATTTAGGTTGCTTTGAAGAGAAATATGTATATTCAGTGGAAAATGCATTTTTGAAACATATTAAATTATACCTCAGATATGTGGAGGACATATTCTTCGTGTGGGATGGGTCAGAAGAGAGTTCCGCCCAATTTGTGACATATCTTAATATCAACACGATGGGAATGTCATTCACATCTTTTTTTGGGGGGGTCTCGTCTAGATTTCTTAGATGTATCCGTAGAGATAAAAGAAGGGTCAATATGCACTTGGCTATATCGGAAACCAATAGCAACCAATTCGGTAATGCACTATAATAGTTATCACCCACCCCATACAAAGCGATCGCTACCTTACAGCCAACTTTTGAGAGTCCGCAGAGCAAAGAACACGCAAGAAGGTGTGGAGTCACAATCATTAGAATTATGCCAAAGGTTATAAAGAAGAGGGTACCCAGATACATTATTGCAAGATGCTATGAGGAGAACAAGTGGAGAGGTGCCTAATAGTGAACAGGAGGTGAGAGTTAAAAAAGAAAAAAGGTTTACGTTCTGTTTCCAGTATAGCGCTATGGACCAACAAATGCGGGCTGCTATCAGAAAGAATTGGCACCTATTGGAATAAGATAAAGACCTGGTAGGAATAGTAGCCAGAGGTCCATTCATCTCTAACAGACGCAGCACGAGGATAACAGATGTGCTGGTGCGTAATCGCATTCCAAAAGAAAAAAACAGGGCACCAGAAGGGGAACTATCGCTGCGGACACTGTCCATATTGCAGGTACCACATTACAGACCGTGTCTTAAATATAGGTCCAGTTAACCACAAAGTAACCGAATTTATATCATGTAAACCTGATTATGTCGTGAATGTAATATTCTGCCCTTGTGGGCATTACTACATAGGTCAAACTATATGGCACCTTTACTTACGCTTTAGGGAGCATTTTAAATCGGTTTCATCAGGTAAAGGAGTACCAAGGCTAATTAACCATATTCGGGACACACACTGGGGGAACCCCAATGTGATGACATTTGCCGGCATTGAAAAGGTATTTTTACCTGCAAGAGGAGGGGATCTGCATAATCTCATATTGAAACGAGAGGCGAGATGGATTATGCAGACAGGAGCGATGGGCCCCATAGGGTTTAATGACAGGGTCAACATGTCGATCTTCCTGTGAATTGGGTGATTCCCTGTACTGCAATGGTTAGTGTCATTTTCTGAATGCTTTTTGTTTAGCTTCCACGTAGGATCTATAATCTGTACTTTATATTACTTTCTATTATGTTGGCCCTGTGGTCCTCGTTTTTTGATAACAATTGTTTGATGTCTCACTGATAGTTGATTGTTACATTCAGTCTGAGACTTGTCCACACGAGTGGTTATTATCATGGTCCGTTTGAACCTTGAGATAGGTTAGAAGATGTATCAACGGACACTTGAAGTAATAGCAATTTTGGATATTAGAAAATGTCTTTTCCCATGAGTAATGTTAGAACTAATATTATGCCGATTAAGGCAAGATCTAGCACTTGGATAATGTAATTGTTTTTAACAGTTTTTCTGTATTTTGTATAGTGGCGGGAAGGGGTGAAGTGGGAGGAGTTACTTGCCATACACATACTTCTTCTCACGTCTTGTCCGTCCATCCACTGATCCGTAGAAGCGCCAGATCAGTGCAAAATGGCCGTCGTCTGGACCTACACAGTCTTTTAATGTACACCCCTGAGCCGTGAAGATTTTATCATGATAGAATAAAAATGTTTTACCTGTTCAAGAAGATCGGTGAGTGCTGCCATTTATCTTTGCTCGTAAGAATATATATATATGTATATATATATTGACCCCTTAGTGACGGAGCCAAATTTTTGAAATCTGACCAGTGTCACTTTATGTGGTAATAACTCTGCAACGCTTCAACAAATCCCAGTGATTTTGAGATTGTTTTTTCGTGACACATTATACTTTTTGATAATGGTAAATTTAGGTCAATATGTTTTGTGTTTATTTATAAAAAATATCAAAAATTTGAGAAAAATGTTAAAAAATTAGCAATTTTCAAAATTTGAATGATTATCCCTTTAATCCAGATGATCATACCACAGCAAACCATTAATAAATAACATTTCCCACATGTCAGCTTTACATCAGCACCAATTGTAAAATGTTATTTTATTTTGTTAGCATTTTAGGAGCTTTAAAAATGTAGCAGCAATTTTTCATTTTTTCAAGGAAATTTACTAAATTTATTTTTTTAGGGACTCATCCAGGTTTGAAGTGAATTTAGGGGTCTCATATATTGGGAAACTGTCACGATTCCCCTGACCGCTGTCACCAATTGGTCAGGATTCACACCGTGACCGTCACCCCTACGTCACGGATTGAGGTGACTTTAGGCCAACAGACGGCTATCACATGTGCAGGGGGGCTTATGTTAGTTATCCCTCCACTCCACGATGTGATGAAAAACCACACACAAGGCTATTGACCTCTTAGCTTACAGCAGGGGCTTATTCTAGGTATCCCACTGCTTTCAATATACCACAACCTGCAGGGATTTATGTATATCCCGCTTACAGTTCCACTTAACACTTGCAGCTCTCTGGCGCCCCCCTTACTCTCAGGTCAGATTAGGTACTGCACCCTGGGTAATTAGTCGCCAGAAAGGCTGCCTGCTAAGTACTGGCTATTGGGCACGCTGCAGCGACGCGATAACTACTCCCACTCAGGCAGGAACAATAATTATTAACGCCGCAGCCGCTACAACATAACCCAAAAGTCTGCACACTTCTCGCTGCCACCAGCTTCGATTAAACGGGTCCGAAGCTAACCCAGCACAGTAGCGTAATTCCCTTCAGAAGACAGGGTAAGTTTAGAGCAGGATGAACGAACTAATATGAAATATTATATCCCATAAAAATAATTAGGCAGTGCTTTATCAAAAAATAGTTTATAAAGATGTTACAAATGAGACAATTGCAAATATGTACAAGGGTAATTATAACATAAAGGGAATAAATGAGAAAAAGCAACACTTACATGTTCAAAGCATGACAGGCAACTAGGCTAGTGGAGTTTTTCCCATACGTCCCAGCTCATTTGGACGTGAGCAGGGCTCTTCCAGGAGAAGACAAGAAATCAAGCAGAAAGTGACTCCTCAGAGCCTGCCAGACACTTAAAACATTAAGGCTGTGACATCACAGAAAGGCTGGCTTATCCAGACCTTCCTCTCTCTACATTCTGCCTAAACTTTAAACTATTTTCTCTGATTTCTATAACTTCACTACAAAACATGTCAGAGTCCTAACATACTCCTCATTCATCTCGGATTAACGTGAACATTCTAATGAGATCAAATATGTCCTATCTGGGATACATATTTACAGAGAAATCCCTACTTCTTTACCAGATGGAGTTAGAAGCCCGAGTTTCAAGGGATGGGTAGATACACCGAGTGGGAATACGAATATATATTTTCGTGTTCTTAACGTAAACATGGTGCATAATATCGTACAAAAACCAAACAAAGGATCTTTCATGAATTTTGGAGCCATTTTTCCTGTTCTAGCTGGAGGAAGATTCTAACCTGGTCGTAAATTCCTCTCGGCCATAAAACTTCCCCCAGTACATTGGCAAAGCAGCTCTTGGCTGAGGAAAAGGGAAGGGATTTGAAGCTAGCATCACTCCAAGAAGGGGGGCTTAGCCCATGCAGGCTAGCAAGAAAACTCACTTATGATATAGATTTTCCTCACACCTCCCCCTTCAGGTGTGCGCTAGGGAGGCAGGACCTGACGGTATGCCTCCATGGGCACCTCAGTAGGTTCACCCTGGCGGGAGAGTCCATCTGCATTCCCATGCTCTTTGCCCGTTTTGTGTTCAATGGTGAAGTCAAACTGCTGAAGGGCAAGGCTCCAGCGTAGCAACCTGCCGTTGGTTCCACACATGGTGTTTAGCCAGCGCAGAGGGTCGTGGTCGGTCACCACAGTGAAGGTGCGACCGCACAAGTAGGGCTGCAAGCGCTGCAGGGCCCAGACTATGGCCAGGCACTCCTTCTCGATCGTGGAGTAGGCCACTTCCCTCGGCAAAAGCTTCCGGCTCAGGTATAACACGGGGTGCTCTTGGTCCTCCGAGTCAACCTGGCTGAGCACAGCACCAAGGCCAAACTCGCTGGCGTCGGTCTGCACCAAGTGCGGTCGACTGCTGTCGACTGCTTTCAACACAGGGGCGTTGCACAGTGCGGTTTTTAACGCCTTGAAGGCCCCCTCACAGCCATCTGTCCAGTTGACAATGTGGGGTAGCTTCTTCCTGGTGAGGTCCGTCAAAGGTTTTGCCAGGCTACTATAGTGCTGTACGAAGCGCCTATAGTACCCTGCAGTGCCCAAGAAGGACATCACCTGTTTCTTGGTCACGGGAGTGGGCCAGTTCACGATCACTCCCACTTTGTCAGGCTCTGGCTTCAGGCTGTTCCCACCTACCCGGTGCCCCAGGTAGTGAACCTCCCTCATGCCCATCTGACACTTTCCCGGCTTGATAGTCAGTCCTGCTTGGTGAATTCGCCTGAGCACCTCCTCGAGATGCTGCAGGTGTTCCTTCCAGGAGGAACTGAAGATGGCAATGTAATCCAAGTACGCCACGGCGTACTTCTCCAGTCCCTGAAGCAGGAGGTTGACCATCCGCTGGAAAGTGGCAGGGGCATTCTTCATGCCGAAGGGCATGACCGTGGACTCGTACAGTCCAAAGGGTGTGATAAAGGCAGACTTCTCTTGCGCCTCGGGGCTCATGGGAATCTGCCAGTATCCTCGACTCAGATCCATTATTGTTAGGTAATCTGCGCCAGCTAACTTCTCAAGCAGCTCCTCGATGCGCGGCATTGGGTGCGTATCCGAGGCTGTGATGGTGTTGAGCCCACTGTAGTCCACACAGAACCGGGTGGTCCGGTCCTTCTTTGGCACGAGAACTACAGGTGATGCCCACACGCTCTTTGACCGTCGAATCACCCCCAGCTGTAACATCTCATCGATCTCTTGGCGCATAGTCTGCTGCACCTGGTCAGAGATTCGATAGGGTGTTCGCCGTAGTGGGGCGTGATTCCCGGTGTCCACCTCGTGGACGGCTAACTCAGTCCTCCCAGGTCGGTTGGAGAACACGACCCGGAAGGGTTCCAGTGTGGTTTGCAACTGCACCCGCTGGGGTTCAGTTAACGAGGCTCTTACCTCCATGTCTTCGATGGACCCATTGGCCTTGGCTTGGGCCAGCATGTCCAGGAGGGTGTCTTCCTCCCCGTCTTCAGGTTCTCTGTCCATCACGAACTGTCGCACCTCAGCTGGGCAAAGATGAAAGAACTGGGCTTTGATCATCAGGTCTCGCAGCTGTGCAAAGGTGGTCACTGACAGTCCTTGGGTCCACTGGTCAAAATGGGTCCCCAGTCCATGCACCACATCACTGTAACTGTTGTGTGGGCCCCGTTGGAGGGTCCGGAACTTTCTACGGTACACCTCGGGTGTAAGCTGGTACTTGGCTATCAGAGCCTGCTTGATGGCCTCATAGTCACCATCTTGTTCTTGAAGGAGGGCAGCAAATGCCTCCAGAGCTTTACCTCTCAGCCCTGGTGTCAGGTATCGGGCCCATTCATCTGTAGGCAGCCGGTACTGTCTGCAGGCTTTCTCAAAGGCCCGCAGAAAAGTGTCCAAGTCTCCATCCTTCTCCATAACAGGGAAGTGATCGGGCTGGGGCTTAGGTATCTGAGCGCTGCTGGGCTCACATCTCTGGGCGGTGGAGGGCATCCCCCCCTGCCGGAGCATCTCCAGTTCATGTTCTTGCTTGGGCTTGGCGCTCGGCTCTCTCAGCCTCCCGCTCGGCTCGCTGGGCCTGGGCCTCTCGCTCAGCTCGCTGGGCCTGGGCCTCTCGCTCAGCTCGGGCCTCTCTCTCGGCGTGCTCCTGGTATTGCTGGATCAGCTGCAGACGTCTCTCTAGGTCATCTGCGGAGCATTGTTGCAGAGCCAGCTGCAGGAGGAGGTCTGCACCCCCCTGGTTGCCAGTAGGGCCCGTATTCAGTGGTTGGACCTCTGCTGCAGCACCATGTTCGCTTGTGCTGGCTTCTGCGGCCTCTGGGCTCTGTGACCTGGCTTGGTCAGCTTCCCATTGCACCAGAACTGCAGCCAGTTGGGCTTTGTTTCGTCTGTTGGCCTAAAGTCACCTCAATCCGTGACGTAGGGGTGACGGTCACGGTGTGAATCCTGACCAATTGGTGACAGCGGTCAGGGGAATCGTGACAATTGGTGGCAGCGGTGGGATAACTACTCCCACTCAGGCAGGAACAATAATTATTAACGCCGCAGCCGCTACAACATAACCCAAAAGTCTGCACACTTCTCGCTGCCACCAGCTTCGATTAAACGGGTCCGAAGCTAACCCAACACAGTAACGTATTTCCCTTCAGAAGACAGGGTAAGTTTAGAGCAGGATGAACGAACTAATATGAAATATTATATCCCATAAAAATAATTAGGCAGTGCTTTATCAAAAAATAGTTTATAAAGATGTTACAAATGAGACAATTGCAAATATGTACAAGGGTAATTATAACATAAAGGGAATAAATGAGAAAAAGCATCACTTACATGTTCAAAGCATGACAGGCAACCAGGCTAGTGGAGTTTTTCCCATACGTCCCAGCTCATTTGGACGTGAGCAGGGCTCTTCCAGGAGAAGACAAGAAATCAAGCAGAAAGTGACTCCTCAGAGCCTGCCAGACACTTAAAACATTAAGGCTGTGACATCACAGAAAGGCTGGCTTATCCAGACCCTCCTCTCTCTACATTCTGCCTAAACTTTAAACTATTTTCTCTGATTTCTATAACTTCACTACAAAACATGTCAGAGTCCTAACATACTCCTCATTCATCTCGGATTAACGTGAGCGCATTCTAATGAGATCAAATATGTCCTATCTGGGATACATATTTACAGAGAAATCCCTACTTCTTTACCAGATGGAGTTAGAAGCCCGAGTTTCAAGGGATGGGTAGATACACCGAGTGGGAATACGAATATATATTTTCGTGTTCTTAACGTAAACATGGTGCATAATATCGTACAAAAACCAAACAAAGGATCTTTCATGAATTTTGGAGCCATTTTTCCTGTTCTAGCTGGAGGAAGATTCTAACCTGGTCGTAAATTCCTCTCGGCCATAAAACTTCCCCCAGTACATTGGCAAAGCAGCTCTTGGCTGAGGAAAAGGGAAGGGATTTGAAGCTAGCATCACTCCAAGAAGGGGGGCTTAGCCCATGCAGGCTAGCAAGAAAACTCACTTATGATATACATGTTCCTCACAGAAACCCCCAAACATGATACCATTTTAAAAACAGCACCCCCTAACATATCGAAAACTGCTGTCAGGTAGTTTATTAACCCTTCAGGTGCTTTACAGGAATTAATGCAAAGTGGTATGACAGAAATGAAAATGTGTATTTTTACCAACTAAATGTCTCTAACTTCTGAACAGATTTCTACAGCCGTCAGACTCTAAGTCCGCTATTTGGTCATGAATTGCCATGGCAAACATCAGGACCACAAAATCGTGATCTGAGGGCACCAATTGGGATAAAGAGGAAGCCCCCACACTCTGTTAACCATATATAATGATTTAGTCACTATTTACAGCAGCATCTAAGGGGTTAAACATATTTGGATGGTGCAAACACTGATCTTGGCTGATGCAGCAAGTTGTCAGCTATAGTGTACAGCCGACAGCTGCTGGATTGTCTCCTGTATGGGGAAGCTATTCTCTTATATCTCAGGTCAGTTAAAAGACGTATTGGCTGTCATTAAGGGGTTAATGTTGCTTTTAAAATGTTTGATTTTCTTTTCCACCCAGAACCTGGAGCAGCACAGCACAACATGTATTTTTTTACTAATGTGTTTCTTTTGTTTTCCACACAGAACCTGGTGCAGCACAACATAACCTGGATCATCCTCTGTTGAAGCGGCCCCTCATCGACCAGCCACCGGACAGACACAGTCCCAATTATTCACCACCGATGGAGCAACCTGGCAGGCGTCACAGGCTGGGGAAAAGGCAGCCGGTCCATCTGGTTTCTCCTCTCCCAGCCTTCTTCCTCTGCTGGGTCTTCTCGTCAGCGGCAGAGGGCCTGGGAGAGGATAAGCATGCCCGAGTTTATGTACTTAAGCTTGACCTTCCAGGATAGGATTGGGGTGCTTGGTGATAGACTGAAGAGTTTGTTCACCCATGTGAACACACTTTTACAGGATGTCAACAAACACCTTGACCTCCTGGAAGTCAACCTTGAGAGACCTGCAAGACTCTTTTTCAGCCTTTGAGCAGAGCGTGTCGGAAAACCTTACGCCTCAACTCCAACTCCCTCCCAAAATTGGACCCACCACCTCCACCCTCACCTACAAATGTTTCCCTATCTTGCTTCGCCAATGTGTCCACTCCCATCCCTGATCCAATCCTTCAATTTGTTTCCCCTTCCCCTGTAACCCCTTCCTCAATTACCACCCAATCCTTACACCTCAACACTCAACACCCCCAAGGTCCACCCCATTTCACCCTCTGATACACCCTGACCCTAAACCCAATCACCACCTCAAACCTTACCAGCCTTTTTTTGTTCTTATTGTAAATAAAATTTAATTTTTTTTCCACAATAACTTGTGTTTTCATTGATTTTTGCGCCACCGCCGCAAACACATACATGAGTCTGTATTTTTGAGGGAACTTGTAAATTTAATGGAACACATTTTAATATAACAGGTATATTTGAATAGAACAGGTAAATTTTAATATAACAGGTACATTTTAAAATGACATGTACATTTTAGCATAACACGTACATTTTAACATAACACGTACATTTCAACATAACTTGTACATTTTAACATAACATGTACACTTTAACCCCTTCCCGACCCATGACGCCACGTAGGCGTCATGAAAGTCGGTGCCATTCCGACCCATGACGCCTATGCGGCGTCATGGAAAGATCGCGTCCCTGCAGATCGGGTGAAAGGGTTAACTCCCATTTCACCCGATCTGCAGGGACAGGGGGAGTGGTAGTTTAGCCCAGGGGGGGTGGCTTCACCCCCTCGTGGCTACGATCGCTCTGATTGGCTGTTGAAAGTGAAACTGCCAATCAGAGCGATTTGTAATATTTCACCCATTATAACGGGTGAAATATTACAATCCAGCCATGGCCGATGCTGAAATATCATCGGCCATGGCTGGAAATACTAGTGTGCCCCCACCCCACCCCTCCGATCGCCCCCCCACCCCCCCGATCTGGCCGGTACACTGCTCCGGCTCCCCTCCGCCCTGTGCTCCGCTCCCCCCTCGTGCTCGTGTCCGCTCCCCCCGTGTTCCAATCACCCCCCGTGCTCCAATCACCCCCCCTGCACTCCGATCCACCCCCCCCGTGCTCCGTTCCACCCCCCGTGCTCCATTCCAGCCCCCCCGTGCTCCGTTCCACGCCCCCCGCGCTCCGTTCCACCCCTCCCGCGCTCCGATTCCCCCCCGTGCTCCGATCCCCACCCCGTGGTCCCCCCCCACCCTATCATACTTACCGATCCAGCCGTGGTCCCGTCCGTCTTCTCCCGGGCGCCGCCATCTTCCAAAATGGCGGGCGCATGCGCAGTGCGCCCGCCGAATCTGCCGGCCGGCAGATTCGTTCCAAAGTGCATTTTGATCACTGAGATATAATCTATCTCAGTGATCAAAATAAAAAAAATAATAAATGACCCCCCCCCTTTGTCACCCCCATAGGTAGGGACAATAAAAAAATAAAGACATTTTTTTTTTCCACTAATGTTAGAATAGGGTTAGGGTTAGGGGTAGGGTTAGGGGTAGGGTTAGGGTTAAGGTTAGGGGTAGGGTTAGGGGTAGGGTTAGGGTTAGGGGTAGGGGTAGGGTTAGGGTTAGGGGTAGGGTTAGGGGTAGGGGTAGGGTTAGGGCTAGGGTTAGGGCTAGGGTTAGGGCTAGGGTTAGGGTTAGGAATGTGCACACGTATTCTGGTCCTCTGCGGATTTTTCCGCTGCGGATTTGATAAATCCGCAGTGCTAAACCGCTGCGGATTTATGGCGGATTTACCGCGTTTTTTTCTGCGCATTTCACTGCGGTTTTACAATTGCGATTTTCTATTGGAGCAGTTGTAAAACCGCTGCGGAATCCGCACAAAGAAGTGACATGCTGCGGAATGTAAACCGCTGCGTTTCCGTGCAGTTTTTCCGCAGCATGTGCACAGCGATTTTTGTTTCCCATAGGTTTACATTGAACTGTACACTCATGGGAAACTGCTGCGGATCCGCAGCGTTTTCCGCAGCGTGTGCACATACCTTTAGAATTAGGCCATGTGCACACGGTGCGGATTTGGCTGCGGATTCGCAGCAGTGTTCCATCAGGTTTACAGTACCATGTAAACATATGAAAAACCAAATCCGCTGTGCCCATGGTGCGGAAAATACCGCGCGGAAACGCTGCGTTGTATTTTCCGCAGCATGTCAATTCTTTGTGCGGATTCCGCAGCGTTTTACACCTGTTCCTCAATAGGAATCCGCAGGTGAAATCCGCACAAAAAACACTGGAAATCCGCGGAAAATCCGCAGGTAAAACACAGTGCCTTTTACCCGCAGATTTTTCAAAAATGGTGCGGAAATATCTCACACGAATCCGCAACGTGGGCACATAGCCTTAGGGTTAGGGTTGGAATTAGGGTTGTGGTTAGGGTTAGGGGTGTGTTGGGGTTAGTGTTGTGGTTAGGGGTGTGTTGGGGTTAGGGTTGTGATTAGGATTATGGCTACAGTTGGGATTAGGGTTAGGGGTGTGTTGGGGTTAGTGTTGGAGTTAGAATTGAGGGGTTTCCACTGTTTAGGCACATCAGGGGTCTCCAAACGCAACATGGCGCCACCATTGATTCCAGCCAATCTCGTATTCAAAAAGTCAAATGGTGCTCCCTCACTTCCGAGCCCTGACGTGTGCCCAAACAGTGGTTTACCCCCACATATGGGGTACCAGCATACTCAGGACAAACTGCGCAACAATTACTGGGGTCCAATTTCTCCTGTTACCCTTGTGAATCTAAAAAAATGCTTGCTAAAACATAATTTTTGAGGAAAGAAAAATGATTTTTTATTTTCACGGCTCTGCGTTGTAAACGTCTGTGAAGCACTTTGGGGTTCAAAGTGCTCACCACATATCTAGATAAGTTCCTTGGGGGGTCTAGTTTCTAAAATGGGGTCACTTGTGGGGGGTTTCTACTGTTTAGGCACACCAGGGGCTCTGCAAACGCAACGTGACACCCGCAGACCATTCCATCAAAGTCTGCATTTCAAAAGTCACTACTTCCCTTCTGAGCCCCGACGTGTGCCCAAACAGTGGTTTACCCCCACATATGGGGTATCGGCGTACTCAGGAGAAACTGGACAACAACTTTTGGGGTCCAATTTCTCCTGTAACCCTTGGGAAAATAAAAAATTCTGGGCTAAATAATTAATTTTGAGGAAAGAAAACGTATTTATTATTTTCACGGCTCTGCATTATAAACTTCTATGAAGCACTTGGGGGTTCAAAGTGCTCACCACACATCTAGATAAGTTCCTTTCCGGGTCTAGTTTCCAAAATGGGGTCACTTGTGGGGGTTTCTACTGTTTAGGCACATCAGGGGCTCTGCAAACGCAACGTGACGCCCGCAGAGCATTCCATCAAAGTCTGCATTTCAAAACGTCACTACTTCAATTCCAAGCCCCGGCATGTGCCCAAACAGTAGTTTACCCCCACATATGGGGTATCACCGTACTCAGGAGAAACTGGACAACAAATATTGGGGTCAAATTTCTCCTGTTACCCTTGGGAAAATTAAAAAATTCTGGGCTAAATAATTATTTTTGAGGAAAGAAAACGTATTTATTATTTTCACGGCTCTGCATTATAAACTTCTATGAAGCACTTGGGGGTTCAAAGTGCTCACCACACATCTAGATAAGTTCCTTTGGGGGTCTAGTTTCCAAAATGGGGTCACTTGTGGGGGGTTTCTACTGTTAAGCCACATCAGGGGCTCTGCAAATGCAACGTGACGTCCACAGAGCATTCCATCAAAGTCTGCATTTCAAAACGTCACTACTTCACTTCCGAGCCCCGGCATGTGCCCAAACAGTGATTTACCCCCACATATGGGGTATCAGCGTACTCAGGAGAAACTGGACAACAACTTTTGGGGTCAAATTTCTCCTGTTACCCTTGGGAAAATAAAAAATTGCAGGCTAAAAGATCATTTTTGAGAAAATAATTTTTTTTTTTATTTTCATGGCTCTGCGTTATAAATTTCTGTGAAGCACTTGGGGGTTCAAAGTCCTCACCACACATCTAGATTAGTTCCTTTGGGGGTCTAGTTTCTAAAATGGTGTCATTTCTGGGGGATCTCCAATGTTTAGGCACACAGGGGCTCTCCAAACGTGACATGGTGTCCGCTAATGATTGGAGCTAATTTTCCATTTAAAAAGCCAAATGGCGTGCCATCCCTTCCGAGCCCTGCCGTGCGCCCAAACAGTGGTTTACCCCCACATATGGGGTATCAGCGTACTCAGGACAAACTGGACAACAATATTTGGGGTCCTTTCTCCTATTATCCTTGGCAAAATAGGAAATTCCAGGCTAAAAAATCATTTTTGAGGAAAGAAAAATTATTTTTTATTTTCATGGCTCTGCGTTATAAACTTCTGTGAAGCACCTGGGGGTTTAAAGTGCTCAATATGCATCTAGATAAGTTCCTTGGGGGGTCTAGTTTCCAAAATGGGGTCACTTGTGGGGGAGCTCCAATGTTTAGGCACACAGGGGCTCTCCAAACGCGACATGGTGTCCGCTAACAATTGGAGCTAATTTTCCATTCAAAAAGTCAAATGGCGCGCCTTCTCTTCCGAGCCCTGCCGAGTGCCCAAACAGTGGTTTACCCCCACATATGAGGTATCGGCGTACTCGGGAGAAATTGCCCAACAAATTTTATGATCCATTTTATCCTACTGCCCATGTGAAAATGGAAAAATTGAGGCGAAAAGAATTTTTTTGTGAAAAAAAAATTACTTTTTCATTTTTACAGATCAATTTGTGAAGCACCTGAGGGTTTAAAGTGCTCACTAGGCATCTAAATTAGTTCCTTGGGGGGTCTAGTTTCCAAAATGGGGTCACTTGTGGGGGAGCGCCAATGTTTAGGCACACAGGAGCTATCCAAACGCGACATGGTGTCCGCTAACGATGGAAATAATTTTTCATTCAAAAAGTCAAATGGCGCTCCTTCCCTTCCGAGCCTTACCATGTGCCCAAACAGTGGTTTACCTCCACATGTGAGGTATTGGTGTACTCAGGAGAAATTGCCCAACACATTTTAGGATCCATTTTATCCTGTTGCCCATGTGAAAATGAAAAAATTGAGGCTAAAAGAATTTTTTTGCGAAAAAAAAGTACTTTTTCATTTTTACGGATCAATTTGTGAAGCACCTGGGGGTTCAAAGTGCTCACTATGCATCTAGATAAGTTCCTTGGGGCGTCTAGTTTCCAAAATGGGGTCACTTGTGGGGGAGCTCCAATTTTTAGGCACACGGGGGCTCTCCAAACGTGACATGGTGTCCGCTAAAGAGTGGAGCCAATTTTTGATTCAAAAAGTCAAATTGCGCTCCTTCCCTTCCAAGCCCTGCCGTGCGCCAAAACCGTGGTTTACCCCCACATATGAGGTATCAGCGTACTCAGGACAAATTGGACAACAACTTTCGTGGTTCAGTTTCTCCTTTTACCATTGGGAAAATAAAAAAATTGTTGCTAAAAGATAATTTTTGTGACTAAAAAGTTAAATGTTCATTTTTTCCTTCCATGTTGCTTCTGCTTCTGTGAAGCACCTGAAGGGTTAATAAACTTCTTGAATGTGGTTTTGAGTACCTTGAGGGGTGCAGTTTTTAGAATGGTGTCACTTTTGGGTATTTTCAGCCATATAGACCCCTCAAACTGACTTCAAATGTGAGGTGGTCCCTAAAAAAAATGGTTTTGTAAATTTCGTTGTAAAAATGACAAATCGCTGGTCGAATTTTAACCCTTATAACTTCCTAACAAAAAAAAATTTTGTTTCCAAAATTGTGCTGATGTAAAGTAAACATGTGGGAAATGTTATTTATTAACTATTTTGTGTCACATATCTCTCTGGTTTAACAGAATAAAAATTCAAAATGTGAAAATTGTGAAATTTTCAAAATTTTCGCCAAATTTCCGTGTTTATCACAAATAAATGCAGAATTTATTAACCTAAATTTACCACTAACATGAAGCCCAATATGTCACGAAAAAACAATCTCAGAACCGCTAGGATCCGTTGAAGCGTTCCTGAGTTATTACCTCATAAAGGGACACTGGTCAGAATTGCAAAAAACGGCAAGGTCTTTAAGGTCAAAATAGGCTGGGTCTTGAAGGGGTTAAAATTACAGATACATTTTAAAATTACTGGTAAATTTTACTTAGCTGCTTATAACATTGTGTCTTGTCATTCCACACTTCCATTATCAGACACAAAGTAAGCAGCAAACTTATCTCTAATTTGGGCAACTTCCACAGTAGTCCTCAGAGGGTGACTTTGGTAATCATGCAATGTAACAGGTTCCTCAGTTTCTAAGTTTGGCCGCTCTTTTGCCATGATGTAGTTGTGTACATGCTTTCACAACCTCATCAATAGTTTCACTTTTTAGATTAATAGATGTTCCCAAAATTCACCATTTACATACCAGCAACCCAAAGGTACACTCCACAGTTCTTCGTTCCCCTCTCAGTCGATAGTTGTAAATTTTTTGTGTGAGTTAAGTCCCAACTTGAATACGGTTTTAGGAGGTTGGCACACATTTGGAAGGCCTCATCCACAACTACAACAAACGGCATTAATGGTCCTTCAGTGTTGGGAAGAGATTGTGGCTGTGGGAAATTGAAATCATTACCATATAATCGTTGGCCCATGTCTGAGTTTTTGAAAGTTTGTGAGTCATTTCCTCGTCCAAATGTACCAATGTCTATGGTGAAAAATCAGGGTGACCAACAACCGTTCCTCAGCAGGAATTGCTCGACGGAGGTATGTGTCCTGCTTGGCAATTGATCCTTGGACACATTGCAACTAGTCATCATAGCTCTATTCTGTCATCCTTGTATAGTCTAAAAACCTCTGAGGGTTTTGCCGCAGCTCTGTGTACAAGGAGTGGTATGCTCCATGGCTCTCTCTTTTGCTTTCAAAATTTTTAATGGGTTTTAACTTTAACAGGAACGGGTAAGAAGGGGGAGGGGAGGGGGGGGGAAAGGGGAGGGGGAAAGGAGTGGAGGTAGGAAAGGAACATCCCCCTGACATAGGGGGAGATATAGGCAAACATACAGTTGAGCAAAATAAATACAGTAAAATAGTAAACATTGTATACATACAGTGGGGCAAAAAAGTATTTAGTCAGTCAGCAATAGTGCAAGTTCCACCACTTAAAAAGATGAGAGGCGTCTGTAATTTACATCATAAGTAGACCTCAACTATGGGAGACAAACTGAGAAAAAAAAATCCAGAAAATCACATTGTATGTTTTTTTATCATTTTTTTTGCATATTATGGTGGAAAATAAGTATTTGGTCAGAAACAAACAATCAAGATTTCTGGCTCTCACAGACCTGTAACTTCTTCTTTAAGAGTCTCCTCTTTCCTCCACTCATTACCTGTAGTAATGGCACCTGTTTAAACTTGTTATCAGTATAAAAAGACACCTGTGCACACCCTCAAACAGTCTGACTCCAAACTCCACTATGGTGAAGACCAAAGAGCTGTCAAAGGACACCAGAAACAAAATTGTAGCCCTGCACCAGGCTGGGAAGACTGAATCTGCAATAGCCAACCAGCTTGGAGTGAAGAAATCAACAGTGGGAGCAATAATTAGAAAATGGAAGACATACAAGACCACTGATAATCTCCCTCGATCTGGGGCTCCACGCAAAATCCCACCCCGTGGGGTCAGAATGATCACAAGAACGGTGAGCAAAAATCCCAGAACCACGCGGGTGGACCTAGTGAATGAACTGCAGAGAGCTGGGACCAATGTAACAAGGCCTACCATAAGTAACACACTACGTCACCATGGACTCAGATCCTGCAGTGCCAGACGTGTCCCACTGCTTAAGCCAGTACATGTCCGGGCCCGTCTGAAGTTTGCTAGAAAGCATTTGGATGATCCAGAGGAGTTTTGGGAGAATGTCCTATGGTCTGATGAAACCAAACTGGAACTGTTTGGTAGAAACACAACTTGACTTGTTTGGAGGAAAAAGAATACTGAGTTGCATCCATCAAACACCATACCTACTGTAAAGCATGGTGGTGGAAACATCATGCTTTGGGGCTGTTTCTCTGCAAAGGGGCCAGGATGACTGATCCGGGTACATGAAAGAATGAATGGGGCCATGTATCGTGAGATTTTGAGTGCAAACCTCCTTCCATCAGCAAGGGCATTGAAGATGAAACGTGGCTGGGTCTTTCAACATGACAATGATCCAAAGCACACCGCCAGGGCAACGAAGGAGTGGCTTCGTAAGAAGCATTTCAAGGTCCTGGAGTGGCCTAGCCAGTCTCTAGATCTCAACCCTATAGAAAACCTTTGGAGGGAGTTGAAAGTCCGTGTTGCCAAGCGAAAAGCCCAAAACATCACTGCTCTAGAGGAGATCTGCATGGAGGAATGGGCCAACATACCAACAACAGTGTGTGGCAACCTTGTGAGGACTTACAGAAAACGTTTGACCTCTGTCATTGCCAACAAAGGATATATTACAAAGTATTGAGATGAAATTTTGTTTTTGACCAAATACTTATTTTCCACCATAATATGCAAATAAAATGTTAAAAAAACAGACAATGTGATTTTCTGGATTTTTTTTTCTCAGTTTGTCTCCCATAGTTGAGGTCTACCTATGATGTAAATTACAGACGCCTCTCATCTTTTTAAGTGGTGGAACTTGCACTATTGCTGACTGACTAAATACTTTTTTGCCCCACTGTATAAAGTAAACCTTAGACGTTTGAGGTGTCTTTAAGTATTTGATACTGTAGTGGTTAATTGGTAGGTAGTAGAGTATGAAAGCCTAATGTGAAATTTTGCTTATTGTATGGTGTGTAATGATTTATAACAGGGAACATCTAAGATGTACCTGTGGCTATGTGGGCAAAAAATAATTGGCTCAAGATTAAGACTGATCGTTGGGAATTAAGACCCCTATTGGGTAAGACAGTGTTGTGTAGGTAGAAAAAGATGTATGAGGGGTAAACTACATTTTATTCAGAAACATTGTATGCTTTACCAGGTTTAAGGACATGTTGGCTGGACATTCTCGGAGGGTTTAGGCCGTGGTGTTGTAGAAAAGATAGGCCTTCCACTGGGTTTGAAACATGGACGCTACCCGACAAAAGTTTTACTGTGAGAGTGGAGTAAGGGGACCACGAGTTTGAAAAATGTGCCCTCCGGAGTTCTTGTGTAATGTGTGCAAAGTCTCTGCGTTTTTTCAGGGTGGCTCTAGATAGGTCCCTGAAGAAAGATAGTTGACCAAATGATGAAAGCTGGAAGTTCTTATCGGAAGGGAGATCGAATAGTTTGTTCCTGATCCATGCCGGGAAGAAGGAGACGATGATGTCTCTTGGTACGCCCTGTGGGAGAAACGCAGGTCTTTTGATTCGGAAGGCTTTTTCAATGATGTTCGGTTCACTGGCCTCAGGTATGAATTTGTGGATCATTTTGAGAATATAATTCTTCAGCTGTGGCGGTTTAATAGATTCAGGGACTCCTCTTATTTTTACATTGTTTCTCCTTCTGTGGTCCTCAAGATGCGCTATGTTATTTTTTAGGGTGTCTAAGTCTTTTTGAAGAGTGTCAATTTTAGTATCCAGTATCGAGGGGGACCTTGAGCTGGCCGGGTAAGTGAGATCCATGCTCCTGTATGAAAGATCCTCTACGCTGGTGTCGGATAAACATTCGGATGGTAGGTATGGGTCGTGAATGGGCGATGTGCAGTCGCTTTGGGAGGATCTAGAGGAGGGGGCCGATGAGGAGGAGCCGATGCTCTCTGCTAAAGATGACAGTGCGTCTCTTACGTAGGACTCAGATGCTGACTCTGAACCCTCTGAGTCTGTGGTGGGCAATTTAAGGGAGAAAAGGTGTTTGGGGACCATACGATGTTCCACAAAAGCTTCTCTTAATATTTCACGGAGTTGTTCCAGTACGTGGTCAAAGTCACTTTTGAGAAGAGGATTTTTGGTTGTCATTGTCTCTGCTGAACCAGTTGATGGACATGGTGAGTGGGATCTGGTCTGTGGAGTGAAAGGAGGGGCATCATGCCTTAATATGTGGGTTGCACTTTCGTTTTTGGTGTTGTGGAAAGCTGGGTAGCTGTGGTCAGTGGGCGGAGTTGGGGGAGGAGTCTCGTCCTGTCTACTTCTCCCCCGAATAGGTGATCTCCCCTGTGCCCCTTTGCACCCCATCTCGGGCTCTGCCGGCAAGTGGGTAGCCGGAGGCTCTATGTTTCTCTGTGCTGCGGGCCGGGCTGATGATATTCTTGAAGCCGAGACCCTGTCTCTGGCTCCCGGCGTCTCTTCGCGGCAGGCCATGGGCGGAGCGGTGGGCGGAGCCTCGGCGCTCGCTCCGAGCTTCAGTCCTGCCTGTCTGCGTGGAGCCGCGGCTCTGTGCCCTCTCCCCGCCGCCGCTCCCAGCTGTGTGGAAGCGGCCAGAGGCTTCGGGGACTTCGGGGCAGCGAGCGTGGATGAAGGGACCGATGCCGCTGAGGATCTCCGAGTCACCGGAGCCGGATCGCCGCGTGCGGTAGGCGGGGTTATGGGCGGGGCCGCGGCGTCTCTCCTACCTCCCGTCTCTGCCGGTGGATGCAGCGTCGCGGCTCGCGGTGGGGTCCCTGCTGCTGTGCCTGTTCGGAAAAGCCGGGTGCCGGGTCCCAAATGTCTCCGGGTGGGACTCACCCTTTGTGTGAGTCCTTGCGTGCTTCTCCCCGGCATTTTCGCTGCGGCGCCGCCATTTTTCCTGTTCTCGGCCGCAGATTTGTTATGCAAAGTAGGCGGAGTCGAGGGCGGGGTTAAGGCTTCTTCTCCGTACCTCGGCTCCAATGGTTTAGGAAAGGCCGCGGCTTCAGGCCTATGGACGGAGGTAGCTCCAGGCTGAGTAGCGGCAGTCCCAGAAGCCGCGGTTTTCAGTGCGGGTGCTCCGGCGGGTTTTCTAGGTGGTCCTCCGTTGTCTGAGTCCGGGTTGAAGCCTGAGGGCTTAATTGGATGAGATTTTCTGGGCTTCTGAGTGTGCGGGCCTGCCGGGAGGCCGCGGCTGGAGCTTAGATGTCCTTTAGTTGTAATTACCATCGTTAAGGTGGCTCTGCAAGCGTTCTATTATGATCTTGGTAGCTTTAGGCAGGTTTAGGTGGGGTTTCGTCCCCAAATGTAAGCTTTTAGTAGCTAATTATACGGGATCTAGCAGGAGCTACCCAGACACAGGTCTGCTCCCTAGCCCGTGCAAGCCACGCCCCCCCATGGCTCTCTCTTTTGGAAGTTCAAGGATGGGGTGTTGCCTATATCGAGGAAGTCTTCTCCATCTTTCTCTTCTTCTTTGTTTTTGACAAGCAAAAGCAAAGGCGGCAGCCAATTTCAGTTGTAAATTCAGATCTTCATAGAAGCTGTCCATGTCAAGATCCATCTTGCAGCTTGATACAGCAGCCAAAGACTATGGTTTCATCCGTGCAGTGTGTCTATATATTTAGAAATCCCATGAGACACGCCCATTGGGTGTCTGATGTCAATGAAAAGCTACTGGAAAACATTGGAAATATCGAACGTATGCTCATAAACAATGCAAACGCATGCAAAAACGCATGCAAACGCATGGACACGCAGCGTTTTTGGCAATGTGCATAAGCTGATGCAGATAGAAAACACTGTGTAAGCATGCGTTTGCATGCGTTTTTGCATGCGTTTGCGCATGCAGATGATCCGCTGATCCCATATACGCAAATGTGAACTTACTCTAAGATAGGTTATTAGGTGCTATTCGAAACCTTGTTTTATCTTTCCCCTCCAGAAGGCACTTATTTTATACATACACTCATCTAGGATCCTTATGGTGGTTCAGACCTCTCATATTTTGGGATTGTATGAAGAAAGTGCTCTTAGTGGGTGTATATTGGTATATCAAGTAAGCACAGTGGGTAGGGTAGGACGGGGGTTGTTCAACAAAATGAGATCAGATCACAATATATGAAAGAAATGAATCATGTGTGTTATCATTAATCCACCCCACACCCCTAGATCTTCTGTGTACCTACACAGGAAAATGAGTGGGCTGTATGCGTCTCCCAGTATATCAGTACTCATACTGAATAATTTGTGCTTTTTATGCTCACCATATCACCATATATAACAAAATGTTTTCAGGATCATACTTTCTCCCTCATATATTCTTAAAGACACCAACATTTTTCATTAGGTAGGTTTCAATATATCATAAGGGCTTGATTTCACCCATTTGACTAGAGATTCTCCCAAATTCAGCACTCTGCCACTAATGTGAGGGGTAGTGTCAAAGCCTTTGGCCATCTCCTGATGCGTTTCATCCATGTGGACTCATTAGGGGAGCTAAATTCATTATCCTCCAGATATCTTGGTTGCTGCAGTGTGCAAGTTCACGGAAACTGCAGCCGTTTCGAGGATTTCATCAGTGAATCCCACCTACTGACGAATAGCTTCTGTGAATGTGGGTACCCCCGGAGAATTATATCTTGAGGCTTTGAATTTTCAATGAAAAAATCAAGAGAAGATACCTTAAGACCTGGGGTAAGACCAGCATCAAATACGATTAATCTGATTAGGAGACTCAATAACCAGTGGAATGAGATCTATTGGATTCTAAATGCTAACTGGGGAATTTTGCTGAGCGAGCCAAGATTAAGATCCTTTAATGGTGATCATCCCAAAATAGTGGCAAGAAGGGACAAAAATCTAAAGGACTGTCTATGCAATAGTCACCTTAGATGCCCAACCACAACATTGAGAACAAGTCATCCCAATAAGGGCTCCTTCCCTTGCGGGGGGTGTTCGGTTTGTCCACTAATGATCTCCAGTCCAGGTGTCTCACTATGTGACTTGCCTATGCAGATACAGTCCAGAGCATATTTCAATCGTTGATCACGTAATTTGGTTTATGCTCTGATCTATGGATGCAACAAGATTTACGTGGGGCAGACGACGCAGGAGCTAAGACACAGAACTCAGCAGCACCTGTCAAACATCTCCATAGCTAGATCCAATCTATCTAAAGGTAAATCTATTACCTCAGTGGCTGCTCACTTTTTAGATGTTCACAGTGGTTCTGTTGAGTCCCTTAGGGTTATGGGCTTGGAGGTGGTACACGTTAACATTAGGGGTGGCATTATTACAGATGAGCTTCTCCGACGAGAAGATAGATGGATATATGAATTGGGCTGTCTTTCACCTGGTGGCCTTAATGAGGAGCTGCTGTACACGGCTTTTACAGGAAGACATAGTCGTCACTGAGTCTTTCCTGTTGATCCTTGTGTCCAGTGGGTCCTCGTTCCTCCTTACAGATCTTATTTTTCCTCTCTGTTCTAAAAATCTTTTGGTATTATTATTTTTTAGGTACAGTTGCCATTTTTCAACTACAAGTAACAGTGGATCGACAGTTTCAAGCTTGAAGTATCTTCTTGAAGATTGGATTATCCTTGTTATGGTATTACTGTATATGGCACTGTATACTGTATAGAAATATACTCTTTCGAGATTTGCCCTAAATTGGGGCGCAGACATGTATTGGTCAGCTTATGTGGATTTATTCTATTAGCATATGGAGAACATTTATTGTATATCCAGTGGGTTATGTGATCCTATTGTCTTTATGTATACGCATATGTCGCAAATATATTGCCCCTTAATATATTTTTTCTTTATTCATTTAATTATATGGAGATTTTGTATATGTTTGTTTACTAATCTCCCATTACTAGTATTAGGGTTAATATGTGTCATTCTTTTGATGGAAGACGTCTAGGTTTCCACGATATATATCTGTGTATTTGTGACTCTGCTATTGTATTGCTTAAACTTAAATGGGAATCCGTTTATAATCATACACATAACGGGACAGAAAATACCTTTTTAAATCATGATCCTTCTACTTATATTCACCATATATACACATATTAGTTATGGAGGGTTTTTTTGTGTTTACGTCTTATATATATTTCTTTGGGTACCCCACTCTATGACCATGACCCTTATCTCTGGACGTATATCATACTGAGTATGGTATGCAGTGTGTGTCGGCATTCTATTGCTTTAGCAGACTCGAGTCCTTGTCTTATTACTTCGCCTATTGCGCACGCGCCAGTACTCTTTGTGACTTCTGCCTGACACATGGTGTGTGCAAGCGCATTTAACAAATTTACTTCTTCTGTGTTTTATTCTTGGGCTCCCTAGCATGCCATTGAAATTTATGGCATCTAGTCATTGCGCATGCGCTTGACAGTGGGTAGTGTGTGCTTGCGTTCTACTATTTCACCAGACTTGTGCCTACATTTGTCATCCATTGCGCATGCGCTAAGATCTTTTGTGACGTCCGCCCGATGCATGGTGTGCGCAAGCACACTAAACAATTTGACCTCTGCTGTGCTTTAATTCCGGGGCCTTTCTAGTATGTCTTTAAGACATGTGGTATCTATCCCTGCCGCCGCTTACCAGCTGGTAAGGCTACTTTCACACTAGCGTTGTTTGCTGTACATCGCAATGCGTCATTTTGGAGAAAAAAACGCATCCTGCAAATGTGCTCGCAGGATGCGGTTTTTCTCCATAGACTTGCATTAGCGACGCATTGCGACGTATGCGTCGTGTTTTGGCGGATCGTCGGCACAAAAAAGTTCCATGTAACGTTTTTTGGTGCGTCGAGTCTGCTATTTCTGCCCCCTCCTCCCCAGACCTTACAATGGGGCAGCAGATGCGTTGTAAAACTGCTGTTCTTTTTTTTCGCAGTTTGCGTCGGTGCGTCGGGCCGAAGCATGGCGACGGCCCCGTACCGACGCTAGTGTGAAAGTAGCCTTAGATTTACAACTAATTATATGCCTATAAATAAGTTGCCCTTTCCAGACTAGATACACTTACCTTGAAAAAGACACCTTGAGTGTCGGAACGTGTGTGTCCTCTCTCTCCACTTGGCTACACCATTGCTACTTGGGCTGTGGGGCGCCTTCCTTGGACAGGTTAGGGTGAAGTATTAGTTTGCCTTGGTTTACATCTATATTTGTCCACTTTTATTAGACTAATGCGTTTTTGGGTTTGGACTTTCAGCCCAGTGTTATAGTGCAGGGTCTTGAGGTGGTCAAGCCCTAGAAACTAACAATGCCTTTGTAGGGTAAAGATGCTATTATCTTGGTCTGTTTATGCATTAACCATATCATGGATGAAAATTTGTTAGTAGCATCTTTTTGGGTTATTATGTAATAACTTTGTATAAATATGGTAATTTTGCAGCTAGTGGATATCTTTGTGATTATTATATTCTAAATTTTGGATCTAATATGCATTTGCCCTTTGGGTTGTTTTAGATGGGTTTTTTGTGTGTGTTTTTTGGTTTGGAAATAAAAAACGTTTGTGTTTCTCTGTACACTGTGGTGATCCTGAATTTATGCATGTGCCTTTTTCTTTTCTCTGTTGTTCAAACACAAGGCATCACCTCTGTCTGAGGTTATTTGGATCATTAGCCTCAGACTCCATCCCAAATATGGTAGGGGAGTGATGATATCCCACTACAGAAAATAGGGACTAATCAGTCCCCAAAAAAGGGATGTGCTATAATCAGATCCAGTGAGGTAAACAAAGCCTCCTGGAGCTGGGCTATAACACACTTAAAAAGACAGTACATCTTATTTCTCCATCTGTCTTTTTATCCCTTAAGTATCATAAAGTTTTCCACATCAAACCATGGATATATAACCACAGGCATCCAAAGCGAGTCAAATTCTGACAGAACATACACTTATGTCAAAGGTACAATAACTTTTTTGAGAGAGGTGTTCTGTGTCATTATTTCAAATAAAGGACTTTATTCTGGGTGTTTTTTATACAATATCACCTTGGGATTACTACACTGCGGCTGGGAATAATTATATAACCCTCACTGTAGTGTGGGCCCAATAGCCAGTACATAGCAGGCAGCCTTTCTGGCAACTAATTATCCTAGGTGCAGTTCCCTGACTGACCTGAGGGTAAGGGGGGCCAGAGAGCTTCGAGTTCCAAACCAGAACTGGGAAGTGGGATATAAGTAAATCCCCTTCAGAACCGGGGCAGCCAAACAACCCCGCTTCATGACATATTGGTGGCAGAGGCAGGATGATAAATATATTTCCCCCCTGTGATTCATGACATACTGTTGGCAGCAGTGGGATGATAAAAATATCCCCCTGTGATTTATGACATATTTGTGGCAGAGGGGTGGGATCATAGACCATTAGTGATTTGGTTTGAGCAATCATTCCTCTTACTAAAAACTTGCACATTTCTTGCGAGAACTCTGCTCAAAAGTTTTGAAGAACAAACTCAGTGAGTGATTATTAGTCTTGAGACAATAGTGTGTATAGCGATCACCCCCTACCTTTCTCTTTGTTTTTCTATCCTATCTTTTATTTGGCAATGATGGCCGCCAAAGGAGAAGGCTGGTATAAGCAGCATAACAAGGAACCTCTTATTGCCCTTTGCGGATTGAGGCAGGTTGACGCCACGGGCAAAAACAAAAGCCAACCAACTAGTTGCGGCTCTGGTGCACCTGGAAATCGCTCAGAGCCCAGCGGACGCAGAAGCCAGCTCAAGCGCAGGTGGTGCTGCGGCCGAGGTCCAACCGCTGAATACCGGCCCTACTTGCAACCAGGGTAGCGTGGACCCCTGTCTGCAGCTGGCTCTGCAACAATGCTCCACAGATAACACAGAGAGAAGTCTGCAGCTGGTCCTGCAATTCCAAGAGGCAGAGAGAGCCAAGTGGGAGGCTCAAGCTCAGAGGGCCCATGAACTGCAGATGGCCCAACTTTGGGCAGTACCATCTACCACACGGAACAGTGAGTCCAGCAACGTTCGATCCCCTAATCCCCGGCCTGAGCACTTTCCTGTGATGGAAACGGAAGGGGACTTGGACACTTTTCTGCAGGCATTTGAGAAAGCCTGCAGACAGCATGGCCTGCCTGGGGACCAATGGGCCCAATATTTGACCCCAGGGCTTAAAGGCAAAGCTCTGGAGGCATTTGCTTCTCTCCCACCAGACCAAAATGAAGACTATGAGGCCATCAAGCAGGCCCTGTTAACAAAGTACCAGATTACACCTGAGGTTTACCATAGAAAGTTCCGGAACCTCCAAGGTGGCCCACACAACAGTTACAGCGATGTGGCACATGGACTCGGGACCCACATTGACCAGTGGACCCAAGAACTGTCAGTGACCACCTTTGCACAGCTGTGAGACCTGATGATCAAAGACCAGTTCCTAAATCTTTGCCCAGCTGAGGTGCGACAGTTTGTGATGGACAGAGAGCCCAAAGACGTGGCTAAAGCAGCGCAGATTGCCGACGCCTATGAGGCCTACCGTAAACCGGAAGTGCAGAAGCCAGTCACCACCATCTGGAGAGGGGGTAAGCCATCAACCAACTCCAGTAGCCCTGTCAACTGACTCACCGGAGGCCCTGTCGCCGTGGCCAGCATCAGATCTACCACCGATATTCGCAAGTGTTTTGCCTCCAATAAGACTGGTCATATCAGCTCCGACTGTCCAGAGAAGCAGAAGAACCCCCCAGCCCAGGCCCCAGGGCCAAATGCAGCAGCTTTTTTGGTGGGTGGGGTGGTTGGGAGGGTCATTGACAACGTGCAGCACCATGGGGGGCCATGTCTCTACAGGCCTCAAGGACACCGATACTGAACGAACCCTCATCCGACCCAAACTGGCGGCCCCTGAAGAGATTATTCTGGGGAAAACCCTGACTGTCACCTGGATCAGGGGCATCCACTGTCCCTTGCCAATGGCCCCGGTGTTTATAGATTGGGGTGCCGGGAGCGGGGTGAAGGAAGTGCGGTTGTCCGATAACTTGCCCACCGATGTTTTTTTGGGGACTGATTTAGGGTTGATGGTTGCATATTATGTCCCTGACCCCCATCCCCAATCTAATGATGATTACAATGGGAAATTGCATGTGTTACCCGACAATGCTTTACCGTTTAATGATTTACCTGATAACCATGTTTCTGAAAATGCCAAGGGTAATACTGATGATGTTGATGATGAAAATGTGCATGTTTTACCTGCTAACCATTTATATCCTAATGATGATGTGTCTGCAGGTGCAGGAGTGTTCAGCCACGTCACTCTTTGTCGGTGAAATGGCTGAGAAACCCCTAACAGGAGCAAGCAATGGTGCTAAGGGAAATGGGGTGATGCATGGGAACCGTAAGGAAGGTTATGCCGTGCAACTGACCAGTGCCATAGAGGAAGGTAACTGCCCCATAGGTAGCACTGCTCCTGAGGTGGTGGGGGTGGATGAGGAGGTAGTACCCACAACCCACAGCAGCACCAGCTGATAGGTCTGTGGAAATCCCCAGGAACACAGCTTATGTAGCTGCTGTCACCCGCAGTCAGAGTGCCCGGAACGTAGATAACATTCTGCCTTCTGGACCCTCCTCAGTCACAGGCGTTACTGAACCAGAAATGGACCCAGAGAAGGTCCCACAGGGTTCCCGTGGGGAAGGGACCCTGATGTCACTTCTGGCTGCCGCCAGCCTGGAGTACCAGGCTATTCTGCACTCAGATGCAAGCCTGGAGAATTTGAGACACCTCCCCGAGACGCCCACCTCCGTGACTGATAAGGAGAGGCTGTTCTGGGATCGAGGATGGTTGTACCGGGAGACAGTTCCCAGTTAAATCCCAAAAGGACTGGTTGAGGGAAAGACGGCTGGTCGTCCCATACCAATTCAGGGGTGAGATTGCCCATGAGATTCCACTGGACACTTGGGGATCAGCAAAACTAAGGCCCGGCTGTCTCAACACTTCTATTCGCCCAAGATAGGGACAGATGTGACAAACTATTGGCGCTTCTGTATCACCTGCCAAAGAGTGGGGAAGGTGGAGCCTGCCCTTAAGGCTTCCCTGATCCCTTTGCCAGTGATAGAGGAGTCTTTCCACAGGATCGCGATGGACATTGTGGGCCCGCTGGCCATCCCCAGCAGTTCTGGAAAGCAATACGTCCTCACCGTGGTAGACTATGCTACCCGGTAAACAGAGGCAGTGGCTCTGTCCTCAACTAGGGTGGATAAGGTGGCAGATGCACTGTTGGCTTTCTTTTCACAGATAGGATTACCCAAGGAGATGCTTTCCAGCCAAGGGACCCAATTCATGTCTCGCCTAATGGAGGCTCTCCGCAAGAGAATGCAGGTGAAGCGTCTGGTATCGAGTGCGTATCACCCCCAGACCAATGATTTGTGTTAACACTTCAACAATACCCTCAAACAGATGTTACGCATGCTGGTTGAGACCCAAGGATGCGACTGGGAGCGGTACTTCCCACACCTTCTATTTGATTACTGAGAGGTTCTGCAGGCCTCGACGGGGTTTTCCCCCCTTTGAGCTCCTGTATGGAAGGTGAGTCCTGGGACCCCTTGGGTTGGTAAGGGAATCCTGGGAAGAAGAGCCGAACCCTTCAGAAGTTTCCATCTTGGATTATGGAATGCGCTTCCGTGACAAAATGCAGACCTTGACACAGTTGGAGCATGACAACATGACTCAGGCTCAGGCTGACCCGAAGCACTGGTACAACCAGAACGCCCGGGAGCGAACCTACTAGGTGGGTCAGAAGGTGTGGGTGCTGGATCCCATACCAAAGGATAAGCTTCAGGCAGCCTGTAAAGGCCCGTACGTTATCCACCAACAGCTCAACCCAGTCACCAATGTGGTCACGCTTGACCATGCTTGGGGTAGGCGAAAGGCCTTTCACGTCAATATGATGAAGGCTCATCACGAACTTGATGCCTGTGTCCTACTGGTCTGCAACCTGCCTGAGTAGAGGGAGGAAGACCCCCTCCTGGACATGCTAGCCCAAGCCAAGTCCAGTGAGTCCATCGATGATGTGGAGGTAAGCACCTTGCTATCTGAACCCCAGCCGTCACAGTTGCAGACTATGCTGAAACCCTTCCAGGTTGTGTTCTCCAACCGACCTGGAAGGACCAAGTTAGCGGTTCACAAGGTGGACACCGGGAATCATTCCTCACTATGGAGAACATCTTATTGGATCTTTGACGAGCTGCAGCGGGTTATGTGCCAGGAGATCGATGAGATGTTATAGCTGGGGGTGATTCAACGGTCCAAACATACGTGGGCCTCATTTGTAGTCCTTGTGCCAAAAAAGGATCGGACCACCCGGTTCTGCATGGACTACGGGGGCTCAACGTTATCACAGCCTCTGACGCGCATCCAATGCCACGCTTCGAGAAGCTACTTGAGCAGTTAGCTGGCGCAAAATATATGTCCATTATGGTTTTGAGTCGGAGATATTGGCAAATTCCCCTGAGCCTCGAGGCACAGGAGAAGTCTGCCTTTATCACCTGCTTCAAACTGTACAAGTCCACAGTCATGCTATTCGGCATGAAGAATGTCCCTGCCACTTTCCAGCAGATGGTCAACCACCTGCTTCAGTGACTTGAGAAGTACGTGGTGGCGTACTTGGATGACATGGCCATCTTCAGTTTCTCCTGGGAGGAACTCCTGCAGCATCTACAGGAGGTGCTTAGGCGAATTCACCAAGCAGGCCTGACCATCAAGTGTCAGATGGGCATGAGCAAGGTTCACTACCTGGGGCATCGGGTAGGCGGGGGCTCCATGAGGCCAGAGTAAGGCAATGCTGATGAGTTGTCCCTCCAGGGTGAACCTGCCGAGGTGCACATGGAGGATTACCGAGAAGCCTTGCCTCCGTAGCGCTTTCCAAAAAGGGGGAGGTGTCACGATAATGTAAAATATGCATGTTCTGAGATTACTTTTAGGAGGTTCCATGGCTTTCCAGACACACTCTGTGGGTTTTGTGACTCCTCTCTCCACTCTGCCTGTCAGCTCTGTGTAAATCTAAACCCTTCATCTCCCCTCCCGACTAATACCAGCTACAACTGGTATAGCAGCTTTCAAACCGCATGGGGACTTCTTTGTTCTTTAAAATTTACATATAATGGCACCGATTAGGGATAGAGACATAAAAGTTACATATTTCGAATGTCCACCAAGAGATCTATACCCCACTGAATTCTCTAGGACTAAACCCAAAGAATGGATTTCTCTGTAAGCCGGTCATGTATCCTCTGCACGGGGGGAATCTTGAACCATCTCCGCTGCAGTCTCCCATTCTTCTCCAGCAGCAGTGGAGTCTGCTCTGCAGAGATGTCGATCCCAGCGTCTAGCTCAGGCTGATACTGGACGACTGGTTACTGCTGCCTTTCCAGCTTCTGCCATTGTAGCCAGTACTGGGCAGCGGCGAGCCAATGTGTTAGGGACTAAATCCTGCTCTTCCCTTTCTGAGCATGCCCAGGGCAAGATCTCTCGTTGGAGATCAAGGGTCACATGCTTAGATACTGCAGCAAATCCCATTGGTCCTTTAGGAAGGTCCTGAAGGTGTTCTTCTGTGGCTGACACCTATTGGTCCTTCTGGGAAGGTCCTGTTCTTGCTGCAGCTATAAAAGGTTTGCATGGCCGCACGACCATGCGCTAGTGTACATTTGGAATTGTGGGTGTGTTGATGAGTGCAAGTTGTTCTTTAAAATATCCTCTTTTGTGTATGACTGTTAGCAAAAGGTGGATGATTGCTGTTTAGCGCCCAACTAAGCTGTCAACATAAAGACACATGATACAGTGTATATTGCTGTAACCGCCAGTGCCACGCCGTGCGCTTATAGCGCGCTTTCCTATCCCAAGTCTGGGTGGTTAGTGGCGTCCGCCAAGGCAGCACAACACGCACTCTTGTGCTTTAAGTTATATTTTCTGTTACTTTGACACCCCAGTTGCGGTGTCGAGCACAAGTGGTCTGAACGTACTCTAATCCTGTGTTTTGGGATAGAGTCCTGAGACTCCTTGCTTGCGCTCTTGGTGCGGTACCGCGGCCCTGTGATGCAACAGGGTTTTCTTCCTTCACCCAGGGTGAAGTTAACCCATGTGTGTATTCACATTGTACCGCCATATATTCCGTCATTACTCAGCAGGAGGTTCCATCACTGCATGGTGGACCCCGGGCTGCGAACGCACCTTATACCATCTCTCTTATAATTTGGTGCATTCCACTAGCCCTAACAATGTCACACTGAGCATAATGATAATTGTTTCATTCTTCTACGAGGTTCATACGAGAGATACAGTATGTCTAGAAATGATTTTATATAATTTTGAAAAAGTGGAGTATTCAGCCACCAAATGAGGTCAGCACAGGGGGAGTGCCTTGGTTTTGGGCACAGGTAAAAGACAGGGAGACCTCATTTTACACTAGTCTTTGTCCAGGGAACTAGCTGAAAGACACTCTATGATGCATTGGGACATATGCTCCCCTCCCCCCAGCCACATGGTCAGCCATGATATGAAAGAACCGTAAGCTTATTTTCATCTTTAATCCCTTTTATTTTTGTAATTGTCTGTACATACGATACTTGTCTCATTTTATAATATCTTTTTATACTTTTGTAAACACTGCCTACCTTTTGAAGTAAAATATATAAAATTACTAGCTTAGTTTCTCTTGCTTTATAACGTACTTTCACATCCTCTGAAGTAAATTACGCTACTAATTGGGTTGCTCCTGACCCATTATTAATTAAGAAATAGGCGCTGGTGGCAGCAAAAGTGTCCTGCACTGGTGGGTAACGCTGGCAGTGACGGAACAGGGTTTTTAGAGTGTATTGCTCGGCTGCGGCTGGGAAGAATAATATCTGTTGTGAATTCTGTGGCTGAATTCACTCCTGTGGTCACAAGTGGTACTGCAGCTTCTGAGCTTCCTCCCTCAGGTGTTCTGGTGAGCTCGTTAACTGCTTCATTACTTAACTCCGCCTGATGCTGCTATCCTTGCTCCTTGTCAATGTTTCAGTGTTGGATCTGAGCTTCTCCTGATTGTTCCTGTGACCTGCTGCTCTGTATAGCTAAGTGCTTTTTGCTTTTTTGTTGCTTTTTTTCTGTCCAGCTTGTCTTTTGTTTTGCTGGAAGCTCTGAGACGCAAAGGGTGTACCGCCGTGCCGTTAGTTCGGCACGGTGGGTTTTTTTTGCCCCCTTTGCGTGGTTTTGCTTTAGGGTTTTTTGTAGACTGCAAAGTTCGCTTTACTGTCCTCGCTCTGTCCTAGAATATCGGGCCCCACTTTGCTGAATCTATTTCATCCCTACGTTTTGTCTTTTCATCTTACTCACAGTCATTATATGTGGGGGGCTGCCTTTTCCT
Organism: Ranitomeya imitator; assembly: GCF_032444005.1. Lineage (NCBI taxonomy): Eukaryota > Metazoa > Chordata > Amphibia > Anura > Dendrobatidae > Ranitomeya > Ranitomeya imitator. The sequence goes on from NC_091287.1 coordinate 189,420,139, forward strand.
TTGGGGAATTTCTCTGGGGCAAGTCAGGCCTATTTTTCTATCTTCAGGCTAGCTAGTTTCTTAGGCTGTGCCGAGTTGCCTAGGTAGTTGTTAGGCGCAATCCACAGCCGCTTTTAGTTGTGTTTAGGATAGGATCAGGTGTGCAGTCTACAGAGTTTCCACGTCTCAGAGCTCGTTCTTGTATTTTTGGGTATTTGTCAGATCACTGTGTGCGCTCTGATCGCTAAGCACACTGTGTTTCTGGATTGCCTTCATAACACCTGTCATTAGCAAACATAACAGTACAAGGAGCCACACTAATGATTCTCAATAGAGGGAAAGAAAAAGTTCTGACATCATTTTTTTTTTTTTCTGCTCTGAGTTCACTTTTTTTTTTTCCCCTAGACATTTGGGTGATTCTGGACACAGGTGTGGACATGGATATTCAGGGTCTGTGCTCTTCAATGGATAATCTCGTTATAAATGTACAAAAAATTCAAGATACTATTGATCAGAAATCTATGTTAGAACCAAGAATTCCTATTCCTGATTTGTTTTTTGGAGATAGAACTAAGTTTCTAAGTTTCAAAAATAATTGTAAGCTATTTCTGGCCTTGAAACCTCATTCTTCTGGTAATCCTATTCAACAGGTTTTGATTATTATTTATTTTTTGCGCGGCGACCCTCAAGACTGGGCATTTTCTCTTGCGCCAGGAGACCCTGCATTGAGTAGTGTCGATGCGTTTTTCCTGGCGCTCGGATTGCTGTACGATGAGCCTAATTCAGTGGATCAGGCTGAGAAAAATTTGCTGGCTTTGTGCCAGGGTCAGGATGATATAGAAGTATATTGTCAGAAATTTAGGAAATGGTCAGTACTCACTCAGTGGAATGAATCTGCGCTGGCAGCGTTGTTCAGAAAGGGTCTCTCTGAGGCTCTTAAGGATGTCATGGTGGGATTTCCTATGCCTGCTGGTTTGAATGAGTCTTTGTCTTTGGCCATTCAGATCGGTCGACGCTTGCGCGAGCGTAAATCTGTGCACCATTTGGCGGTACTGCCTGAGGTTAAACCTGAGCCTATGCAGTGCGATAGGACTATGACTAGAGTTGAACGGCAGGAATACAGACGTCTGAATGGTCTGTGTTTCTACTGTGGTGATTCCACTCATGCTATTTCTGATTGTCCTAAGCGCACTAAGCGGTCCGCTAGGTCTGCCGTCATTGGTACTGTACAGTCCAAATTCCTTCTGTCCATTACCTTGATATGCTCTTTGTCGTCGTTTTCTGTCATGGCGTTTGTGGATTCGGGCGCTGCCCTGAATCTGATGGATTTGGATTATGCTAAACGTTGTGGGTTTTTCTTGGAGCCTTTGCGGTGTCCTATTCCATTGAGAGGAATTGATGCTACACCTTTGGCCAAGAATAAACCTCAATACTGGGCCCAGCTGACCATGTGCATGGCTCCTGCACATCAGGAAGTTATTCGCTTTCTGGTGTTGCATAATCTGCATGATGTGGTCGTGTTGGGGTTGCCATGGCTACAAACCCATAATCCAGTATTGGATTGGAATTCCATGTCGGTATCCAGCTGGGGTTGTCAGGGGGTACATGGTGATGTTCCATTTTTGTCGATTTCGTCATCCACCCCTTCTGAGGTCCCAGAGTTCTTGTCTGATTATCAGGATGTATTTGAAGAGCCCAAGTCCGATGCTCTACCTCCGCATAGGGATTGTGATTGTGCTATCAATTTGATTCCTGGTAGTAAATTCCCTAAAGGTCGATTATTTAATTTATCCGTGCCCGAACACGCCGCTATGCGCAGTTATGTGAAGGAATCCCTGGAGAAGGGACATATTCGCCCATCGTCATCACCACTGGGAGCAGGGTTCTTCTTTGTAGCCAAGAAGGATGGTTCGCTGAGACCGTGTATTGATTACCGCCTTCTTAATAAGATCACTGTTAAATTTCAGTATCCCTTGCCATTGTTATCTGACTTGTTTGCTCGGATTAAGGGGGCTAGTTGGTTCACTAAGATAGATCTTCGTGGTGCGTATAATCTGGTGAGAATCAGGCAAGGAGATGAATGGAAAACTGCATTCAATACGCCCGAGGGTCATTTTGAGTATCTAGTGATGCCGTTTGGACTTGCCAATGCTCCATCTGTGTTTCAGTCTTTTATGCATGACATCTTCCGTGAGTATCTGGATAAATTCCTGATTGTTTACTTGGATGACATTTTGATCTTCTCAGATGATTGGGAGTCTCATGTGAAGCAGGTCAGAATGGTTTTTCAGGTCCTGCGTGCTAACTCTTTGTTTGTGAAGGGATCAAAGTGTCTCTTCGGTGTGCAGAAAGTTTCATTTTTGGGGTTCATCTTTACCCCTTCTACTATCGAGATGGATCCAGTTAAGGTCCAAGCCATCCAGGATTGGATTCAGCCGACATCTCTGAAAAGTCTGCAAAAGTTCCTGGGCTTTGCTAATTTTTATCGTCGCTTCATCTGTAATTTTTCTAGCATTGCCAAACCATTGACCGATTTGACCAAGAAGGGTGCTGATTTGGTTAATTGGTCTTCTGCTGCTGTGGAAGCTTTTCAGGAGTTGAAGCGTCGTTTTTGTTCTGCCCCTGTGTTGTGTCAGCCAGATGTTTCTCTTCCGTTCCAGGTCGAGGTTGATGCTTCTGAGATTGGAGCAGGGGCGGTTTTGTCACAGAGAGGTTCTGATTGCTCAGTGATGAAACCATGTGCTTTCTTTTCCAGGAAGTTTTCGCCCGCTGAGCGTAATTATGATGTGGGCAATCGAGAGTTGCTGGCTATGAAGTGGGCATTCGAGGAGTGGCGTCATTGGCTTGAAGGAGCTAAGCATCGCGTGGTGGTATTGACTGATCATAAGAACTTGACTTATCTCGAGTCTGCCAAGCGCTTGAATCCTAGACAGGCCCGTTGGTCGTTATTTTTTGCCCGCTTCGACTTTGTGATTTCGTACCTTCCGGGCTCTAAAAATGTGAAGGCGGATGCTCTGTCTAGGAGTTTTGTGCCCGACTCTCCGGGTTTATCTGAGCCAGCGGGTATCCTCAAGGAAGGAGTCATTGTGTCTGCCATCTCCCCTGATTTGCGGCGGGTGCTGCAAAAATTTCAGGCGAATAAACCTGATCGTTGTCCAGCAGAGAAACTGTTCGTCCCTGATAGGTGGACTAATAAACTTATCTCTGAACTTCATTGTTCGGTGTTGGCTGGTCATCCTGGAATCTTTGGTACCAGAGAGTTAGTGGCTAGATCCTTCTGGTGGCCATCTCTGTCACGGGATGTACGTACTTTTGTGCAGTCCTGTGGGATTTGTGCTAGGGCTAAGCCCTGCTGTTCTCGTGCCAGTGGGTTGCTTTTGCCCTTGCCGGTCCCAAAGAGGCCTTGGACACATATTTCGATGGATTTCATTTCTGACCTTCCCGTTTCTCAAAAGATGTCAGTCATTTGGGTGGTCTGTGATCGCTTTTCTAAAATGGTCCATCTGGTGCCCTTGGCTAAATTGCCTTCCTCCTCTGATTTGGTACCTTTGTTCTTTCAGCATGTGGTTCGGTTGCATGGCATTCCTGAGAATATTGTTTCTGACAGAGGTTCCCAGTTTGTTTCAAGGTTTTGGCGAGCCTTTTGTGGTAGGATGGGCATTGACCTATCCTTTTCCTCGGCTTTCCATCCTCAGACTAATGGCCAGACCGAACGAACCAATCAGACCTTGGAAACATATCTGAGATGTTTTGTTTCTGCAGACCAGGATGATTGGGTGTCCTTTTTGCCGTTGGCTGAGTTCGCCCTTAATAATCGGGCCAGCTCGGCTACCTTGGTTTCTCCATTTTTTTGCAATTCTGGGTTCCATCCTCGTTTCTCTTCAGGACAGGTTGAGTCTTCGGACTGTCCTGGTGTGGATTCTGTGGTGGATAGGTTGCAGCAGATCTGGACTCAGGTAGTGGACAATTTGATCTTGTCCCAGGAGAAAGCTCAACTTTTCGCTAATCGCAGACGCCGTGTGGGTCCCCGACTTCGTGTTGGGGATCTGGTTTGGTTATCTTCTCATCATATTCCTATGAAGGTTTCCTCTCCTAAATTTAAACCTCGTTTTATTGGTCCGTATAGGATTTCTGAGGTTCTCAATCCTGTGTCTTTTCGTTTGACCCTCCCAGACTCCTTTTCCATACATAATGTATTCCATAGGTCGTTGTTGCGGAGATACGTGGCACCTATGGTTCCATCTGTTGAGCCTCCTGCCCCGGTTTTGGTGGAGGGGGAATTGGAGTATATTGTGGAGAAGATTTTGGATTCTCGTGTTTCTAGACGGAAACTCCAGTATCTGGTTAAATGGAAGGGTTATGCTCAGGAAGATAATTCCTGGGTTTTTGCCTCTGATGTTCATGCTTCCGATCTTGTTCGTGCCTTTCATGCGGCTCATCCTGGTCGGCCTGGGGGCTCTGGTGAGGGTTCGGTGACCCCTCCTCAAGGGGGGGGTACTGTTGTGAATTCTGTGGCTGAATTCACTCCTGTGGTCACAAGTGGTACTGCAGCTTCTGAGCTTCCTCCCTCAGGTGTTCTGGTGAGCTCGTTAACTGCTTCATTACTTAACTCCGCCTGATGCTGCTATCCTTGCTCCTTGTCAATGTTTCAGTGTTGGATCTGAGCTTCTCCTGATTGTTCCTGTGACCTGCTGCTCTGTATAGCTAAGTGCTTTTTGCTTTTTTGTTGCTTTTTTTCTGTCCAGCTTGTCTTTTGTTTTGCTGGAAGCTCTGAGACGCAAAGGGTGTACCGCCGTGCCGTTAGTTCGGCACTGTGGGTTTTTTTTGCCCCGTTTGCGTGGTTTTGCTTTAGGGTTTTTTGTAGACTGCAAAGTTCGCTTTACTGTCCTCGCTCTGTCCTAGAATATCGGGCCCCACTTTGCTGAATCTATTTCATCCCTACGTTTTGTCTTTTCATCTTACTCACAGTCATTATATGTGGGGGGCTGCCTTTTCCTTTGGGGAATTTCTCTGGGGCAAGTCAGGCCTATTTTTCTATCTTCAGGCTAGCTAGTTTCTTAGGCTGTGCCGAGTTGCCTAGGTAGTTGTTAGGCGCAATCCACAGCCGCTTTTAGTTGTGTTTAGGATAGGATCAGGTGTGCAGTCTACAGAGTTTCCACGTCTCAGAGCTCGTTCTTGTATTTTTGGGTATTTGTCAGATCACTGTGTGCGCTCTGATCGCTAAGCACACTGTGTTTCTGGATTGCCTTCATAACACCTGTCATTAGCAAACATAACAAATATCACCCTAACTGCAGTGTGTGCCCAATAACCAGTACATGGCAGGCTGCCTTTTTGGTGACTAATTATCCTAGGTGCAGTGTTGTGAATTCTGCTTTTGGGCTCCCTCCGGTTGTCCCTGGGCTGCAGTCCTGGACAGGTGTATCTGCTGATTGCAATTCTGACTGGGGTATTTAGGTTTGCAGGACTCATTAGTCCTTCCAGTTGTCAATGTTTCTTGGGAAGTGTTGGATCTCTGTATGGCTTCTCCTGCTTAGCTGCCAATTCAGCAAAGTGTCTGTTTCTTTTTCTATGGCACACAAGCGGTGTGCTTGTTTTTTGATTGTATTCCTTGTTGTGAATTCTGTGGCTGAGTTCACTTCTGTGGTCACAAGTGGTATTGCAGTCTCTGGGCTTCCTCCCTCAGGTGTTTTGGTGAGCTCGTTGGCTGCCTTGCTATTTAGCTCCACCTGAGTCTGTCTTCCTTGCTCCTTGTCAATGTTCCAGTGTTGGATCTGAGCTACTGCATCTTTCCTTGGGCCTGCTGCTCTGCTAGATAAGTGCTTCTAGTTTGTTTTCTGTTTTTTCTGTCCAGCTTGTTATTATCTTTTGCTGGAAGCTCTGAGAAGCAAAGGGGTGCACCGCCGTGCTGTTAGTTCAGCACGGTGGGTCTTTTTGCCCCTTTGCGTGGTTTTCGTTTTAGGGTTTTTTGTAGACTGCATAGTTCTCTTTGCTATCCTCGCTCTGTCTAGAATATCGGGCCTCACTTTGCTGAATCTATTTCATTCCTACGTTTGTCTTTTCATCTTGCTAACAGTCATTATATGTGGGGGCTGCCTATTCCTTTGGGGTATTTCTCTGAGGTAAGTCAGGCTTGTATTTCTATCTTCAGGCTAGTCAGCTCCTCAGGCAGTGCCGAGTTGCATAGGTAGTTGATAGGCGCAATCCACTGCTGCTTCCAGTTGTGTGAGGATAGATCAGGTACTGCAGTCTACAGAGATTCCACGTCTCAGAGCTCGTCCTATTGTTTTGGGTTATTGCCAGATCTCTGTATGTGCGCTGATTACTGCACGCTGTGTTGCCTGATTGCCAGCCACAACAGTACAAGGAGCCATTCAATGATTTCCAATAGAGGGAAAAAAGAAATCCTGACATCATTTTTTTTTCTTAGCTCTGTCTTCAGTCTTTTTTTTCCCCTAGACATTAGAGTGCTTCAGGACACAGCTGTGGACATGGATATTCAGGCTCTGTGCTCCTCAATGGATAATCTCGTTGTAAATGTACAAAAGATTCAAGATACTATTGATCAGAAATCGATGCTAGAACCAAGAATTCCGATTCCTGATTTGTTTTTTGGTGACAGAACTAAGTTCCTGAGCTTCAGAAATAATTGTAAGCTATTTTTGGCCTTGAAACCTCATTCTTCTGGTAATCCTATTCAACAGGTTTTGATTATTATTTCTTTTTTGCGCGGCGACCCACAGGACTGGGCGTTTTCTCTTGCACCAGGAGATTCTGCATTGAGTAATGTTGATGCATTTTTCCAGGCGCTGGGATTGCTTTACGATGAGCCTAATTCAGTGGATCAAGCTGAGAAAAATCTGCTGGCTTTATGCCAGGGTCAGGATGATGTAGAAGTATATTGTCAGAAATTTAGAAAATGGTCAGTACTCACTCTGTGGAATGAATCTGCACTAGCGGCTTTGTTCAGAAAGGGTCTCTCTGAAGCTCTTAAGGATGTAATGGTGGGATTTCCTATGCCTGCTGGTTTGAATGAGTCTATGTCCTTGGCCATTCAGATCGGTCGTCGCTTGCGCGAGCGTAAATCTGTGCACCATCTGGCGGTATTGTCTGAGAGTAAGCCTGAGCCTATGCAGTGCGACAGGACTATGACTAAAGTAGAACGGCACGAACACAGACGTCTGAACAGACTGTGTTTCTATTGTGGTGATTCTACTCATGCTATTTCTAATTGTCCTAAACGCACTAGGCGGTTCGATAGCTCTGCCGTTATTGGTACTGTACAGTCCAAATTCCTTTTGTCCATTACCTTAATGTGCTCTTTGTCATCATATTCTGTCATGGCGTTTGTGGATTCAGGCGCTGCCCTGAATCTGATGGATTTGGATTATGCTAAACGTTGTGGATTTTTCTTGGAGCCTTTGCGGTGTCCTATTCCGTTGAGAGGAATTGATGCTACACCTCTGGCCAAGAATAAGCCTCAGTACTGGGCCCAGCTGACCATGTGCATGGCTCCTGCACATCAGGAAGTTATTCGCTTTTTGGTACTGCATAATTTGCATGATGTGGTCGTGTTGGGGTTGCCATGGCTACAAACCCATAATCCAGTATTGGATTGGAACTCTATGTCGGTAACCAGCTGGGGTTGTCAGGGAGTACATGGTGATGTTCCATTTTTGTCTATTTCGTCATCCATTCCTTCTGACATCCCAGAGTTCTTGTCGGACTTTCAGGATGTATTTGAAGAGTCCAAGTCTGATGCCCTTCCTCCGCATAGGAATTGTGATTGTGCTATCGATTTGATTCCTGGTAGTAAATTCCCTAAGGGTCGTTTATTTAATTTGTCCGTACCTGAACACACCGCTATGCGCAGTTATGTGAAGGAGTCCCTGGAGAAGGGACATATTCGCCCATCGTCGTCACCATTGGGAGCAGGGTTCTTTTTTGTAGCCAAGAAGGATGGTTCGCTAAGACCGTGTATTGATTACCGCCTTCTTAATAAGATCACTGTTAAGTTTCAGTATCCCTTGCCATTGATTTCTGACTTGTTTGCTCGGATTAAGGGGGCTAGTTGGTTTACTAAGATTGATCTTCGTGGTGCGTATAATCTGGTGAGAATCAGGCAGGGAGATGAATGGAAAACGGCATTTAATACGCCCGAGGGTCATTTTGAGTATCTGGTGATGCCGTTCGGACTTGCCAATGCTCCATCTGTTTTTCAGTCTTTTATGCATGACATTTTCCGTGAGTATCTGGATAAATTCTTGATTGTTTACTTGGATGACATTTTGATCTTCTCAGATGATTGGGAGTCTCATGTGAAGCAAGTCAGAATGGTTTTCCAGGTACTGCGTGCTAATTCCTTGTTCGTGAAGGGATCAAAGTGTCTCTTCGGTGTGCAGAAAGTTTCATTTTTGGGGTTCATCTTTTCCCCTTCTACTATCGAGATGGATCCGGTTAAGGTTCAGGCCATCCAGGATTGGACTCAGCCGACATCTCTAAAAAGTTTGCAGAAATTCCTGGGCTTTGCTAATTTTTATCGTCGCTTCATCTGTAATTTTTCTAGCATTGCCAGACCATTGACCGATTTGACCAAGAAGGGTGCTGATTTGGTTAATTGGTCTTCTGCTGCCGTGGAAGCTTTTCAGGAGTTGAAGCGTCGTTTTTGCTGTGCCCCTGTGTTGTGTCAACCTGATGTTTCTCTTCCGTTCCAGGTCGAGGTTGATGCTTCTGAGATTGGTGCAGGGGCGGTTTTGTCACAGAGAGGTTCTGGTTGCTCAGTGTTCAAACCATGTGCTTTCTTTTCCAGGAAATTTTCTGCTGCTGAGCGTAATTATGATGTGGGCAACCGAGAGTTGCTGGCCATGAAGTGGGCATTCGAGGAGTGGCGTCATTGGCTTGAGGGTGCTAAGCATCGCGTGGTGGTTTTGACTGATCATAAGAACCTTACTTATCTTGAGTCTGCCAAGCGCTTGAATCCTAGACAGGCCCGTTGGTCGTTATTTTTTGCTCGTTTTGATTTTGTGATTTCATACCTTCCTGGCTCTAAAAATGTGAAGGCGGATGCTCTGTCTAGGAGTTTTGTGCCCGACTCTCCGGGGTTATCTGAGCCGGCGAGTATCCTCAAGGAAGGAGTCATTGTGTCTGCCATCTCCCCTGATTTGCGGAGAGTGTTGCAGAAATTTCAGGCTAATAAACCTGATCGTTGTCCGGCCGAGAAACTGTTCGTCCCTGATAGGTGGACTAGTAAAGTTATCTCTGAACTTCATTGTTCGGTGCTGGCCGGTCATCCAGGAATCTTTGGTACCAGGGAGTTGGTTGCTAGATCCTTCTGGTGGCCATCTCTGTCACGGGATGTGCGTGCTTTTGTGCAGTCCTGTGGAATTTGTGCTAGGGCTAAGCCCTGCTGTTCACGTGCCAGTGGGTTGCTTTTGCCCTTGCCGGTCCCGAAGAGGCCTTGGACACATATTTCGATGGATTTCATTTCTGACCTTCCCGTTTCTCAAAAGATGTCTGTCATTTGGGTGGTCTGTGATCGCTTTTCTAAAATGGTCCATCTGGTGCCCTTGGTTAAATTGCCTTCCTCCTCTGATTTGGTGCCTTTGTTCTTCCAGCATGTGGTTCGTTTACATGGCATTCCTGAGAATATTGTTTCTGACAGAGGTTCCCAGTTTGTCTCGAGGTTCTGGCGAGCCTTTTGTGGTAGGATGGGCATTGACCTATCTTTTTCCTCGGCCTTCCATCCTCAGACTAATGGCCAGACCGAACGAACCAATCAGACCTTGGAAACATATCTGAGATGTTTTGTTTCCGCTGACCAGGATGATTGGGTGTCATTTTTGCCGTTGGCTGAGTTCGCCCTTAATAATCGGGCCAGCTCGGCTACCTTGGTCTCTCCATTTTTCTGCAATTCTGGGTTCCATCCTCGTTTCTCTTCAGGACAGGTTGAGTCTTCGGACTGTCCTGGTGTGGATTATGTGGTGGACAGGTTGCAGCAGATCTGGACTCAGGTAGTGGACAATTTGACCTTGTCCCAGGAGATGGCTCAGCTTTTCGCTAATCGCAGACGCCGTGTGGGACCCCGACTTCGTGTTGGGGATCTGGTTTGGTTATCTTCTCGTCATATACCTATGAAGGTTTCCTCTCCTAAATTTAAACCTCGTTTTATTGGTCCGTATAGGATTTCTGAGATTCTCAATCCGGTGTCTTTTCGTCTGACCCTCCCAGACTCCTTTTCCATACATAATGTATTCCATAGGTCGTTGTTGAGGAGATACGTGGCACCTATGGTTCCATCTGTGGAGCCTCCTGCCCCTGTTTTGGTGGAGGGGGAATTGGAGTATATTGTGGAGAAGATTTTGGATTCTCGTGTCTCTAGACGGAAACTCCAGTATCTGGTCAAATGGAAGGGTTATGCTCAGGAAGATAATTCCTGGGTTTTTGCCTCTGATGTCCATGCCCCAGATCTTGTTCGTGCCTTTCATGTGGCTCATCCTGGTCGGCCTGGGGGTTCTGGTGAGGGTTCGGTGACCCCTCCTCAAGGGGGGGGTACTGTTGTGAATTCTGTGGCTGAGTTCACTTCTGTGGTCACAAGTGGTATTGCAGTCTCTGGGCTTCCTCCCTCAGGTGTTTTGGTGAGCTCGTTGGCTGCCTTGCTATTTAGCTCCACCTGAGTCTGTCTTCCTTGCTCCTTGTCAATGTTCCAGTGTTGGATCTGAGCTACTGCATCTTTCCTTGGGCCTGCTGCTCTGCTAGATAAGTGCTTCTAGTTTGTTTTCTGTTTTTTCTGTCCAGCTTGTTATTATCTTTTGCTGGAAGCTCTGAGAAGCAAAGGGGTGCACCGCCGTGCTGTTAGTTCAGCACGGTGGGTCTTTTTGCCCCTTTGCGTGGTTTTCGTTTTAGGGTTTTTTGTAGACTGCATAGTTCTCTTTGCTATCCTCGCTCTGTCTAGAATATCGGGCCTCACTTTGCTGAATCTATTTCATTCCTACGTTTGTCTTTTCATCTTGCTAACAGTCATTATATGTGGGGGCTGCCTATTCCTTTGGGGTATTTCTCTGAGGTAAGTCAGGCTTGTATTTCTATCTTCAGGCTAGTCAGCTCCTCAGGCAGTGCCGAGTTGCATAGGTAGTTGATAGGCGCAATCCACTGCTGCTTCCAGTTGTGTGAGGATAGATCAGGTACTGCAGTCTACAGAGATTCCACGTCTCAGAGCTCGTCCTATTGTTTTGGGTTATTGCCAGATCTCTGTATGTGCGCTGATTACTGCACGCTGTGTTGCCTGATTGCCAGCCACAACAATTCCTGCTCTGAGTGTAGGAGTCTCTGGAGTTGCAGATATACATTCCACGTCTTTAGTTAGACAGAGGAATTTTTTGTATAATCTCCTGTGGATATTTTTAAAGGGTTTTAATACTGACCGCACAGTACTCTGTCCTATCCTTTCCTATTTTAGCTAGAGTGGCCTCTTGTGCTAAATCCTGTTTTTCTGCCTGTGTGTGTCTTTCCTCTCCTACTCACAGCCAATATTTGTGGGGGGCTGCCTATCCTTTGGGGTTCTGCTCTGAGGCAAGGTAGAATTCCTATTTCCCTCTTTAGGGGTATTTAGTCCTCCGGCTGTGACGAGGTGTCTAGGATTTGTTAGGCACACCCCACGGCTACTTCTAGTTGTGGTGTTAAGATCAGGATTTGTGGTCAGTATAGTTACCACCTACTCCAGTGAAAGTTTTCATGCTGCTCCAAGGTCACCGGATCATAACAGTGCAGTTCCCTGACTGACCTGAATGTAAGGGGGTCGCCAGAGAGCTGCAAGCTCCAAACCGGAACTGGTAACTGGGATATAAATAAACCCCCTTCAGAAGAGAACCAGAGCAGCCAAACAACCCCAATTCATGACATATTAGTGGCAGCAAAAACAGACCAAAGGGATCAAAATCGATCAATTTGAGATCAATATTATATAGTCCTCAGAAAAAAGTAATGTAATAGTATAGATCAATCTGATGACATCAAAAAGTCAATTTGCCAATAGTATATTTTTATTGTAGAAGACAAAAATATATCCGACCAGACATACAGAAAGCCAACGTTTCGGCCAAAGTTGGCCTTTATCAAGGCGATAATCTACAAAAGCATAATAATAAAAAAAAATACAAATTAATAAATGCATCAAAAAGATGAACAAATGCATAAATACATGAATAACTGTATAGATGCACTGGTAAAAAAAACACATCAGAAGGGAATGTAATGCAGGTTCACATAGTGATATCTAGAAAAGATTCCATGAACAAGTATCACCGTACCTGCGCATAATGCGTCTATATAATTGGTAGAGACATAGCACCATAGACATATACAGAGAGCAACGTCACCTCCGCTATGGGAGAAACCATAATAGTAATATAATCTCTTGTACCCTCCAAAGACAATATAACCAAATGATCTGTTAACCCCTATTAATATTCAATCATATATATGTAGGGCAAAGGAAAGAAAGGAACAGATAAATAATACATAGATAGTCCAGGGTGGTTCTGCTGTATAAAGAAAGATGACAAAGGAAATCCATGATTACCTGTATGATGGTACAGGAAGTGGAACTGAAACAATAAAATAAAGTACACAGGAGTGAGCACCTTAGAGGAAACTGAAGAGTTGAAGACAACCATAACATAAGAAGTGACGATACCTGGTAGCGTAGGATATGCGGGGTCCAGGATGCAGCCGCAATGAGGAAATGGTGTGCCGTGTAACAGCAGCGGCATCATTTTATAGCGAAAGCACTGTGCGCCAACCGGAAAAAGACCTCTGGGCCATTGCGCAAGCGCAAACCGATCAGAACGCGCATGCGCTGTGATGGCTGGGCAGATGAAAGTGGGGAAGCAGCGGGAGACAATGCTAACAATCACTATATAGGAACATAGCGCAGGTTACAGAAAAAAACAAGATAACTGCGTGCCGGAAAGACCGGTAATGAAGCAAAAAAATGAAAACACTAGCCGCTGCGCTATGTAAAAACAAATATTTCTAGAGAACTAATTTTAAGACAGCAATAATAACACCAGCTGCTGCGCTACAAAGGGACATGAATAATAGGAAATATAAGGATAGACAGGACCCACAAACCTGTAGGAAAACGACATGCACCCAGTATGTGAGGAAACACCGGACTAGGTCTACACTGTGTTCCAAATTATTATGGAAATTGAATTTAAGTGTCATAAATAGGGTTGAGCGACTTTTAGTTTTTTAGGGTCGAGTCGGGTTTCGCGAAACCCGACTATCTCAAAAGTCGAGTCGAGTGGAATCGGCCGATTATCGCGAAAAGTCGGGGATCGACCGAAACACGAAACCCAATGCAAATCAATGGGGGAGCATAGTCGGCAGTGAGTGGAGGCCAGAAAAACACCTACAGTGCCCATTTTAATGACAAAAACATCCATTCTTGTTACTGAAGCTTGTCAATCTTAATTTACCTTATAATAATAGTAAGGCATTGGAAATTGGGGGTCATTTGGCTAAAGTTGTGGAGGGTAGGGCTGGTTCAAGTATTTAGTGGGCCCAGGAAATGTGGACCACATCACGGCAGTGGAGCAGGGAGAGGTAAGTATTTAAACTTTGCAAGTGCTGTGATCCTGAGCAAGCAGGGGGGGCCCACTTGTTGGCATTGGCACTGGCACAGGGCCCCTCAAAGTATGGCGGTGTGTTTGCACGGCGGGGGTGCCTCCCACCGGCAGCGACACTTTTGCATACTATGAGGGGCCCTGTGCCAGTGGCGTCGCCAACGAGTATTCCCCCCCACCTGATGAAGGAACCTGCACTTTCATCTGCACCTTCCTCTTTGTCCCCGTGTAAGGTGGTATGGTATGCGGGAAGGGGAACCTGACTTTCAGCAGGGTCATATTCTGGCTGTGTAGCGTGCACGGGGAATGTAGAGTTCTGGGTCAATGTACCAGCAGACTCATCTATCACTGGCTGGGCAATGGGCAGGATGAGGAGGAAAAACAGATATAGGCCCAAATAATAAAGTGGGCTAAATGCAGTTGAAAATTGGTAACAGGACTAACCAGGGGACATTGCTTTGTTCAGTGGAGTACAACTGTAATGAGACACAGTGAGAAGGCCCAAATCAGTAAGTAGGCTAAATGCAGTTCCAAATTGGTAACAGAAGTAAACAGGCGGCACTGGTTTGTTCAGTTTAGGAGAACATCAAGGAGCGGCAGACACCGTTACTAGGGCCAACAAAACAAGTAGGCCAAATGCAGTGTTATATTAAAAACAATTTAACGAGAGCCTGAAGATAGAAGCTAGGGAAAGGCAACCTGGAGAACACCTTGGAGCGGCAGACACCATCTCTACAACCCAGACCCAACTTGTAGGCCTAATGCAGTGTGGTTTCAACAACTACTTAACGAGAGCTTGAAGATAGAAGCTAGGGAGAGGCAACCTGGAGAACACCTTGGAGCGGAAGACACCGTCTCTACATCCCAGACCCAACTTGTAGGCCTAATGCAGTGTTGTTTCAACAACTACTTAACGAGAGCCTGAAAATGGAATTTCAGGACAGGAAACCAGGAGAACAGCACGGAGCGGCAGACACCGTTAGTAGGCCCCAACCAAACTAGTAGCCCCACTGCAGTTGTTCGATTAAAAAACTATTTAACAAGAGCCTGAAGACTGAAGCTCAGGAAAGGCAACCAGGAGAACACCTTGGAGCGGCAGACACTGTTAGTAGGCCCCAACCAAACTAGTAGCCCCACTGCAGTTGTTCGATTAAAAAACTATTTAACAAGAGCCTGAAGATTGAAGCTCAGGAAAGGCAACTAGGAGAACACCTTGGAGCGGCAGACACTGTCTCTACAACCCAGACCCAACTTGTAGGCCTAATGCAGTGTTGTTTAAACAACTACTTAACAAGAGCTTCAATATAGAAGCGAGGGAGAGGCAACAGAGAGAACACCTTGGAGCGGAAGACTCAGTTTGTAGACCACAACAAAACTTGTGGCCCCAATGCAGTTTTATAATTCTGACAAGCTGAAAATCAGCCTTTTTTTTAAAGAGGAGGACCGCTGTATTAAGTGGCGCAGACAGACACTGCTAGTAGGCCTTACACCACAAAGTAGGCTCACTAAAGGTTGAAAAAAAGTTACATGGGTACACTGTTTGGCATTGTTGTGCTCAGCAGAAGACAAATGGAAGGAGGGACCGCAGACAGACTCAGTAGGCCTAAAATTTTAAAAAATAGGCTCAAAGCAGTTTGAATTATCTTGCAGGGGTACACAGGCAGCATCGGTGTGGTCAGCGGAGGACGATTGGAAGGAGTGTCTGACACAGTTAGTACTCCCAAAAAATAAATAGATGTTAATGTCTCGCAAAACAACAAAACCAAAAAACAAAAGGGTGGCATACTTAGGTACAGGGGTGGGCTCCTCTGCTGAGTTTCAGACATAGTAATTTGGCACTAAGTTTTTACTGGTGTCAATATAGGACACTGACCCTGACTATTTTAACTAGCATCATACATGTCAACAAATTGGTATTGTCAGTGCCAGGCATTGAAGGATGTCAGCGCATAAACTAAACATTGGTGGAGCTGTAAGAGATAATTTTGCAAGTGGTAGAACAGTGTTTGAGCTGGGGGGGAGAAACTCTCTTGTGGCCAGCGGTACAGGCCCAGGGCCCCTCATGTTACAACGGTGTGTCTGACGTTGGTTGCGCGCCACCACCGCCAGAGACACTTTATTGTACCATGAGGGACCCAGTGGCAGTGCCGTCAACCAAAAGCGGGCACACCCACCTCTTCAGACGAACGGCACTCTCACGGGTGCTTGCGCCAAGTGGCAAGAGTTAGCCCATTTAGGGAGGTGTAAACATGTCGTATGCTGGACAAACAGCTGCTGCAAATTGAGAGATTGGAACAGTCAGTAAGACCAGTCCACAAGCAAGACCTTTTTATAGGAAAGCTAGGTGTCTGCCGGGAAAGGTGGGGCAAAAAAATTCGAAATCCATGAGTGGTTCATTTTAATGAAGGTTAGATCATCAACATTTTGGGTAGCCAGACGAGTCCTTTTTTCGGTCAATATTGAACCAGCAGCACTGAATACTCTTTCTGATAGCACACTAGCTGCTGGACAAGCAAGCTCCTGCAATGCATATTCTGCCAATTCAGGCCAGGTGTCTATTTTGGATGCCCAGTAATCAAATGGGAATGACGGTTGAAGGAGAACATCGATAAGGGATGAAAAATAGTTAGTAACCATACTGGACAAATGTTGTCTCCTGTCACTTTGAATTGATGCTGCAGTACCTGTCCTGTCTGCGGTCATTGCGAAATCACTCCACAACCTGGTCAGAAAACCCCTCTGTCCAATGCCACTTCTGATTTGTGCACCTCTAACACCTCTACCCTGTTGCCCCCTGCAGCTCGTGTGAGAACCATCACCGGCGCTGTGTGCTGGGAATGCCTGAATCAAACGGTCTACCAGAGTTGCTTGTTTGGTTGCTAATATTTGTTCGAGGTTCTCATGTGGCATGATATTTTGCAATTTGCCTTTATAGCGAGGATCAAGGAGGCAGGCCAGCCAGTAATCATCATCGGTCATCATTTTAATAATGCGTGGGTCCCTTTTGAGGATACGTAAGGCATAATCCGCCATGTGGGCCAAAGTTCCAGTTGTCAAATCTGCGGTTGTGCTGGGTTGAGGGGCAGTTTCAGGCAAATCTACGTCATTTGTCTCCCTCAAAAAACCTGAACCCGGCCTTGCAACGCCACCAGTTTCTATTGGCCCCGGAGAAGCTTCCTCATTCAAAAAATACTCATCCCCATCATCCTCCTCGTCCTCCTCCTCTTCACCCGCTACCTCGTCCTGTAGATTGCCCTGACCAGACAATGGCTGACTGTCATCAAGGCTTTCCTCTTTCTCGGCTGCAGACGCCTGCTCCTTTATGTGCGTCAAACTTTGCATCAGCAGACGCATTAGGGGGATACTCATGCTTATTATGGCGTTGTCTGCACTAACCAGCCATGTGCATTCTTCAAAACACTGAAGGACTTGACACAGGTCTTGTACCTTCGACCACTGCACACCTGACAACTCCATGTCTGCCATCCAACTGCCTGCCCGTGTATGTGTATCCTCCCACAAATACATAACAGCACGCCCCTGTTCGCACAGTCTCTGAAGCATGTGCAGTGTGGATTTGCACCTTTTTGCAACGTCGATGATTAGGCGATGCTGGGGAAGGTTCAAAGACCCCTGATGGTTCTGCATACGGCTGGAGTGTACGGGCGAACGGCGGATATGCGTGCAAAGTCTGCGCACTTTGAGGAGCAGGTCGTCTAACCCCGGATTACTTTTCAGGAAGCACTGCACCACAAGGTTTAAGGTGTGAGCCAGGCAAGGAATGTGTTTCAGTTGGGAAAGGGCTATGTGCTATGTACGTCTCATGCTGCTCCAAGGCCACCAGATCATAAAGGTACCGTCACACTAAGCGACGCTGCAGCGATACCGACAACGATCCGGATCGCTGCAGCGTCGCTGTTTGGTGGCTGGAGAGCTGTCACACAGACAGCTCTCCAGCGACCAACGATCCCGAGGTCCCCGGTAACCAGGGTAAACATCGGGTAACTAAGCGCAGGGCCGCGCTTAGTAACCCGATGTTTACCCTGGTTACCAGCGTAAAAAAACAAACAGTACATACTTACATTCAGCTGTCTGTCCCTTGCCGTCTGGTTCCTGCACTGACTGCTGGCCGTAAAGTGAAAGTGAAAGCACAGCACAGCAGTGAGTCACACAGCGGTGACTCACCGCTGTGGCTGTGCTCTGCTTTCACTTTACAGCCAGCAGTCAGTGCAGGAACCAGACGGCAAGGGACAGACAGCTGAATGTAAGTATGTACTGTTTGTTTTTTTACGCTGGTAACCAGGGTAAACATCGGGTTACTAAGCGCGGCCCTGCGCTTAGTTACCCGATGTTTACCCTGGTTACCAGTGAAGACATCGCTGAATCGGTGTCACACACGCCGATTCAGCGATGTCTGCGGGGAGTCCAGCGACCAAATAAAGTTCTGGACTTTCTTCCCCGACCAGCGACAGCACAGCAGGGGCCTGATCGTTGCTGCCTGTCACACTGGACGATATCGCTAGCGAGGATGCTGCAACGTCACGGATCGCTAGCGATATCGTCTAGTGTGACGGTACCTTAACAGTACAACTGGCCAACAATGAGTTAATTGCATCTCAGAAGAAAGGAGGAAATATTTTGAGCCATTTTTTTTTCCTTAGCCTGTTTGGTCTGTTCCTCCCTCTTCATCTCTGGGTGGCTGCGGAGCCTAGTAATAACATGAGTGTTCAGGAGTTAGTTTCTCGTGTGGATCAGCTTGCTGCTATGGTACAGGGTATTTCAGATTATATTGTTCAGATTCCTGCCTTGGAACCTAGGATTCCCACTCCAGATTTATTCTTTGGTGACAGATCCAAATTTTTGAGTTTCAAAAATAACTGTAAACTGTTTTTTGCATTGAGACCCCGGTCTTCTGGTGACCCCATTCAGCAGGTTAGGATCATCATATCCCTGCTGCGTTGTGACCCACAGGATTGGGCATTTTCCCTGGAAACTGGCAATCCTGCTTTGCTGAATGTTAATTCTTTCTTTCAAGCATTGGGGTTATTGTATGGTGAGCCTAATTCTGTGGATCAAGCTGAGAAAATCTTGCTGGACCTGTGTCAGGGTCAAGAAGCGGCAGAATCGTATTGCCAGAAATTTAGAAAATGGTCTGTACTGACTAATTGGAATGAGGATGCCTTGGTGGCAATTTTCAGAAAGGGTCTTTCTGAATCCGTTAAAGATGTTATGGTGGGGTTCCCCACGCCTGCTGGTCTGAGTGATTCTATGTCTCTGGCCATTCAGATTGATCGGCGCTTGCGCGAGCGCAGAGTTGTGCACACTGTGGCGTTGTCCTCTGAGCAGAGCCCTGAGCCTATGCAGTGTGATAGGATTTTGTCTAAAGCTGAACGTCAAAGATTCAGGCGTCAGAATAGGTTTTGTTTTTACTGCGGCGATTTTGCTCATATTATTTCTGATTGCCCTAACGCTAGTTCTGTTACCATCAGTACTGTACAACCTAAATTTCTGTTATCTGTGACCTTCATCTGCTCATTATCATCATTTTCTGTTATGGCATTTGTGGAATCAGGCGCCGCTCTGAACTTAATGGACTTAGAATTTGCCAGACGTTGTGGTTTCCCCTTGCAGCCTTTGCAGAACCCTATTCCTTTAAGGGGCATTGATGCGACACCGTTGGCTAAAAATAAACCTCAGTTTTGGACACAGCTGACCATGCGCATGGCGCCAGCCCATCAGAAAGATTGTCGTTTTCTGATGTTGCATAATTTGCATGATGATATTGTGCTTGGTTTTCCATGGTTACAGCTACATAATCCGGTGTTAGATTGCAAATCTATGTCTGTGACTAGTTGGGGTTGTCAGGGGGTTCATGGTCACGTTCCTTTGATGTCAATTTCCTCTTCCCCCTCTTCTGAAATTCCTGAGTTTTTGTCAGATTTACAGGATGTATTTGATGAGCTCAAATCCATTTCCCTTCCACCACATAGGGACTGTGATTGTGCTATTGACTTGATTCCAGGTTGTAAGTTCCCTAAGGGCTGACTTTTCAACCTGTCTGTGCCAGAACATGCCGCCATGCGGAGCTATATTAAGGAGTCTTTGGAGAAGGGGCATATTCGGCCATCTTCTTCACCATTGGGAGCAGGTTTTTTTTTTGTTGCCAAGAAGGATGGCTCCTTGAGACCCTGTATTGATTATCGCCTCTTGAATAAGATCACGGTCAAATTTCAATACCCGTTGCCTTTGCTTACTGATTTGTTTGCTAGGATTAAGGGGGCTAGCTGGTTTACTAAGATTGACCTTCGAGGGGCATATAATCTTATTCGTATTAAGCAGGGTGACGAATGGAAAACTGCATTTAATACGCCTGAAGGCCATTTTGAATACCTTGTGATGCCATTCGGACTCTCTAATGCTCCATCTGTGTTCCAATCCTTCATGCATGATATCTTTCGGAGTTATCTTGATAAATTCATGGTTGTATATTTGGATGACATTTTGATTTTTTCCGATAATTGGGAGTCTCATGTGAAGCAGGTCAGGATGGTATTTCAGATCCTCCGTAATAATGCTTTATTTGTGAAGGGGTCAAAGTACCTCTTTGGAGTGCAGAAGGTTTCTTTTTTGGGCTTCATTTTTTCTCCCGCATCTATAGAAATGGATCCGGTTAAGGTCCAGGCCATTCATGATTGGATTCAGCCCACATCTGTGAAGAGCCTTCAGAAATTCTTGGGCTTTGCTAATTTTTATCGTCGTTTCATTGCCAACTTCTCCAGTGTGGTTAAACCTCTGACCGATTTGACGAGGAAAGGCGCAGATGTGACGAATTGGTCCTCTGCGGCTGTTTCTGACTTTCAGGAGCTTAAACCTCGATTGCCCCTGTGTTGCGTCAGCCGGATGTTTCTCTTCCATTTCAGGTTGAGGTTGACGCGTCTGAGATT
The DNA here is from genome assembly GCF_032444005.1 of Ranitomeya imitator. Lineage (NCBI taxonomy): Eukaryota > Metazoa > Chordata > Amphibia > Anura > Dendrobatidae > Ranitomeya > Ranitomeya imitator. Next base: position 189,440,687 of record NC_091287.1, read on the forward strand.
GGGGCAGGGGCCGTTTTGTCTCAGAGGAATTCTGATGGTTCCTTGATGAAACCGTGTGCCTTCTTTTCTCGGAAGTTTTCACCTGCGGAACGCAATTATGATGTCGGCAATCGGGAGTTGTTGGCTATGAAGTGGGCATTTGAGGAGTGGCGACATTGGCTTGAGGGGGCCAAGCACCGTATTGTAGTCCTGACCGATCATAAGAATCTGATTTACCTCGAGTCTGCCAAACGGCTGAATCCTAGACAGGCTCGATGGTCCCTGTTTTTCTCCCGTTTTGATTTTTTGGTCTCGTACATTCCTGGTACTAAGAATGTTAAGGCGGATGCCCTTTCTAGGAGGTTTTTTCCTGATTCCCCTGGGGTTCTTGAGCTGGTCGGCATTCTGAAGGAAGGGGTGATTCTTTCTGCCATCTCCCCTGATTTACGACGGGTTCTTCAGGAGTTTCAGGCTGATAAACGTGACCGCTGTCCAGTGGGGAAACTGTTTGTTCCTGATAGATGGACTAGTAAAGTGATTTCTGAGGTTCATTGTTCTGTGTTGGCTGGCCATCCTGGGATTTTTGGTACCAGAGATTTGGTTGGTAGGTCCTTTTGGTGGCCTTCTTTGTCGCGGGATGTGCGTTCTTTTGTGCAGTCCTGTGGGATTTGTGCACGGGCTAAGCCTTGCTGTTCCCGCGCTAGTGGGTTGCTTTTGCCTTTGTCGGTCCCTGAGAGACCTTGGACGCATATTTCTATGGATTTTATTTCAGATCTTCCGGTTTCCCATAGGATGTCAGTTATCTGGGTGGTTTGTGACCGGTTTTCTAAGATGGTTCATTTGGTACCTTTGCCTAAATTGCCTTCCTCTTCTGATTTGGTTCCGTTGTTTTTTCAGCATGTGGTTCGTTTGCATGGCATTCCGGAGAATATTGTGTCCGATATAGGTTCCCAGATTGTTTCTAGGTTTTGGCGGGCCTTTTGTGCCAGGCTGGGCATTGATTTGTCTTTTTCTTCCGCATTTCATCCTCAGACAAATGGCCAGACCGAGCGAACTAATCAGACTTTGGAAACTTATTTGAGATGCTTTGTGTCTGCTGATCAGGATGATTGGGTGGCTTTCTTGCCATTGGCCGAGTTTGCCCTTAATAATCGGGCTAGTTCTGCTACCTTGGTTTCTCCTTTTTTTTGTAATTTTGGTTTTCATCCTCGTTTTTCTTCAGGGCAGGTTGAGCCTTCTGATTTTCCTGGTGTGGATTCTGTGGTTGACAGGCTGCAGCAGATTTGGGCTCATGTGGTGGACAATTTGGTGTTGTCTCAGGAGGAGGCTCAACATTTTGCTAACCGTCGTCGGTGTGTTGGTTCCCGGCTTCGGGTTGGGGATTTGGTCTGGTTGTCTTCCCGCCATGTTCCTATGAAGGTTTCTTCCCCTAAGTTCAAGCCTCGGTTTATTGGTCCTTATAGGATTTCTGAGATTATCAATCCAGTGTCTTTTCGTTTGGCCCTTCCAGCCTCTTTTTCCATCCATAATGTGTTCCATAGATCTTTGTTGCGGAAGTATGTAGTGCCCGTTGTTCCCTCTGTTGATCCTCCGGCCCTGGTGTTGATTGACGGGGAGTTGGAGTATGTGGTTGAGAAGATTTTGGATTCTCGTTTTTCGAGGCGGAGGCTTCAGTATCTGGTCAAATGGAAGGGTTATGGCCAGGAGGATAATTCTTGGGTTGTTGCCTCCGATGTTCATGCTGACGATTTGGTTCGTGCCTTTCATTTGGCTCGTCCTGATCGGCCTGGGGGCTCTGGTGAGGGTTCGGTGTCCACTCCTCAAGGGGGGGGTACTGTTGTGAATTCTGCTCTTGGGCTCCCTCCGGTGGTTATGAGTGGTAGTGTTGCGGTAGTTGGATCGCAGCATTTGTCAGGTGTATCTATTTTTTGCAATTTGGGCTGGGCTGTATAGCCTTGCTTGATCCTTTAGTCAGTGCCAGTTGTCCATTGCTTTTGGAGGATTCACATCCCTTCTGGTCTCTCCTGTTTGCTGTGCTTTTCTTCAAAGATAAGTCCTGGCTTTGTTTTTGCTGTCCACCTGCTGTGGACCTTATAGTTCTGTGCATTTTCATGTTTTTGTCTTGTCCAGCTTAGTCTGTGAAGGATTTTTTGCAGCCTAGCTATTTCTCTGGAGATGCAGATATACCCTCCATGTCTTTAGTCAGATGTGGTGTTTTGTATTTTCTGTGGTGGATATTTTCTAGTGTTTTAATACTGACCGCATAGTACTCTGTTCTATTCTTTCTTTTTAGCTAGTATGGCCTCCTATGCTAAATCCTGATTTCATTTCTGTGTATGTTATTTCCCTCTCCTCTCACAGTCAATATTTGTGGGGGGCTGTCTTTCCTATGGGGATTTTCTCTGAGGCAAGATAGGTTTCCTGTTTCTGTCTTTAGGGGTAGTTATTTCTTAGGCTGTTTCGAGGGGTCTAGGGAGAGTTAGGTACCCCCCACGGCTACTTCTAGTTGCGCTGTTAAGTTCAGGGTTTGCGGTCAGTACAGGTTCCACCTTCTCCAGAGCACGTCTCATGCTGCTCCAAGGCCACCAGATCATAACAGCTATGGCAGCCATAAAATTCCTTCCGTTATCACTCACTACCTTGCCTGCCTCAAGATGTACAGTGCCCAGCCATGACTGAGTTTCTTTCTGCAAGAATTCGGACAGAACTTCCGTGGTGTGTCTGTTGTCGCCCAAACACTTCATTGCCAATACAGCCTGCTGACGCTTGCCACTAGCTGTCCCATAATGGGACACCTCTTGTGCAACAGTGGCAGCTGCGGATGGAGTGGTTGTGCGACTGCGGTCTGTGGACGAGTTCTCGCTTCTGCAGGAGGGCGAGGAGGAGGAGGGGGGGCGAACGCCTACAGCCAACTGTTTCCTAGACCGTGGGCTAGGCAGAACTGTCCCAATATTGCTGTCCCCTGTGGACCCTCCATCCACCACATTAACCCAGTGTGCCGTAATGGACACGTAAAGTCACTGGCCATGCCTACTGGTCCATGCATCTGTTGTCAGGTGCACCTTTGTACTCACAGATTGCCTGAGTGCATGGACGATGCGGTCTTTTACATGCTGGTGGAGGGCTGGCATGGCTTTTCTCGAAAAGAAGTGTCGACTGGGTAGCTCGTAGCATGGTACAGCATAGTCCATCAGGGCTTTGAAAGCTTCGCTTTCAACTAACCGGTAGGGCATCATCTCTAATGAGATTAGTCTAGCAATGTGGGCGTTCAAACCTTGTGTACGCGGATGCGAGGATGAGTACTTCCTTTTCCTAACGAGAGTCTCATGTAGGGTGAGCTGGACTGGAGAGCTACAGATCGTGGAACTAGCGGGGGTGCCGGTGGACATGGCAGACTGAGAGAGGGTTGGAGATGGTATTCTTGCTGGTGCCCTACATGCAGTGTTTCCTACCACGAACCTGGTGATTCCCTGACTGCTTTGGCCTGGCGACGAAAACTGCACATTTACTGCAGGTGGTGCGGGAAATGGTGGGCTTACAGTGAGGGAAGGGATGTAGCGTTGCTGACTAGCTTCATTGGCCGAGGGTGCTACAACCTTAAGGGACGTTTGGTAGTTAGTCCAAGCTTGCAAATGCATGGTGGTTAAATGTCTACGCATGCAACTTGTATTTAGACTTTTAAGATTCTGACCTCTGCTTAAGGTAGTTGAACATTTTTGACAGATGACTTTGCGCTGATCATTTGGATGTTGTTTAAAAAAATACCAGACTGCACTCTTTCTACTATCGGATACCTTTTTAGGCATTGCAGACTGAGCTTCTTTAACTGGATGGCCACGCTGTCCTACAACTGGTTTTGGTTTTGCCATGTGTTTTTGGCCAGATACGGGCCCGGCTGATGGAACCTGTTGCGATGTTGATGCCTGCTGCGGCTCCTCCTCCTCCGCTTCAGAGCTACTGCCGGCAGCACCCTGTTCCCCCAATGGCTGCCAATCGGGGTCAACAACTGAGTCACCTATGACCTACTCTTCTATCTCATGTGCAACTTCGTCTGTGTCACCGTGTAAGCCTGTGGTATAGCGTTCGTGACGGGGCACCATAGTCTCATCAGGGTCTGATTCTGGATCAGTACACTGCGAGGGCAATGTTCTGCTCTGAGTCAAAGGAACAGCATAGTAATCTGGCTGTGGCTGTGCATCTGTGCACTCTGTATCCGATCCAACTTGTAATGGGCACTTTCTAACCCAGGAACAGTATGTGTAAAGAGCTCCATGGAGTAACCCGTTGTGTCGCCTGACGCATCCTTCTATGTTGTTCTTGGTGAAGAAGACAAGGAAGCGACTTGTCCCTGCCCGTGAACATCCTCTAACGACACGCTGCTTTTACATTTAGCAGTTTCAGAAGAGGAGGCGATAGAGCTAGAGGCTGAGTCAGCAAGGAAAACCAAAACGTGTTCTTGCTGCTCCGGCTTTAAAAGCGGTTTTCCTACTCCCAGAAAAGGGAGTGTTCGAGGCCTTGTGTAGCCAGACAACGAACCTGGCTCAACAACTCGAGACTTAGGTGCTATATTGCTTTTCCCATGACCACCTGATGCTCCACCACCACTACCATCATTACCAGCTGGCAATGACCGCCCACGGCCACGACCTCTTCCACCAGACTTCCTCATTGTTTGAAAAACGTAACCCAACTAACGGTATTTGTTACTGTAAAACCAGTTACAAGGTGAACTCAAACTTCTGTTGGATTTATATATCCCTTTATAGGTGGGTGAGACTGCAGGGAAAATCAGGCCCAATGTATAACAGTACACAGCTTCAGTGGCAGACAGATATGCCACTAACAGGACTGACGCTGATGCAGACACTACCAATAAAAATCTCCCCCTTTTTATTTTTTCTGGGAGAATATTGAAGAAATGTGGTCCACTCTTATACAGTATATGTTCGGTGGCACAAAATTAGAGACAGATGCCACACACAGCACTGGCAATGAGGCAGAATTGCCAATCTTAATCTCCCACGATTTTTTTTTCCAGGGAGAATTTAAAAGAAATCTGGCCCAGTATTACACACTAGGTTTAATGTGGCACAAAATTTGAGACAGGTGGCACACACAGGACTGGCACTGAAGCAGAAATGCCAATCTTAATCTCCCACTATTTTTTTTTCAGGGAGAATTTAAAAGAAATCTGGCCCAGTATTACACACTAGGTTTAATGTGGCACAAAATTTGAGACAGGTGGCACACACAGGAGTGGCACTGAAGCAGAAATGCCAATCTTAATCTCCCACTATTTTTTGTTTTTCAGGGAGAATTGAAAAGAAATCTGGCCCAGTATTACACACTAGGTTTAATGTGGCACAAAATTTGAGACAGGGGGCACACACAGGACTGGCACTGAAGCAGAAATGCCAATCTTAATCTCCCACTTTTTTTTTTTCAGGGAGAATTGAAAAGAAATCTGGCCCAGTATTACACACTAGGTTTAATGTGGCACAAAATTAGAGACAGATGCCACACACAGCACTGGCACTGAGGCAAAATTGCCAATCTTAATCTCCCACTATTTTTTTTTTATTTATGGGAGAATTGGCAAGAAATCAGGCCCACTGTTAGACTGTATGTTTTCTGTGCCAGAAAATGAGACACAGATGCAACACACAGGACTGCCACTGATGCAGATTTGCCAATTTTAATCTGCACCCTTTTTTGTTTTTTTCTTCAGGGAGACTAGTGAATAAATCTGGGCCACTATATTAGAGTATATTTTCTGTGGCAGAAAGTGGCTTGAAGAGATATAACGAAACAAAAAAAAAAGGGACTGTCCTACAATTACTACAATTACTCATTGAAACGCGACTTTGGCGCGAAAGTCGCGTACCACATGGCCGACCCCACACAGGGATCGGGTCGGGTTTCATGAAACCCGACTTTGCCAAAAGTGGGTGACTTATGAAAATGACCGACCCGTTTCGCTCAACCCTAGTCATAAAGATTTAATTGTTTTGTTTTTCAAATAAACTCGTGGATGGTATTGTGTCTCAGGACTCAATGGATCACTGAAATCAATCTTAAACACATGTGATAATTAGTTTTCCAGGTGATTCTAATTAAAGGAAAACTACTTAAAAATAATGTTCCACATTATTAAGCAGACCAGAGGTTTCAAGCAATATGGGAAATAAAAAGAATCTCTCTGCTGCTGAAAAGCGTTATATAGTGCAATACCTTGGACAAGGTATGAAAACATTAGATATTTCACGAAAACTTAAGATTGATCATCATACTGTGAAGAGATTTGTGACTGAAACAGAGCACAGACAGAGTTCGTGCAGAGTTCGTGCAGATAAAGGCATAATGAGGAAGGTTTCTGCCAGACAAATTAATTGGATTAAAACAGCAGCTGACAAAATACCATTACAAAGCAGCAAACAGTTATTTGAAGCTGCTGGTGCCTCTGGAGTCCCTCGAACCTCAAGGTGTAGAATCCTTCAAAGGCTTTGCTGTTTTGCATAAACCTACTATTCGGCCACCCCTAAACAGTGTTCACAAGCAAAACAGTCTTGCTTAGTGATGAGTGTCAAGCAACCCTGGATGGTCCAGATGGATGGAGTAGTGGATGGTTGGTGGATGGCCATCATGTTCCAACAAGGCTGCGATGTCAGCAAGGAGGTGGAGGAGTCATATTTTGGGCCAGAATCTTGGGGAAACAGCTGGTAAGGCCCTTTAAGGTTCCTGAAGGTGTGAAAATGACCTCTGCAAAGTATATAGAGTTTCTGACTGACAAATTTCTTCCATGGTATAAAAAGCAGAAACATGCCTTCAGGAGGAAAATCATCTTCATGCATGGAAATGCTCCATCTCATGCTGCAAGGAATACCTCTGAGTCATTGGCTGCTATGGGCATAAAAGGAGATAAACTCATGGTGTGGCCACTATCTTCCCCTGACCTCAACCCTATAGAGAACCTTTGGAGTATCATCAAGCAACAGATCTATGAGGGTGGGAATCAGTTCACATCAAAACCGCAGCTCTGGGAGGCTATTCTGACTTCATGCAAAGAAATACAAGCAGAAACTTTCCAAAAACTCACAAGTTCAATGGATGCAAGAATTGTGAAGGTGATATCAAAGAAGGGTTCCTATGTTAACATGTAACTTGGCCTGTTGGGATGTTTTAGTGTTAAATAGCTTTTGTGTTCAGTGAATGTGACCTCCTAATGCTGCAAATTCCACAAATGAGCATTTTCAGCTCTTTAAAACATATCAAATGTTTAGAAAGTCTACTGTGCCTAATAATTTGGAACAGTGCATTTTGAGTTTTTATTCATTTTGAAGATTATACAGTTATCATTGGGAGGTTTCTTCAATGAAATGTAATGTATAGTCTAACGGGTGATGACTTTTATTAGACTGACTGTCATTTGCACCGACCATTCAGGAAAATCCGAGAAAAATGTCATTTGCATAATAATTTGGAACATGGTGTATAAGATAAAGGGAAAAAATAATTGTTAGGGGTCGAGTTCCCGCCTCTGCTCAGGGGAAATCTCAGGCCATCTCCGCTGCGGTCTTCCATTCTTCTCCTGCCGCATTGGAGCCTGCTCAGCGGAGATGTCAGTCCCAGCGTCTTGCTCAGTCCGACTCTGTACAAAGAGTTACTGCTGCTTTTCCTGCTTCTGCCATTGAAGCCAGTGCTGAGCAGCGGCGAGCATACACTTCTAGTACTAAGTCCTGCTTTTCTTGTTCTGAGCATGCCCAGAGTAAGATCTCTCAGTGGAGAACGAGGGTCACATGTTCAGATACTGCAGTTCATTGGTCCTTCTAGGAAGGTCCTGTAGGTGCTCTGGCTTTGTGGCAGCCTCTCATTAGTCCTTCTAGGAATGTCTTGTACTTGCTGCAACTATAAAAGGCTCGCATGGCCGCACGGCCATGCGCTAGTATCAATCCAAATATGTGCTTTGCGCCAGTGTGGTTATGTATGAATGTGTTCATGGACCCAGCTGAAATAAGCCCCTAGAATACCGGCACCTCCGGTGAGGAGATTGTGTGAACGTATTCAGGGACCCGGCTGAAATAAGCCCCTAGAATACCGGCACCTCCGGTGAGGAGATTTGTGAACGTATTCAGGGACCCGGCTGAAATAAGCCCCTAGAATATCGCCACCTCCGATGAGGAGATTGCGTGCGTGCATAACCACTGACTGCTATCAGTTCGGCAGCAAGCTTGTGCTCCTGTGAGGCTAACAGGGCACAGTGCTTTCCTCTCACGGCTACTCTGTGAGGTAACAGAGCTAGTCTATACCGCCAAACAGTGCCACCATTCACTAGCAGCAGGTTCCTTCTGCACGGTGGACCCCGGGCTGCGAACGCACCATTTATAATAAACATCTACATTTACTCAGTGCGTTCCGCTAGCCCTAACAATAATGGATAACAGAACAATGCATATAAACCATATGAATCATATCTAAATGATACAACCATATACAACACGATGTAGGTGCTCTTCTGTATATAGATGCATAATGTGGATGAGATAGAGTTGAAGAGTCAAGTTCACTATAGTATATACGAGAGTACCTATTAGTCCCGACTATCTCATACTCCCTATTTAGGCCATTGGGTTCTAAAGTTGGAAGGGTGTAAATCCAATAGGCCTCTTTCTCCTTCAATTTTAAAATTCTTTTGCCTCCTCTTCTTGCTATGGGTATGCTATCAATAATTTGGTACCAAAGATGTGAGATACTATGGTTGTGCGAAATGAAAGAAGGACTAAATAGGGAGTATATGGTTTTATTTTGATTCATTACCGGTCTTTCTGGCACACAGTTATCTTGTTTTTTTCTGTAACCTGCGCTATGTTCCTACAGTATATAGTGATTGTTAGCATTGTCTCCCGCTGTTTCCCCACTTCCGTCTGCCCAGCCATCACGCGCATGCGCGATCTGACAGGTTTGCGCTTGCACAATGGCCCAGAGGTCCTTAGCCCTCTTTCCGGTTTTTGCCCTCCTTCTGGTTGGTGCACAGCGCTTTCGCTTTAAAATGATGCCATTGCTGTTACACGGCACACCATTTCCTCATTGCGGCTGCATCCTGGACCCCGCATATCCTACTCTACCAGGTATCGTCACTTCTTATGTTATGGTTGTCTTCACCTCTTCAGTTTCCTCTAAGGCGCTCACTCCTGTGTACTTTATTTTATTGTTTCAGTTCCACTTCCTGTACCATCATACAGGTAATCATGGATTTCCTTTGTCATCTTTCTTTATACACCAGAACCACCCTGGACTATCTATGTATTATTTATCTCTTCCTTTCTTTCCTTTGCCCTACACATGCTGTATATGATTGAATATAAATAAGGGTTAACAGATCATATGGTTATATTGTTTTTGGAGGGTACAAGAGATTATATTACCATTATGGTTTCTCCCATAGCGGAGGTGATGTTGCTCTCTGTATATACAGGTCCTTCTCAAAAAATTAGCATATAGTGTTAAATTTCATTATTTACCATAATGTAATGATTACAATTAAACTTTCATATATTATAGATTCATTATCCACCAACTGAAATTTGTCAGGTCTTTTATTGTTTTAATACTGATGATTTTGGCATACAACTCCTGATAACCCAAAAAACCTGTCTCAATAAATTAGCATATTTCACCCATCCAATCAAATAAAAGTGTTTTTTAATAACAAACAAAAAAACCAACAAATAATAATGTTCAGTTATGCACTCAATACTTGGTCGGGAATCCTTTGGCAGAAATGACTGCTTCAATGCGGCGTGGCATGGAGGCAATCAGCCTGTGACACTGCTGAGATGTTATGGAGGCCCAGGATGCTTCAATAGCGGCCTTAAGCTCATCCAGAGTGTTGGGTCTTGCGTCTCTCAACTTTCTCTTCACAATATCCCACAGATTCTCTATGGGGTTCAGGTCAGGAGAGTTGGCAGGCCAATTGAGCACAGTAATACCATGGTCAGTAAACCATTTACCAGTGGTTTTGGCACTGTGAGCAGGTGCCAGGTCGTGCTGAAAAATGAAATCTTCATCTCCATAAAGCATTTCAGCCGATGGAAGCATGAAGTGCTCCAAAATCTCCTGATAGCTAGCTGCATTGACCCTGCCCTTGATGAAACACAGTGGACCAACACCAGCAGCTGACATGGCACCCCACACCATCACTGACTGTGGGTACTTGACACTGGACTTCAGGCATTTTGGCATTTCCTTCTCCCCAGTCTTCCTCCAGACTCTGGCACCTTGATTTCCGAATGACATGCAAAATTTGCTTTCATCAGAAAAAAGTACTTGGGACCACTTAGCAACAGTCCAGTGCTGCTTCTCTGTAGCCCAGGTCAGGCGCCTCTGCCGCTGTTTATGGTTCAAAAGTGGCTTTACCTGGGGAATGCGGCACCTGTAGCCCATTTCCTGCACACGCCTGTGCACGGTGGCTCTGGATGTTTCCACACCAGACTCAGTCCACTGCTTCCTCAGGTTCCCCAAGGTCTGGAATCGGTCCTTCTCCACAATCTTCCTCAGGGTCCGGTCTCCTCTTCTCGTTGTACAGCGTTTTCTGCCACATTGTTTCCTTCCAACAGACTTACCATTGAGGTGCCTTGATACAGCACTCTGGGAACAGCCTATTTGTTGAGAAATTTCTTTCTGGGTCTTACCCTCTTGCTTGAGGGTGTCAATGATGGCCTTCTTGACATCTGTCAGGTCGCTAGTCTTACCCATGATGGGGGTTTTGAGTAATGAACCAGGCAGGGAGTTTATAAAAGCCTCAGGTATCTTTTGCATGTGTTTAGAGTTAATTAGTTGATTCAGAAGATTAGGGTAATAGGTCGTTTAGAGAACCTTTTCTTGATATGCTAATTTATTGAGACAGGTTTTTTGGGTTATCAGGAGTTGTATGCCAAAATCATCAGTATTAAAACAATAAAAGACCTGACAAATTTCAGTTGGTGGATAATGAATCTATAATATATGAAAGTTTAATTGTAATCATTACATTATGGTAAATAATGAAATGTAACACTATATGCTAATTTTTTGAGAAGGACCTGTATCTATGGTGCTATGTCTCTACCAATTATATAGACGCATTATGCGCAGGTACGGTGATACTTGTTCATGGAATCTTTTCTAGATATTACTATGTGAATCTGCATTATATTCACTTCTGATGTGTTTTTTTGACCAGTGCATCTATACAGTTATTCATGTATTTACGTATTTGCTCATCTTTTCGATGCATTTATTAATTTAGATTCTTTTTTTATTATTATGCTTCTGTAGATTATCACTTTGATAAAGAGCAACTTTGGCTGAAACGTTGGCTTACTGAATGTCTGGTTGGATATATTTTTGTCTTCTACAATAAAAATATACTATTGGCAAATTGACTTTTTGATGTCCTCATATTGGTGGCAGCGGCGGGATGATAAAAATATTCCCCCTGTAATTCATGACAACAGGTGATGCTGTCTGCGACATGCTTGTGTAGTACAGGCACTTCTTAGAGTAGTAATGGTGACAAGGTAACTGGTACTTGGGGACTGCAAAGGCCATCAGCTTTCAGAAGCTATCTGTATCCACAAGGCAGAAAGGCTGCATTTCTGTGGCTATCAGATTGGAATGGCCATGCAATTATCACATAGTTCAAGGCCTTGAGTCACGCAGAACCACCCAAAGTGATCTTTAGCACGAAGAGCTCTCAGCTGGCCCCTATTGTCCAGACAATGACCCAATTGGGCAATGTTGAACTGAGGAGGCCGCAAGCTGTTCACAATAATTAGTTCTCGGAAAACTGATATTGAGCGTACAGCATATCCACCTCCGGATTACAATGCATGGAATATGTCTATTGTTGTGAATTCTGTTGTCGAACTCCCTCCTGTGGTCGTGAATGGTACTTCGGCGAGTTCTGTCCATGGACTCCCTCTGGTGGCTGTGAGTGAAGCTGCTGCTTCTGAGGTTCCTTACACAGGTGACGTGGTTTATCCTTTGGTTGGCTGCTCTATTTAACTCCACTCAGATCGTTACTCCATGCCAGCTGTCAATGTTCCTGTGCTGGTTCAGTTCGCTCTTGGATCTTCTGGAGACCTGTCTCTTCCTGCAAGAAGCTAAGTTCCCGATTGTTATTTTTTGTTCTTGGTTTTCTAGTCCAGCTTGCTTTCATGATTTTGTCTTGCTAGCTGGAAGCTCTGGGATGCAGGGTGGCGCCTCCGCACCGTGAGTCAGTGCGGGGGTCTTTTTGCTCACTCTGCGTGGTCTTTTGTAGTTTTTTGTGCTGACCGCAAAGATACCTTTCCTATCCTTTGTCTATTTAGTTAGTCTGGCCTCCCTTTGCTAAAACCTGTTTCATTTCTGTGTTTGTGATTTTCATCTTTACTCACAGTTAATATTTGTGGGGGGGTGCCTTTTCCTTTGGGGAAATTTCTCTGAGGCAAGGTAGGCTTTATTTTCTATCTCTAGGGCTAGCTAGTTCTTAGGCTGTAAAGAGGCATCTAGGGAGAGTCAGGAACGCTCCACGGCTATTTCTAGTTGTTGTGATAGGATTAGGGCCTGCGGTCAGCAGAGCTCCCACATCCCAGAGCTTGTCCTGTGTGAGTTTAACTATCAGGTCGTGCCGGGTGCTCCTAACCACCAGGTCATAACAGTCTATATACCGACATACAATCATAATTAACTTATACCATCCCGTCCCCAAGGTTAACACGCCCACTTCCTTGACCCCTTTTGTGCCTTGTTGAAACACTTAATTTCCTAAATTGGCAACCCTTATCCTGGGAGACTTCAAAAGCCCCACCTCCCTAACTGCATCAGAGATTCTATCTCTAGCCACTTCTCGATGCCACTCACAACTTTCAATCTTTGAGACACACAAAGATGGTAATACCCCTGATCTAGTCTTTGTCGGGCTAAGTTCAATCTCCTACCTAGATAACTCACCTTTTATCCTTTCTTCCCCATGAAATTAAAAGTATAGCCACAACGTACACATTTTTAGGCGCTACCTAAAAGCACAGTCCTTTTTATAAATAGCCTATTCTCTACTTCTCTGAACATAATTCGCCATCAACTCAACTGTACTCAAAAGCCTCAAGCAGCCTTTATCTACCCCCCATTTCATCATTTAATTTGTACGAGAGAAACACTATAGGAGAGAAAAGCGCCAATACATTGTAGCTTGTAAGCTTTGAAGAGCATGGTCATCTTTATTTTTGCTTTAATTGTTTGGTTATTGTAAACTTTTTAACTTTTGACTGTTTTATATGAACTGCTGACTTGTAAAGCTCTGCGGAATATGTTTGCGCTATATAAATAAAGGTTTTTAGTAGATTGAAGATGGTGAAGTTCAAGCTCTAAGCGTTGCCATGTGTAGGAGGAAACAATATTATACCTGAGTACAACTGCACAAACAAGGGCTGGCTGCTGTGCTGACAGAGGGTGGAGTAGGGTGAACAGGACAAGCTGCTGTTACGGTGGATTGAGAAAGAGGGGGTGTGCTTGGTATCAAAGATCAGTCAAAAACAGCAGGCATGTTTACTTCCATATCAGCTGACAGGCTCTCACTCAACCTGGCTGTAGTGGTAAACAAATGGAGCTTCTGCTGCTGCAGACCTGTGTGACAACACTTGCCACAATGAAGATGGAGAAAGAACAAGAAGATGCTGTTGAGGGAGTGGATGGTAGTTTGTGAGACCCGCTAGTGTGGATTTTAGTACATTAAGATTCCCAGATTAATGCATGTTGATAGTGCATGTGCCAGTTCATACATGTAGTAGTCAAGTTATTGCATTTTTTTTAAACTCTACTCTGTTTTTTACAAAGTTGGCAGATAACGTGATTTGTGTCATTTTTGGCAGTCTGAAAAAAAAAGACCAAAGCTAGGCAACTGCAGACCAGCGAATGCTGCTGGCCACTGACAAAATTGATTCTGAGGATGCATTGCTTGTTGGGGTTGCAAAACTTTGTGTCTGCAGGAAGCCACAAAGTAACCTCCTTGTCTTCCTCCTCCTCCTCTTCTGAGCTACTCAGCTGCAGGCCTCTGGGTTTACATCAAGTGGGATCTACAACCTCATTGTCATCCTCTCTCTTCTTCCACTCTTTGCCCAGAGAGTCACCCTCCTCCTCTTCCTGCCCTGACAACACAGTGCAGTCCACAATTTTCTCAATTGTCTGAGTTTCATCAGGATTACCTTCACACCCCGGGATTAACATCTATTGATGAGGGTTTGAATTCTGCTCAGACCTTACTTAATCTGGCCCTGGATCAAACTGAAAAACAATTTGGGCATTGGTGCAGCTGATTTCCTCCTCATGACTCTAAGAATCTTTGCAGTGCACTTACAATGGCCATGGCATAGAATGTGTGAACAGATCTGCAGACTCACCCATCTGTGGTTCCCTACAGTCAGTTGGGTGGTTGGAGAGTTGTGATGTGGGAGAAAACAAGGGTAATTGGGGTGCCACCTATGAGGACTGTATTGTGTGATGTTAAGGTGGAGGAAGCAAAGCAAAGGTCACTGGATACAGCTATTGTTTTCTACTGAAGCACATGTTCTTTTTGGTAAAACCTGGCTGCCAAAGAAAGGGAGTATAATAGCCCCTCTAGTAACAGAAGGGGTTAAAAATGTTGCACAATAGCTCACTGCAACAAAACAAACCTATGTTTCATCTATCATATCATACCTTTCTCATAACCCTAAACAGCTATTCAGTACTTTAAATTCTCTCCTACTTTCAACAGCTCTACCGCCCTTTCTTCTCATCTCAGTTGAAGACTGCCTCATCATCTGTGACCTTAACCCAATAATATCTCACCTCATTCAAACCTTACCATAGTCTTCAACCCAAGCCAAACCCACCTTTTCAACCTGTCACTAACAACTGGTGTCTTTCCTCCTGATACAAACATACCTCGATCACACCTATTCTGAAAACTCCCTCTTTTGTCCCATCCTCTTCCTTCTCCCTTATGCTTCCAAACTACTGGAAGATCACATCCATTATAAACTGTCCTCCCACTTCTCCTCTTGCTCCCGCTTTCACCGCTTACAATATGACTTCCAACCACATCATTCCACTGAAACTGCCCTGACTAAAGTCAACAGTGACCTACTAACTATCAAATGAAAGCACAACTAGTTTGTCCTCCTCTTTCTCCTGGACCCGGCACTGCCTTTCATACAATGTCCCATTCTCTCTTACTACAGACCTTATGATCTCTTGCCATTACAGACTTGGCCCTTTGTTGGATCTCCTCATACCTAACAGACATGCCATTCAGTGTCTCACACTCACACACCACCTCCTCATCTTGCCCCCTATGTGTTGGTGTCCCCCAAGATTCTGTTATAGAATCAGCACCATGCTTATTTTGCGAGTGCTTCTTCCTTGTTAAAGGGACCATTTTCATTGCCAA
The DNA here is from genome assembly GCF_032444005.1 of Ranitomeya imitator. Lineage (NCBI taxonomy): Eukaryota > Metazoa > Chordata > Amphibia > Anura > Dendrobatidae > Ranitomeya > Ranitomeya imitator. The sequence continues at coordinate 189,456,111 of NC_091287.1, forward strand.
AAGGTGTTCCCAGCCAATAGCCGGTTGTCATCTTCTATTTACTGCTCCACCTCCAATATGGAGGTGCCTGAGCAATATTGTTAGTTTGTCTTGCATGCTTGCTAGTTGTCAGATGCACAAGATCCCCCTGTCTGCTTGACTACCCAGTACCAGTCAGTGCTCTTCTTTCCATCAGTCAGTTGAGCCTGCAACTGCCAGTGCTTTTTTGTTCTTCAGCCGGTCCAATCTACACCAGTGGTTTCAGTGTCCCTACAGTGCTTGCATTCTTCATCCCTCCTTTGGGCCATATCAGCCTACCAACTGGTATCGCCATGCTCGGCGTACTCGGCGAGCAGTGAGTATTTCCGGGATTATTCGGTGGTAACTGCAGTCTCCACCCAGCAGTTTTGGCGGACTTTAGAGACCCAATCACGGTGCAATGATTGTCTGCCAGGCCATGAAATGCCGCAGCCATCTTTGTTGTGGTCGTGCAGTGATTGGCTTGGCCGCACAGCATCATCCCGAGTATAAGAGACCTGGCGCCACCCTGCTCGCCGCATTCTATTCCTGTTTCAGCGAGAGTAGGGAGAGCTGTTGCCGATAGGGTCAGAATCGTGGTTTTTAGAGTTAGTCTAGGTCTGCAACTCTTAAATCCAAAACTCTTGAGAAACCAACAGTCCTTTTTAGGGCTAATTTGTGGGGCCCAATATTGCAGCGCTAGGTAGGCAGGGCACAGCATATCCACATCAGTGCTAGGCCTGCAGGCACTGTATGTGCGTCCATTGCTCCCACTGCATCCTTCCCAAGGCTCCATAACTGCCTGCTGCTTCAGCTTATTTACTATATACTTTTTTCTTTTTCAAAAATTCCCCCCCCCCCAAAAAAAAAAAAAAAGATGTACAGTCTGTTCTGTCAGACTGAGAGGGCTGTTGAAAAATCATAGTTTGTCAGGCATACGTAGCATAGTTGTGTGTGCTACCTTTGTGCCACTTTTTTTTTTTGGTGTTTTAAATTCACTGAAAAAGGCCTCATATATCTCTGAGCACCAACTTTTTGCATTGTAGGCCGGTGTTCTTATTTTTGGGCTGTCTGACACTCAAATTCTATACAGCACTATTTAGCATACAATAATATAAAAATACAGAGAGTAGAACGGCACTAGAGTAGAACGTCTCCAAGCAGTCAGGACTATTGGCAGACAGCTGTGTATACAGGCGCCACAATCAGTATGGGAACCGGTGCTCTGCATAAATATCCAACAAGAAATCCATCAACAGCAGAGAAGAAGAAAATATGCGGCACTCACCCCAGGATAACTGTGAAGATTGTGGTCTTTATTGGAGAAAAATGCAAGTTACATCCATCAGGACATCAGGTATATACGAGGGTGCGGTATAGGAGCTCGGACGACGGCCGTTTCGCACACACAGGTCCGGACCCGTCGAAGCACCTGTGTGTGCGAAACGGCCGTCGTCCGAGCTCCTATACCGCACCCTCGTATATACCTGATGTCCTGATGGATGTAACTTGCATTTTTCTCCAATAAAGACCACAATCTTCACAGTTATCCTGGGGTGAGTGCCGCATATTTTCTTCTTCTCTGCTGTTGATACAATAATATAAACAGGCCACATATTTGCCAGTGTGGTATTTCCGTGAGAGCCCTCATATATCTGTGTGCTCATATTTTGTCATTGTAGGCCGCAGGACCGCTTTTTTTGGCTGTGTGTTACTGAAATTATATACAACACTATTTAACATACAATATTATCTTACAATATTATCAACAGGCCAAATATTGTCCAGTGTGGTATTTCTGTGAGAGCCCTCATATATCTGTGTGCTCCAAGCTTTGTCATTGTAGGTCAGAGGACCACTTTTTTAGTTGTGTTTTACTGAAATTATATACAGCACTATTTAGCATGCAATAATATAAACAGGCCACATATTTGCCAGTGTGATATTTCCGTGAGAGCCCTCATATATCTGTATGCTCCAAGTTTAGTCATTGTAGGCCGGTGTCACGTCTGTAGATACTCACCCGTCCATCGCCTGCCCTCGGCCATCTCCGATGGGCTTCCTTGCCGCTCTCCATCTCTCTTCCTGGGGTCGCATGCGCGGTCACTCTTCTCCCACCGCTAAGCCTCCTGGGGGGGTCGTGGCCTGCTTGCTCTGCCCCATCATGGCGGCGTCCTTCTAGTATTTCTTCCTGGCGTCTGCACAGGTAAGACGCCTGGTTATCAATCACGCTTACACTTGCATCTCTGCTGGTGTACACTTTGGTCCCTGGCTCCGTTCTTCTATTCTCCCTGTTACTCTCCCGTATCTACCTTGTTCCTCAGCCTAGTTTGTCCTGTGGTCCGTCCGAGTCTGCCCTGTGCCTCTGTTGTACCTGTTCAGTGGTTCACGCGTATGTGTCCTGTGTCTCAGTTGTACCTCCTCCTTGTCTCTGCTGGACCTGCTCTGTGTCTTACCCGTGTCTGCTCTGAGTCTCTGTTGTACTCGTTCAGTCTCTCTGTCATATCAGTCCTGTGTTTGCTCAAACATACTTGTTCCATTTGTTCCTCTGTATTCTCTCTTCCTCTTTTGCAGCATCAGGGCCATTGCTCCGCCTCTGGTTCCTCTAGGTCTATCTGCCACTCGTTTTCCAAGTATCCGTTGGCTCTCTGTCTTTATCTGTTGTCGTGGTACCTCAGTCTCTTCCCTCTCATTTTTCACCCATAGCAGCCCCTTTGGTTCCAGCCATTGTGGTTCCATCCCACTTGGGCCTGCACCTAACACTCCCTGTATAGGGGGTGGTTCCATCAGGTCAGCTCACCCTTGGGGGCTCTAGAACTATAACCCAGAGGGTCCACTTTCAGGTCTTTTCTGCAAGTCCTAATAGTATAACCAGGCCATGGATCCCGCTGGAGCCTCTGCTGCTCAGAAAGAGCTTATCTTCCTATGTGAGAATCAGACCCGTATTATGTCTTTTATGAAAACCATGGACTCGTGCCTCTCTGTGCTCCAGACCTCTGATCCTGGTAATGCCTCTCAGCTGGCGGGTCTGCAGCAGGAGTTGGTTCAGCAGCGAGACACCCAGGCTCATATTCTCAGTTATATGGCCTTGGTGGACGACCGCTTGCTCTCCTTGCAGTCGGCTGCCTCTTCTTCCTCTTCTACTCCGGCTTCCCATCCTCCGCCCTGTTTGGCTAAACCTCCTCGGTATAATGGGGATCCCAAATGGTGCCAGGGTTTCTTGAATCAATGCCACCTCCATTTTGAGCTTCTGCCTCTGCAGTATCCTACTGATCTGGAGGGTGACGCCTTGGCATGGGTAAATACCCTCTGGCAGCATGATGATCCTGTGGTTTCACAGTTGTCAGTTTTTCTAGAGACCTTCTGTTGAGTATTCGATGAGCCAGGTCGCCTAGCTTCCAATACTCAAGCTCTATTTAACCTCCACCAGGGGTCACTATCTGTAGGCCAGTATACTATCCAGTTCTGTACTTTATCTTCCAATCTGGGGTGGAATAATAAGGCTCTGGTGGGAGCCTTCTGGCGGGGTCTCTCCGGGCGAATTAAAGACGAGTTGTCAGGACGTGATACCCAACTGTCTTGGAGGATTTGATTTCCCTGGCTACCCGAATTGACCTTCACTTCCAGGAGCAAGCCTGTGAGAGAAGACTTCATCGTCCTCCTCCATCTACTCATACACCACCTGGTCCCCATCTTGGAATGTCCTCCACTTCGTTTGCGCCCAAGCCGATGCAAGTCGAGCGGGTCAAGATGTCTGAACAATAGTGTTGAGCATTCCGATACCGCAAGTAACGGGTATCGGCTGATACTTGCGGTATCGGAATTCCGATACCGAGATCCGATACTTTTGTGATATCGGGTATCGGTATCGGATCAATAGGGATGTGTAAAATAAAGAATTAAAATAAAAAATATTGATATGCTCACCTCTCCGGCGGCCCCTGGACATCACGCTGCTAACCGGGAGGCTTCTTTGTTTAAAATGCGCACCTTTAGGACCTGCGAATGACGTTCCGGCATCTGATTGGTCGCGTGCCGCCCATGTGACCGGCACACGACCAATCAGAAGCCGTGACGTCATTCGCAGGTCCTCAATTCCTAGAATTAGGAGTTTAGTGAATGAGAATGACGTCGCGGCTTCTGATTGGTCGCGTGCCGCCCATGTGACCGGCACGCGACCAATCAGAAGCCGCGACGTCATTCTCATTCACAAAAACTCCTAATTCTAGGAATTAAGGACCTGCGAATGACGTCGCGGCTTCTGATTGGTCGCGTGCCGGTCACATGGGCGGCACGCGACCAATCAGAAGCCGGGACGTCATTCGCAGGTCCTAAAGGCGCGCATTTTAAACAAAGAAGCCTCCCGGTTAGCAGCGTGATGTCCAGGGGCCGCCGGAGAGGTGAGCATATCAATATTTTTTATTTTAATTCTTTATTTTACACATCCCTATGGATCCCAGGGCCTGAAGGAGAGTTTCCTCTCCTTCAGACCCTGGGAACCATGAGAATACCTTCCGATACTTGATGTCCCATTGACTTGTATTGGTATCGGATATCGGTATCGGCGATATCCGATATTTTTCGGGTATCGGCCGATAATATCCGATACCGATACTTTCAAGTATCGGACGGTATCGCTCAACACTACTGAACAACGACGTAAGGAGAGACGCGCTCAGGGTCTTTGTTTCTTCTGCGGGAGTGACTCCCATCTACTGCGGGCTTGTCCTGAACGTCCGGAAAACTTCTCCATCTAGGTCAGGTAAGAGAAACCTCTTTAGGTGTTTGTGATACCTCTCAACCTCTTACTTTGTCTCTTGCATGTTGAAACTAAAAGTTTTTCTTCTGCCGCCTATGTAGACTCTGGCGCTGCAGGGAATTTTATTAGTTCGAGGAGGTCATACAATTTTCTGTCCCAGTGAGAACCTTATATCATCCATGAATCCTCGCATCTGTGGATGGCAAACCTCTGCGTGAGACTATTACTCAGGTTACTCAGGAGGTGGAACTCCAAGTAGGGGCTCTGCACAAAGAGAAAATTGCGTTCAATGTTTTAGCCGGAATCTCTCATCCGGTACTTCTCGGTCTTCCATGGTTACAAACCCACGAGCCCATTTTAGATTGGCACTCTGGAAATATTTTGTGCTGGGGAGATTCCTGTCGGACGCGTTGTTTGTTGCCGGTGCATCCTGTAGATGTCTCTCGTCTCCTCTCTTTAATCCCTGGTTTACCTTCTGTTTATAGTTCTTTTTCGGATGTCTTTGACAAGAAAGAAGCTGAGTGCCTTCCTCCGCATCGACTCTATGACTCCCCAATTGATCTCGTTATCTGGAGCCATTCCTCCTAGGGGAAGGATCTACCCTCTATCGCCAGCGGAGACTCAAACCATGTCATAGTATGTTCAGGAGAACCTGGCCAAGGGCTTCATTCTGAAATCATCTTCTCCTGCCGGTGCTGGCTTCTTGTTCGTGAAGAAAAAGGATGGTTCCCTTTGTCCTTGTATCGATTACAGGGGCCTAAACAACATCACGGTGAAGAACAAATACCCACTGCCACTTATCCCTGAGCTCTTTGATTGCCTGAGGGGAGCACAAATATTTACTGAGCTCGATTTGCGAGGAGCCTATAACCTGGTTCAAATTCGTGCTGGAGATGAGTGGAAGACCACCTTCAATACTCGTGACGGTCACTATGAGTATTTGGTTATGCTGTTTGGTCTCTGCAACGCTCCTGCTGTGTTCCAAGAATTTGTGAATGACGTATTCCGGGACCTTCTCTACTCCTGTGTCATGGTCTAACTTGATGACATTCTCATCTTTTCTCCTACTCTATCCATCCATTGACAGGACGTTCGCCAAGTTCTGCAACGTCTAAGGGAGAATCGTCTTTTCGCTAAGATTGAGAAGTGCGTCTTCGAGCTGTCATCTTTGCCTTTTCTTGGTACATTGTCTTGAAGTCCGGTCTGGAGATGGATCCCGAGAAGGTTTCCATAGTCCTCAATTGGCCACGTCGCGTGGGAGTAAAAGCAATACAACGTTTACTTGGCTTTGCCAACTACTATAGACAATTTATCCCTCATTTTTCCTCCATGGTCAAACCAATTTCTGCTCTTGTTTGCAAAAAGGTCAACTCCAATCATTGGACCCCAGAAGCTGTGAATGCCTTCCAGCAAAGGTTTGCTATGGCTCCTGTGCTCCATCGACCTGATGTTAATAGGCCGTTTATCCTCAAGGTTGACGCGTCCTCTATTGGAGCTGTAGCGGTCCTTTTGCAAAAGACCACCTCAGGTCGCATAGTCTCTAGTGGCTTCTTCTCCAAAGCCTTTTCCTCTTCTGAGCGGAATTATTCCATTGGAGACAAAGAATTATTGGCTATTAAATTAGCCTTAGAGGAATGGCATTATCTTCTTGAAGGAGCCGTTCATCTTTTTGTCATATTTACAGACCACAAGAATTTGGCCTATGTTCAGTCAGCTCAAAGCCTCAGCCAGATGGTCCTTGTTCTTTGGACGCTTTGACTTCGTACTCCACTTCCGTCCTGGTAATAAGACCGTCAAAGCGGATGCCCTGTCTAGATCCTTCTTGCCAGCTGACGTGGAGGAGAGTCCAGTACATATCATCGATCCAGCAAGGATCATTACCCTGGCTCCTCTTAGTGTGGTCAATCCACAACCTGACAAGACTTTGGTTTTGGATCATGACAAGTGAGAGTTCTACATTGGGGACATTCCTCCAAGATTGCTGGTCATGTCGGAGTAAATAATACTCTGTCTCTTATCTCCCGTCACTATTGGTGGCTGTCTCTTTGACAAGACGTCTTGGAGTTCATCGCTTCCTGCTCTTTCTGTGGTAAAAACACGGTTCCCCGGCATCTAACTTCTGGGTTTCTACTTCCACTGCCTGTGCCTTCCGTCCCTTGGAGTCATATTGCCATGGACTTTGTCACCGATTTACCTTCATCCTCCAATTGTACTGTCATTTTGATGATTGTTGATCGATTCTCCAAGATGGCTCATTTTGTTTCTTTGCCTGGTCTGCCTTCTGCTCCCGAGTTAGCAAAGATTTTTGTACTTCATGTCTTCTGACTTCACGGCTTTCCACAGCATATTGTGTCTGACCGAGGGGTCCAATTCACCTCTCGCTTCTGGAGAGCTCTTTGCGGACTAATGAATGTAAAGCTGGACTTCTCTTCTGCCTATCATCCGCAGTCCATGGGTCAAGTGGAACGAGTCAATCAAGTTCTGACTTCCTACCTTCGGCATTTCTCCAATGCTCATCAGAATGATTGGGTCTCTCTTCTCCCATGGGCAGAGTTCGCTTACAATAATCATACCAGTGAATCCTCTTCCAAGTCGCATTCTTTGTAGTCTTTGGACAACATCCTGGCATTCTTCTTCCTGTTTCCCCCGCCTTGGGTGTACGGGCAGTAGATTCCTTGTCCTTGGAGTTTTCTAAAATCTGGAGGGAGACTAAGGAGGCTCTTGAAAAGGCCAGTTGCATGATGAAGTGGTGCGCTAATAAGAGACGCCTGGATGCTCCTCCATTTCTTCTGGGTGATAAGGTTAGGTTTTCTTCACGCTATATTAGACTCAAGATACCCTTTCATAAATTAGGTCCATGCTACATTGGTCCCTTTGAGGTTTTGCGGCGCATAAATGATGTGGCCTACAAATTAAAATTGCCTGTTTCGTTTTGAATTCCCAATTCTTTTCATGTCTCGCTCCTTAAACCCGCAGTATTTAATCGCTTTCATTCTTCTCCTCCTCGCGCGTCTCTACCTAGCACTTCAGATAATGTCTTCGTTGTTAAAGATATTCTTGCCAAAAAGGTTGTTAGAGGGCGGACCTTTTTCCTAATTCATTGGAAGGGATTTGGTCCTGAGGAGAGGTCCTGGGAGCCTCGGGAGAACATCAATGCTCCTCTTATCATGAGGAGAATCCTCTCTAGCATTAAAAGGAGGGAGAGTAAGGAGGGGGGTACTGTCACATCCGTAGATACTCACACGTCTGTCACCTGCCCTCGGCGCATCTCCGATGGGTTTCCTCGCAACTCTCCATCTCTCTTCCTGGGGTCGCGGCACGTCAGCGCTTCGCGCATGCGCGGTCGCGCTTCTCCCACCGCTAAGCCTCCTGTGGGGTCGTGACCCGCTGGCTCCGCCCCATCATGGAGGTGTCCATCTAGTATTTCTTCTTGGCATCTGCACAGGTAAGACACCTGGTTGTCAATCGCACTTACACTAGCATCTCGGCTGTTGTGTACCCTTTGACCCCTGGCTCCGTTCTTCTGTTCTCCCTGTTACTCTCCCGTACGTATCTACCTTGTTCCTCAGCCTAGTTTGTCCTGTGGTCTGTCTGACTCTGCCCTGTGCCTCTGTCGTACCTGTTCAGTGGTTCATGCGTATGTGTCCTGTGTCTCAGTCGTACCTCCTCTTTGTCTCTGCCAGACCTGCAGACCTGCTCTGTGTCTTACCCGTGTCTGCTCTGAGTCTTTGTCGTACTCGTTCAGTCTCTGTCATATCAGTCATGCATTTGCTCAAACATACCTGTTCCGTTTGTTCCCCTGTAATCTCTCTTCCTTTTTTGCAGCATCAGGGCCATCACTCCGCCTCTGGTTCCTCTAGCTCTATCTGCCACCCGTTTTGCAAGTATCCATTGGTTCTCTGTCTTTGTCTGTTGTCATGGTACCTCAGTTTCTTCCCTCTCGTTATTCACCCATAGCCGCCCCTTTGGTTCCAGCCGTTGTGATTCCATCCCCCTTGGGCCTGCTCCTAGCACTACCTGTATAGGGGGTGGTTCCATCAGGTTCGCTCGCCCTTGGGGGCTCTAGAGCTATAACCCAGAGGGTCCACTTTCGGGTCTTTTCTGCAAGTCCTAATAGCCGGAGAACCACTTTTTTTTGCTGTGTGTTACTGAAATTATATACAGCACTATTTAGCATACAATAATATAAACAGGCCACATATTTGCCAGTGTGGTATTTCCGTGAAAGCCCTCATATATCTGTGTGCTCCAAGTTTTGTCATTGTAGGCCGGTGTCACGTCGAGTTGGGCTCTGCATGCCACCACATTGGATTTGAAATGAAACCTCTACAACAGAATTCAAGTGCAGATTGTAACGTTTAATTTGAAGGGTTGAACAAAAATATCTGATAGAAAATGTAGGAATTGTACACATTTCTTTACAAACACTCCACATTTTAGGAGGTCAAAAGTAATTGGACAAATAAACATAACCCAAACAAAATATTTTTATTTTCAATATTTTGTTGCAAATCCTTTGGAGGCAATCACTGCCTTAAGTCTGGAACCCATGGACATCACCAAACGCTGGGTTTCCTCCTTCTTAATGCTTTGCCAGGCCTTTACAGCCGCAGCCTTCAGGTCTTGCTTGTTTGTGGGTCTTTCCGTCTTAAGTCTGGATTTCAGCAAGTGAAATGCATGCTCAATTGGGTTTAGATCTGGAGATTGACTTGGCCATTGCAGAATGTTCCACTTTTTGGCACTCATGAACTCCTGGGTAGCTTTGGCTGTATGCTTGGGGTCATTGTCCATCTGTACTATGAAGCGCCGTCCAATCAACTTTGCAGCATTTGGCTGAATCTGGGCTGAAAGTATATTCTGGTACACTTCAGAATTCATCCGGCTACTCTTGTCTGCTCTTATGTCATCAATAAACACAAGTGACCCAGTGCCATTGAAAGCCATGCATGCCCATGCCATCACGTTGCCTCCACCATGTTTTACAGAGGATGTGGTGTGCCTTGGATCATGTGCCGTTCCCTTTCTTCTCCAAACTTTTTTCTTCCCATCATTCTGGTACAGGTTGATCTTTGTCTCATCTGTCCATAGAATACTTTTCCAGAACTGAGCTGGCTTCTTGAGGTGTTTTTCTGCAAATATAACTATGGCCTGTCTATTTTTGGTATTGATGAATGGTTTGCATCTAGATGTGAACCCTTTGTATTTACTGTCATGGAGTCTTCTCTTTACTGTTGACTTAGAGACAGATACACCTACTTCACTGAGAGTGTTCTGGACTTCAGTTGATGTTGTGAACGGGTTCTTCTTCACCAAATTAAGTATGCGGCGATCATCCACCACTGTTGTCATCCGTGGACGCCCAGGCCATTTTGAGTTCCCAAGCTCACTAGTTAATTCCTTTTTTCTCAGAATGTACCCAACTGTTGATTTTGCTACTCCAAGCATGTCTGCTATCTCTCTGATGGATTTTTTCTTTTTTTTCAGCCTCAGGATGTTCTGCTTCACCTCAATTGAGAGTTCCTTTGACCGCATGTTGTCTGCTCACAGCAACAGCTTCCAAATGCAAAACCACACACCTGGAATCCACCCCTGACCTTTTAACTACTTCATTGATTACAGGTTAACGAGGGAGACGCCTTCAGAGTTAATTGCAGCCCTTAGAGTCCATTGTCCAATTACTTTTGGTCCCTTGAAAAAGAGGACGCTATGCATTACAGAGCTATGATTCCTAAACCCTTTCTCCGATTTGGATGTGGAAACTATCATATTGCAGCTGGGAGTGTGCACTTTCAGCCCATATTATATATATAATTGTATTTCTGAGCATGTTTTTGTAAACAGCTAAAATAACAAAACTTGTGTCACTGTCCAAATATTTCTGGCCCTAACTGTATATATAATTCAGTCTGTTAGGTCAGGCTGAGGCCGGCATGGTGTTTGGGTTTGAAAAATCGTAAATTTGCAGGCATACTGCTTATATATTATTTCGCTACTAATAAAGACATTTGTGTTGAGCATTTGAAATAGTGCAGTTTTCCATTTAAAATGGCTAAGGCAAGGGACGGGGAAGTGGACGTGATGCTCATGGTGCATCCAGAGGACGAGGCCATGGCCAAGTTGAAAGTGGGCAACAACAAAGACCCACATGTTCTCGCTCGACATTCCTGTCCCAGTTTCTAGGGGACCGTAGCACACCACTATTGAAGCCAGAGCAGCGTGAAACGGTTGTTGGTTGGATAGCGGATAATGCTTCCAGTCACTTAGCCACCACCATTACCTTGACTTCCACACGGTCAAGTTTGAATAGCTGTGAGTGTGGCCATGATATTCCTTACCTTCATCCTCCTTCCTCCCACCATTCCGAGTGCCCTGAGACAACTGATCCCACACTTGGACACTCTGAAGAGCTGTTCGGTTTTCCATTTCAAGATTTAGAAATCTCTGCCGGTCAGCTTGAAGGGGGGAAAGATGAGATCGCATGTAGAGCTGCCCAAAGCTTTGACCAGCACCAGTCACACGTAGGCGATGGTGGGAAAGTGTCACAAGAGGTGGACGATGATGAGACACAATTGCCAGAAAATCAGGAGGAGGAGCAGGGTGCGGATGTGGAAGACGAGGTGGTGGATGACTATGTGACTGACCCAACCTGGCAGGAGGACATGCATAGCGAGGACAGCAGCACAAATGGGGAAGGAGACATATCCCCCCAACAGGCATCAAGAAGCAGTGTGGTGGCCACAGACAGAAGGCGAGCATCCGTTCCCAGTAACACCAACATGAGGGAAGTTGCCATTCCAACTGTTAGATCTTCCCAAGTCTGGTTATATTTTAAAGACTCTGCCGATAACCCCAAACAGGCCATCTGCAGCACCTGCCATGCCCGCATCAGCAGGGGTAGCAGAACAACCAGCCTGACCACCACCAGCATGATCAGGCATATGCAAGCAGAGCACCCGATTTTGTGGGCTGAACCCCAGGCTCCAGGACCACTGTCTGCTGGTCACATCACTGCTTCTTCCACTGTTTTGCGTAGATGTCCCCCCACGCGATGGAACTCTACGCTGCATATGTTGGAAAGGATTTGTGAGCAGAAGAGAACTGTTGTTGACTACAAACAACAACAAGGCCATCGAATTTCAGGTCAGGCTCCACACATAAGACCTCAGGAGTGGACATGGACAGACATATGTAACATCCTCCAAAACTTTGAGGACTACACCAAGATGGTGAGCGGCGATGACGCCATAATTAGAGTCACCATCCCACTTCTCAGCATTCTGAAAATCTCTCTGCTCACAATCAAAGAGGATGCATTGCAGGTGGAGCACGAGGACATGGAGCAAGGAAACATACAGGGGGATTATACTCAGCCCAGCCTCATGTCTTCTTAACATGGATTGGTAGGCAATGAGGAGGAGGAGGAAGAACAGGAGCTACTTTCATGCGCTATAGATGGTACTACAAACACATCTTTATTAGCTTTTGTTCAACAGGGATGGCCTTAGGACAGAGAGGAGGAGGAGTATGAGGAGGAGGACAGCATGGTCAGTCATCCTGTTGGTGAGGACACGGAAGTTTTGCCTTTTAGCAGTCTGGCACACATGGCTGACTTTATGTTGTGCTGCATTTCATGTGACCCTCAGATATCAAATTTTTGGGTGACACTCATTACTGGTTGGTGACATTTCTAGACCCATGTTACAAGGAGAACTTTCAATCTCTTCTGCATGAGGCAGAGAGGTGTACTAAAATGTTGCAGTACCACAGGGCCCTTGTAGCGGAATTACTTAGAAAATTCCCATGTGAGAACGCAAGGAGTCCAAGCAAGAGAGACAGAAGTACTATCCAGCTCAGGCAGGGGAACAATGGCCAAGTTCTGGGACAGTTTTCTCAGACTCTCTCATCGTGGCAGCACAGAGGTAAGGGGTGCTGTCACAAGAAGTGCAATGTTTGGGAAGATGGTGAGGCAGTACATTTCAGATTGTACAAACGTCCTCCGTGATTCCTCTGTGCCTTTTAATTTTTGGGTATCCAAGCTGGACACGTGGCATGAACTGGCTCTCTATGCCTTGGAGGTCCTGACCTGCCCTGCTGCTAGCGTTCTGTCATGACGGGTTTTTAGTGCCGCTGGTGGAATTATCACAGATAAGCGCATCGCCTGTCAACTGAAAATGCTGACAGGCTGACTCTTATAAAAATGATGAAGGCCTGGATTGTGAAAGACTTCAGTACACCATCAAGTGAAACCAGCAAAACATAACCTCAAATACATTCTCTCTTTTGAAGAGGTGTATTCTCATGCACCTCTTCACAACCGCACATGGGTATATGCTTTCACATTTGGTCTGTTTGTTGTTCTCCTCCTCCTTATCCTCATCCTCATAATCCAGAACCACTAGATGACCAGGGTGAACGTGCTCTGTACTGTTAGAGGCCGGTGATTTTGGGGCACGGGGGCTGGGAAGGCACTATTTAATTTAGTAAAAACAGGACCCCAAATTGGGGAATTGGGCATTACTTTACATTGGGCCTACTTCTTAAGTCTGTCTCCTGCAATGTGTCCTGTACCTGCCACTAGATCACCAAGGTGCACGTGCTGTGAACGGTGCATTTTGGCCAAGGGGGCTGTAATGGCACTATTTTAATCAGTCCAAAAAGGACACCAAATTGGGGAATTAATTGGGAATGTCATTCCATTGGGCCTATTTCTTAACTCTGTCTCCTGAAATCTGTCCTGTACCTGCCACTAGATCAACAGGGTGAACGTGCTCTGTATGGTGCATTTTGGCCAAGGGGGATGTCATGCCACTCTTTTATTTATTTACATTACTTTGGGCCTACTTCTTAACTCGGTCTCCTGCAATATGTCCTGTACCTGCCACTAGATCACCAGGGTCAACGTGGTCTGTACTGTTATAGGCAAGTGAATTTTGGGCACGTGGGCTGTGATGGTACTATTTTTTTAAGTCCAAAAAGGACAACACATTGGGGAATTCGGCATGACATTTCTTTGGGCCTACTTCTTAACTCGGTCTCCTGATATCTGTCCTGTACCTGCCATTAGATCACCAGGGTCAACATGCTCTGTACGGTGCACTTTGGCCAAGGGGGCTGTCATGCTACTCTTTTATTTAAAAAAAAAAAGGATTTTACATTGGGAAATTGGGCATGACATTTCTTTTGGCCTACTTCTTAATTCGGTCTCCTGCAATCTGTCCTGTTCCTGCCAGTAGATCACCAAGGTGAATGTGGTCTGTACGGTGCATTTAGGGCTAGGGGGCTGTGACGGCACTATTTTAATCAGTACAAAAAGGACCCCACATTGGGGGAATTGGGAATGGAATTCCATTGGGCCTACTTCTTAACTCTGACTCCTGCAATGTCTCTTGTTTAACTGCCACTAGATCACAAGGGTGAATGTGCTTTGTACTGTTATAGGCCAGTGAAGTTTGGTCAAGGGGATGGCACTAGGCTATTTTTGAAAAAAGGTACCCCACATTGGTGAAACCACATCCTTGTTGGCAAACACTTCATAACATTTGTGTACCTTAAAGAGCTCACTTGAAAAACTCCTTTTTGTTTTGCCTGGTTGCTAACATTGGACACAATACACTTCATATAAATTTGATAAAGCAAATGCTGTTACTTTGCCTCAGTAGTACATTAAAATATAGCTTTGTCCACTATATTAGTTTCTCTCCTTGCGAGCCTTAACTTTGTCTGCCTCAAATGTACAAATGAAGAATATACAAATGGCGATTTGTAACCAAGATTGAAATACTGTATACCGAATGCATTCAGACAATCATATAGCTGCATTTCTTGTAAAACCTGTAGAGATGTGACAGACAATACTAATAGTGACAAAATCTTGATAAATGTTTGTTTATTCACTTTACAAACAGTTCTAAGCCTCTATTTGTTTGCTGTTTGTCATTGTAAAACATTAAGGTTTACTGAAACTATGTCAGTGGTGGTTTGATCTAAATCCTTGCGGCTTTTATTTTCTAGGGGTTTATTTCCCCTCGTCTGTTGACTCCATGATATATCAGTTTCATCCAACTTTGAAAAGTGGCCAATTGAAGGTCTGGGTGAAACTAGAGTTACTACACATAGTGTTATTCACTATATAAGACCAGAGAAACATGACTAAGACAGATGCCAAAACTGGGGCACCTGTACATGTACAGTGTGATGATACCTGCATAATTGGGGATGCCCATGCAGTGTAGTAATCTCCCAGGGTCCCTTCCAGTATGTGCGTTCCAAGGCCCAATGGGGTGCATATGACTATGCAGCAGGGCTCGCTTTCCTGCCAATATATAAAACAAAGGAGTATGAAGCACAAAATGCATATTGTTAATTGGATTTTCCTGGGCCTATCCAGTATGTGGGTTCCAAGGCCTAATGGGGTGCATATGACTGACTATGCAGCACGGCTGGCCTTGCTGCCAATGTGTAAAACAAAGGAGTATTGGAGTACAAAATGCATATTGTGAAGTGGATTTTAATGGGCCCATCCAGTATGTGGGTTCCAAGGCCTAATGGGGTGCATATGACTGACTATGCAGCAGAGCTTGCCTTCCTGCCAATGTATAAAACAAAGGAGTATAGAGCACAAAATGCATATTGTGAAGTGGATTTTACTGGGCCCATCCAGTATGTGGGTTCCAAGGCCTAATGGGGTGCATATGACTATGCAGCAGGGCTCCCCTTCCTGGCAATGTATAAAACAAAGGAGTATGTAGCACAAAATGCATATTGTGAAGTGGATTTTTCTGGGTCCATCCAGTATGTGGATTCCAAGGCCTAATGGGGTGCACATGACTGACTATGCAGCAGGGCTCGCCTTCTTGCCAATGTATAAAACAAAGGAGTATGGAGCACAAAATGCATATTGTGAAGTGGATATTCCTGGGCCCATCCAGTTTGTGGGTTCCAAAGCCTAATGGGGTGCATATGACTGACTATACAGAAGGCTGGCCTTGCTGCCAATGTGTAAAACAAAGGAGTACGGGAGTACAAAATGCATATTGTGAAGTGGATTTTAATGGACCCATCCAGTATGTGGGTTCCAAGGCCTAATGGGGTGCATATGACTGACTATGCAGCAGGGCTCACCTTCCTGCCAATGTATAAAACAAAGGAGTACGGGAGTACAAAATGCATACTGTGAAGTGGATTTTAATGGACCCATCCAGTATGTGGGTTCCAAGGCCTAATGGGGTGCATATGACTATGCAGCAGGGCTCGCCTTCCTGCCAATTTATAAAACAAAGGAGTATGGAGCACAAAATGCATATTGTGAAGTGGATTTTCCTGGGCCCATTCAGTAAGTGGGTTCCAAGGCCTAATGGGATGCATATGACTATGCAGCAGGGCTCGCCTACCTGCCAATGTATAAAACAAAGGAGAATGTAGCACAAAATGCATATTGTGAAGTGGATTTCCATAGGCCCATACAGTATGTGGGTTTCAAGGTGTAAGGGGGGGCATATGAATTGGTAGCAAGACAGGCCTTGCATTCAGTGCAACATTTTTTCAGGAGTCCCCCTGGATGTGTTATGAAAGGGGTATTGTGGTGCGTCATAATTCTTGGCAGCCCATCCACTCACAGCATAGGCTACAACAGCCTAGGAGACCTACTGTTTAATAATGGCCCTTTAAGATGATTAATGCCACCTGATGCACCAGTAAAAATAGTCTCTGTGACTTTAAGAGTGCCTCCTTCGTATATGAAACAAGATGGGTCTGCTTATGTGTCACACACCACATGGCCAGCTAGGGTTGTTAAATGTTACAATGACATTTCCCAGTGAATGCATTTGTTGTGGTTGAAAGCAATGTTAATGTTGAAAAACGCTTCAAAAACGAAGCGTCTGAACTAACCCTAAGTGAGAGAGGAAATTTTCGGTCTGGGGTTAAATATTTGGCCTTACAGGCAAGTCATTAACCTGAAATGGATGTACCTTGACATATTTCCAAGCAAAACTGTTTTGGTTTCGTTTTCATGTGTTTTTTGTAGCATCGGGAGAAATGGCATGAATCTCGGAAAAAAATGATTAAAGCTGTGAACTAGGAGTCAGGAATGCTTCCAGTGGCGATCCCCATGATGTCCCTATGTCATTTGAGCAGTGTTTCCATCATTTTCAGACGTTTTTAGACTTTAAAAGGACCCCCGGGGGGGATCGTGGTAAAAATACTCGGGTCTCCCATAGACTTACATCGGGCTCGTTGTTCTGGCCGAGTACCCGACTATTCCAATTTGCTCGACCCGAGCAACGAGCACCCGAGCATTTTAGTGCTCGCCCATCACTAGTGTCTGCCTCTAATTTGATGTGTTTTTGGCAGATTTTGGGCCCATATCAAGTTGTTGTGTATGCATTCCTTTTGCCTCCCATTGACTCCAATGAAATGAGAATATTGCAAATTCTGCGATCGTAATCCGATCCGACATTGAAATATTCGCTCATCTCTACTAAAGAGATCAAAAGGGTTCAAAATAGTTATAGGAGACTTTAGGCTGTTACACATCTTCTCTGGGCAAAGGATTTGCAATATTTATGATATTTATGATTAGCGGTGAATAGTGTTGAGCATTCCGATACCGCAAGTATCGGGTATCAGCCGATATTTGCGGTATCGGAATTCCGATACCGAATTCCGATACTTCCCGCGTATCGGATACCGGAATCGGAAGTTCCCAGAATTCAAACTGAACGCAGCAGCCAATGAGGAATGATTGGAAGTGTGGGCACATCCTGTTTAGCATGGTGGGCATGTAAGTACTGGTAAGGCTGTGATTGGCTGCTGAAATGATGTCACTCTGCACTATAAAAAACGCTGCCGCCATTTTGCGCTCACTCTGCTGTGATTTCAGTTAGGGACAGGACGCTGTGTTCTAACTGAGGGCCAGTTGAGCTAGCTAATTGCTTTATTTTCCTTTCCAAAGGCTAATTTAGCAAAACGCTGTGTGTTCTTCACTGTTCACCTTGCTCTTGCCTTGCAGCGCTGTTTTAACAGCGTTCTGCAAGGTCTCTGTGTGTGTGTGTGCAGCTCACTCTGTAGTCTGTGTGCAGCCATATACCCGGTTGTATTCAGCTCAGGGGGGGGTTCACACTGCCTCACACAGTTGTCCTTTTTTGCTCATAGTGCAGCCTGCTGCACATTTTTTCTCAAATTTCCTATTAGTGTTTTTCCACCAGTCTCCAGCTAAATTGTGGAAAAACACTACATAGGATAACCTAGAGGGGGGTTTTTGGGCCTTGCAGCGCCGTTTACGGCTGTCTGCACGGTCTCCGTGTGAGCCCAGCTCGCCCTGTAGTCTGTGTGCAGCCATAGTCGGTTGGATTCAGATCAGGGTTCGTTACTGGCTCATACCTTGAGAAAAATTTTCCTTTTTTTCAAATAGTGCAGCCTGTTTAAAAATTTTTTAAAAAATTCCCTATTAGTGTTTTTCCACCCGTCTCCAGCTAAATTGTGGAAAAACACTACATAGGATAACCTAGAGGGGGGTTTTTGGGCCTTGCAGCGCCGTTTACGGCTGTCTGCACGGTCTCCGTGTGAGCCCAGCTCGCCCTGTAGTCTGTGTGCAGCCATAGCCGGTTGGATTCAGCTCAGGGTTCGTTACTGGCTCATACCTTGAGAAAAATTTTCCTTTTTTTCAAATAGTGCAGCCTGTTTAAAAATTTAAAAAAAAATTCCCTATTAGTGTTTTTCCACCCGTCTGCAGCTAAATTGTGGAAAAACACTACATAGGATAACCTAGAGGGGGGTTTTTGGGCCTTGCAGCGCCGTTTACGGCTGTCTGCACGGTCTCCGTGTGAGCCCAGCTCGCCCTGTAGTCTTTGTGCAGCCATAGCCGGTTGGATTCAGCTCAGGGTTCGTTACTGGCTCATACCTTGAGAAAAATTTTCCTTTTTTTCAAATAGTGCAGCCTGTTTAAAATTTTAAAAAAAAAATTCCTATTAGTGTTTTTCCACCCGTCTCCAGCTAAATAGTGGAAAAACACTACATAGGATAACCTAGAGGGGGTTTATTGGGCCTTGCAGCGCCGTTTACGGCTGTCTGCACGGTCTCTGTGTGAGCGCAGCTCGCCCTGTAGTCTGTGTGCAGCTATAGCCGGTTGGATTCAGCTCAGGGTGCGTTACTGCCTCATACCTTGAAAAACAATTTCCTTTTTTTCAAATAGTGCAGCCTGTTTAAAATTAAAAAAAAAAAATCCTATTAGTGTCTTTCCACCCGTCTCCAGCTAAATAGTGGAAAAACACAACATAGGATAACCTAGAGGAGGGTTTTTTGGCCTTGCAGCGCCGTTTACGGCTGTCTGCACGGTCTCCGTGTGATTTAAACTAGCTCTGTAGCCCGATCTGCACAAAAACAAAAGTAAAGTTCACCAAACACAACTTAACACTTGTGTAGGCCACATTTGAAAAATAATAAAGTTTAGTCCACACTTTACAACATTAGTGTTTCTTACACCTGTTAGGAGGAGCATTTCAGGAATAATCACACTAAGGCCTTAGTACTTTTCTGCTTATCTTTATCTGTCAACCAAGATGAAGAGGGCAGGGAGTAAGGCACGTGGGCGTGGGCGCGGAGCAGGGAGAGGAGCAGGGAGAGGACGTGGTGATTCTGTGCCTGCTGCGGGTGCCGGTGACTCGTCGTCACTCAGTTTCAGCAGGGAACAGTCCTTCATGCACAGCTTTGTCGGAGAGCGCCGTGCACCGCTGCTGCGTGAAGACCAAATTGAAGCCGTTGTCGGGTGGATGGCAGCTAACGCCTCAGCATCGACTTCAGTTAGTGCCACATCCTCTCAGGCACAGAGCACTGGAGAGCAGCCATCTGTCTCTTCACCACCTGCCAAATTGGCCAGGCAGTCAGAGAGCCCAGGACAGGAGCCGTCTCTACTTCTGTTCTCTGAATCTCTTGGCTTGGAAACAGGGGGCCAGCCAAGCAGCATTGGAGAAATGGAAGAAGAGGCAGTGTGCAGTGATGCCCAACAGCTTTTTCTCTCTGACTCTGAAGAGGCAGGTGGGCCAGTGCCTCCGGTGACCACAGCGCAGTACGCATCTGATGATGAAACTCAGGTGCCGTTTTCTGGTGCGTACTGTGCTGCCGAGACTACCCAGGAGGAGCAGTTGGTGGCAGAGGGTAGTGGAGATGATGAGGTCCTTGACCCATCGTGGCGTGAGGAACAGGAAGGTGGTGGGAGCAGCTCTGAGGAAGAGCTTCCCCTTACGGGCCAAAGAGGGAGAGGGAGGGGGAAGACTGCGGAGCCTGTAGCCTCCACTTTGGCACCCGTTAGGAGCCTGTCTCTTTCCAAAGCCAAAAAGGGCGCTCCCAAGACTTGCAGTGCCTGGTCCTTTTTTGACACAGTTGCAGATGACATTTGTTTTGTCAAATGCAAGCTGTGTCATCAGAAAGTAAAAAGAGGGAAAAATGTCAGCAACCTCAATACCACAAATATGTGGAAACATGTGCGGACCAGGCACGCGGTGGAGTTACAGAAACAGACTGAAGATGTAGGCCAACCAACAGCGGCAGCTACCACCTCTTCAGCTCGTGTTGCCTCTTCCTCTAGCTCACGCACAGCTGGTTTGGCTTCCTCCCAGGATCGCCATGGAAGAACCTCTGGCACTGTTGTCCAGAGACCTTGTGTAATTCCACCCACAGCACCACCTTCCCAGTCATCCTCACACTCCCAGTCTACTCTACAGCCATCGGTAGTACAGGCATGGGAGAAAAGGCGGGCATTCTCGGCCAACCACCCCCGAGCACCACCCCTCTGAATGCAGGCATTGCCAAACTGTTGTCCCTGGAAATGCTCTCGTTCAGGCTGGTGGAGACTGACAGCTTCCGTGACTTGATGGCATTGGCAGTCCCACAGTACAAGGTGCCCAGCCGCTTTTACTTCAGCAGGCAGGCTGTCCCTGCCCTGCACAGGCATTTTGAGGCAAACATAAAACATGCGCTACTGAACGCCGTCAGTAGCAAGGTCCACCTCACCACCGATGCGTGGACCAGTCAGCATGGACAGGGGCGATACGTTTCCCTCACTGCCCATTGGGTTAATGTTGTTGAGATTCCTCTCTGCAGGATCCGTCACAGTCCACCTCCACATGGACCCGTGAACGTTTACCTATGACCGACATGAGCACAGCCGTGGCCAAACGTCAGCAGGCCGTCTTGAAACTAGTTTCATTGGGGCATCGAAGCCACACAGCGCAGGAGCTCTGGAATGCCATCAAGCAGGAGAGCGATGTGTGGTTACTGCCAGCGAATCTCCAGCCAGGCATGGTAGTGTGTGACAATGGCCGAAATCTGGTGGCAGCTTTGGCCCTTGGCAACCTCACTCACATCCCATGTCTGGCACATGTGCTCAATTTGGTTGTGCAGAGTTTTCTGAGGGACTATCCGGATCTTGATGCCCTGCTGCACAAGGTCCGCCTAGAGTGTGCTCACTTGCGGCGTTCCAGCTTGGCCAGATCCCGCATTGCTGCTCTGCAGCGCCGATTCCGCCTTCCGGAACACCGCATCTTATGTGACCTACCTACCCGGTGGAATTCCACGTTACATATGTTGGAGCGGTTGTGTGAGCAGCAGCAAGCAGTTATGGAGTACCAGCTGCATCAGGCGCAAAGAAGTCGCAGTCAGCGCCGATCAGACTTCACAACCACAGAGTGGGCCACTATGAAGGACGTCTGCCAGGTTTTGCGTCCTTTTGATTATTCCACGCGGATGGCAAGTGCAGATGATGCACTAGTCAGCATGACTGTCCCCCTTATCTGCCTGCTTCAGCAAACTTTGCAAGAGTTAAGGGATGATGTTGTGGAAGAGGTGGAGGATGAGGAGTCACCTTTTCCATCAGCTTCTGGAGAGTCAGCGCCATGTGGTTCCTCACAAAGGGGTACGCAGGGGCCAATTTGTGAGGAGGATGAGGAGGAGTCAATGGAGGAGGAAGAGCTCCGTCCAGAGGAGGGAGCGACACAATTGTCCAGTGGTCAGTGTGTACAGCGAGGGTGGGGTGATGACGAGCGGGCAGAGATCATGTCTCAAGCAGGGGACAGCGTTTCTGGGCCAGTTGGCACTCTGCAGCACATGGTGGATTTCATGCTGCAGTGCCTGAGAAACGACCGCCGCATCGACCACATTCTCAACATGCCTGATTATTGGGTGTTCACCCTCCTCGATCCTCGCTACCGGGACAACGTCCAAAACCTCATCCCAGCGTTGACCCGGGAGCGTAAATTGCGGGAGTACCACGACACACTGGTGAATTCCATCATCTTCTCCTGTCCAACTGAGAGGAGTGCTGCTAGTGCTTTACAAAGCAGCTCAGTGCGTCGAGGCAGTGGGGGAGGCTCTGCCCAAAGAGGGAGCAGAAGCAGTGCCTCTGCCCAAGGCAAGCCCAGTATGGCACAACTCTGGCACACTTTTGTGTGCCCGCCCCAAATGTCTACACCATCACCGGCGGCTCCAGTCAGCAGGAGGCAACGGTTCCGTCAGATGGTGACAGACTACATGGCTTGCCCTCTTACTGTACTACCAGACGGCTCTTCCCCGTTCAAGTTTTGGGTCTCTAAGCTGGATACATGGCCAGAGCTAAGCCAGTATGCATTGGAGGTGCTGGCTTGCCCTGCGGCTAGTGTCTTATCGGAACGTGTCTTTAGTGCCGCAGGTGGTGTACTAACAGACCGTCGCATGCGACTGTCCTCCGATAACGTTGACCTGCTTACTTTCCTGAAAATGAACCAGGCCTGGATCTCGCAGGAATTTGCCACTCCTCTGCCTGATTAAGTAATTGGGTGTCATCCAGGTCTCCTGCTGTGTTCATCTTTCTACCACCTGAACTGCTATTCCTGGGCTCCAACACCGCCAGTTGCAGCTCAGAATTGCAGGCTGCACAGTAAAAACATACGACCCAGTGTTATTGGGTTTCAGTAACGTCAGCTGATCCCCAGCTGTGTAGCCGGCAATGTGTCCTGCGACCGCCACGCTGGCACAACAACCTAAATGTAAGGGAACCTGTCCCCCCCCCCCCGTCGTTTGTTACTGAAAGAGCCATCTTGTGCAGCAGTAATGCTGCACAAGGAAAAGGTAGCTCTTTTGGTTTAGCTCCTTGCACACGCAGAACTTAACACTTATAAAATGTGTTCACTGATACCGTTATACCGTCCCGGAGCTGGGACTTTCCTTCGTAATGTGACGCAGCACAGCCGTCATTCCTACACCCTTGGTGCCATGCGCTGCCTCCTCAGCGTTGTTTTAAGCTGTCACGGAGCCTGCGCTGTTCTGTTATCCCTTGGGCATGCCCTATTTGCGCTGCCTGTCTTCTGACTTAATTTGGTGTCAGGCTGGCTGCGCCTGTGCGGCCGCGCTGCCCGAGATCCCGCCTCGCAGTGTCTTCTGATTGAGTCACACTGCGGGCCTGGGATCCATGGGCATGCGCAGTGCATATACTAGCCTCTCACTCCCCTTCTTCACGCTTCTTCAGACTAGGCGGCGTCAGCTGATCCCTGGTGGGATTACGTTAGACGAGACTGCGAGGTGGGATCTGGAGCAGCGTGGACGCACAGGCACTGACAGCCTGACACCAAATTATGTCAGAAGACAGGCAGCGCTAATTGGGCATGGCCAAGGGCTAACAGAACAGCGCAGGCTCCGTGACAGCTTAAAACAACGCTGAGGAGGCAGCGCACGGCACCAAGGGGATAGGAATGACAGCTGTGCTGTGTCCCATTACGAAGGAAATTTGCACCTCCGGGACGGTTGAACGGTTTAAGGGGACACATTTTTAGTGTTTACTTCAGTGTTTGCAAGGAGCATAATTAAAAGAGCAACCTTTTCCTTTTGCATCCTTAGTGCTGCACAAGATGGCTCTTTCAGCTACAAACGTCTTGGGGGGGGGTTAAAGGTTCCCTTTCAACTTGCTCCAATCAGGCTTCGGCCTACACTCTGTTCCTCTGCTCCTCCTGCTGACCCTGGGCTCTAACACCGCCAGTTGGTGCCTGGAAGTGCTGTGTGCACAGTTAACAGTCGCTCCTCTGTTATTGGGGTTCAGTAACGTCAGCTAATCCCCAGCTGTGTGTGCGGCAATACCTCCAATCTGCTCCTCCTGCTGTCCCTGGGCTCCAACACTGCCAGTTGGTGCCTGGAAGTGCTGTGTGCACAGATAACAGTCGCTCCTCTGTTATTGGGGTTCAGTAACGTCAGCTGATCCCCAGCTGTGTGTGCGGCAATACCTCCAATCTGCTCCTCCTGCTGTCCCTGGGCTCTAACACCGCCAGTTGGTGCCTGGAAGTGCTGTCTGCACAGTCAACAGTCGCTCCTCTGTTATTGGGGTTCAGTAACGTCAGCTGATCCCAAGCTGTGTATCCGGCAACATGTCATGCGACCGCCACGCTGGCACACCTAAAATGTAAGGGGACCGTTCCCCCCCCCCCCTAGGCGTTTGTTACTGAAAGAGCCACCATGTGCAGCACTAATACTGCACAAGGGAAAGGTCGCTCTTGAAATTATGCTCCTTGCAAACGCTGAACTACACACTCATGTAATGTGTCCCCTCACACCGTCCAACCGTCCCGGAGGTTGGACTTTCCTTTGTAATGTGACGCAGCACAGCCGTCATTGCTACCCCCTTGCCACCGTGCGCTGGCTCCTTAGCGTTGTTTGATTCCGTCATGGACCCTGCGCTGTTATGTTATCCCTTGGCCATGCACAGTTTGCGCTGCCCGTCCTCTGACATCATTTGTTGTCGTCCTGGCTGCGCCTGTGCGTCCACGCTGCCCGAAATCCCACCTCGCAGTGTCGTCTAATGTGATCCCACAGTGGGCCTGGTATCCATGGCCATGCGCAGTGCATATACTAGCCTCTCACTCCCCTTCTTCACGCTTCTTCAGACTAGGCGGCGTCAGCTGATCCCTAATAGCATGCCGCGGCCGTGACGCCGCACAGTCTGAAGAAGCAGGAAGGAGGTGAGTGAGAGGCGATGATATGCACTGCGCATGCCCATGGATCCCTGGCCCGCAGTGGGACTACATTAGATGACACTGCAAGGTTGGATCTCGGGCAGCTTGGACGCACAGGCACTGCCAGCCTGACACCTACATGATGTCAGAAGACGGGCACCGCTAACTGTGCATGGCCAAGGGATAACATTACAGCGCGGGCTCCGTGACAGAACCAAACAACGTTGAGGAGGTGGCGCACGGCACCAAGGGGGTTGGAATGACGGCTTTGCTGTGTCACATTACAAAGGAAAGTCCCACTTCCGGGATGGTTTGACAGTGTGAGGGGACACATTATATGAGTGTGTACTTCAGCGTTTGCAAGGAGCATAATTTTCGGAGCCACCATTTACCATGTGCAGTATTACTGCTGTACAAGACGGCTCTTTCAGCAACAAATGCCTGGGGGGGGGGGGGTTAAAGGTTCCCTTTCAACTTGCTCCACTGCAGGCTTCGGCCTACACTCTGCTCCTCTTTGATTCCCTGGGTTTCAACACTGTCAGTTGCCACCTGGAAGTGTTGTCTACACAGAAAAAATCCTAGGTGATGTGTCAGTGGGGTTCAGCACCGCCAGCTGTTCCCCTGCTGTGTAGTCGGCAACGTGTCCAGCACAAGCCACGCTGGCACAACAGAACAAAAGCTGCCACCAGTGCAGGCTTCGGCCTACACTCTGCTCCTCTCCTCCTCCTGCTGACACTGGGCTTAAACACCGCTAGTTTTTGCCCGGAAGTGCTAGCTGCACAGAGAAAAACACCAGCCAATGTGTTAGTGGGGTTCAGCAATTCCAGCTGTTCCCCTGCTGTGTAGCCGGCAACGTGACCTGCAAATGCCACGCAGGCACATGAACTGAAATTAAAGGGAACCTGGCCCCACCCCCCCAGGTGTTTCTATGTATAACAGCCACCTAGTACAGCAGTAGTGCTGCATTTGTACAAGGTGGCTGTTTTTTTATCCTTGCCCACGTAGAATTAAACACGTAAAATATGTGTCTCATTACAGACCATTACAATGTCCCTGAGGTGTGACTTTCCTTTTTAATGACACGCACCACCCCCCTTGGTAGCGCTGCCCGTCTTCTGACATCATTGGTTGGCTGCCTGTGCCTGTGCGTCCGCCCTGCCCGACACAACCCCCCTCGTTTCATATATTTTGGCTGCGAGCGTGTGATTGATGGGCATGTGCAGTGCATATGTTCGCCTGTTTTAACTCATCTCCTTCCGCCTTCTTCAGACTGTGCGGCCTCCTGGCCGTGGTAGGCGATAAGGGATCAGCTGAGGCCGCCCAGTCTGAAGCAGGTGTAAGGACATGTGTGAGCGGCAAACATATTTACTGCACAAGGCCACGAATCCCAGCCACGCAGTGTGATTTTTTGAAAACACACTGTGGGCCTGGGATTCATATCCATTGCTAACCGCAACGGCCAACATGAAATGAGGTGAGAAGACAGGCAGCGCTCACAGCGCATGGCCAAGGGATCACAATAGCGCAGACTCCTGTACAGCTAATGCAATGCTCAGGAATCTGCGCCCACCACCTAGGTGTAAATTTTGACACCTGTGCTGCGTCTCCTTAAAAAGACAAGTCACGCCTCCACTACTGTTTGACAGTATAATGGGCTAAATAGTGTACGTGTTTTATTCAGCGTGTGCAAGGAGCAAACTAAATAGAGCAACCTTTTACTTGTGCAGCATTAATGCTGCACAAGGTGTGGCTCTTGTACCTTGCAACACCTGAGGGGGGGTTAAAGGTTACCTTTGAAATTGGTTCAACTAGGCTTCGGCCTACACTCTGCTCCTCTCCTCCTCCTGCTGACCCTGGGCTCTAACACCGCTAGTTTTTGCCCGGAAATGCGAGCTTCACAGAGAAAAACACCAGCCAATGTGTTAGTGGGGTTCAGCACCGCCAGCTGTTCCCCTGCTGTGTAGCCGGCATCATGTCCAGCACAAGCCACGCTGGAACAACCGACCAAAAGCTGCCACCAGTGAAGGCTTCGGCCTACACTTTGCTCCTCTCCTCCTCCTGCTGACCCTGGGCTCTAACACCGCCAGTTTTTGCCCGGACATGCGAGCTGCACAGAGAAAAACACCAGTCAATGTGTCAGTGGGGTTCAGCAACACCAGCTGTTCCCCTGCTGTGTAGCTGGCAACGTGTCCTGCAAACGCCACGCAGGCACATGAACTGAAATTGAAGGAAGCCTGCCCCCCACCCCCAGGTGTTTCTATGTATAACAGCCACCTTGTACAGCAGTACTGCTGCACTTGTACAAGGTGGCAGACTTTTTCTCCTTGCCCACGTTTAATTAAACACGTACTAAATGTGTCTCATTGAGACCATTCCACTGTCCCTGAGGTGTGACTTTCCTTTCTAATGATACGCAGCACCACCCTTGTTAGCGCTGCCCGTCTTTTGACATCATTGGTTAGCTGGCTGCGCCTGTGCATCTGCCCTGCTCGAAACAACGCCCCTCGGTGTCTTATTTTTTTGGACAACGAGGATGTGATTGATGGGCATGTGCAGTGCATATGTTTGCCTGTGTTCACTCATCTCCTTCCGCCTTCTTTAGACTGGGTGGCCTCATGACCGCGGCATGCGATAAGGGATCAGATGAGGCCGCCCAGTCTGAAGCAGGTGTAAGGACATGTGTGAGCGGCAAACATATTTACTGCACAAGGCCACGAATCCCAGCCACGCAGTGTGATTTTTAGAAAACACACTGTGGGTCTGGGATTCATGTCCATCGCTAACCGCAACGGCCGACATGAAATGAGGTCAGAAGACAGGAAGCGCTCACAGCGCATGGCCAAGGGATAACAAGAGCACAGACTCCTGTACAGCAAATAACAACGCTCAGGAAGCTGCGCCCATGCACCAAGGTGTTATTTTCGACACCTGTGCTGCTTTTCTTTAAAAAGACAAGTCACGCCTCCACTACTGTTCTACAGTAGAATGGGCTAAATAGTGTACGTGTTTTATTCAGCGTGTGCAAGGAGCAAAATTAAGAGAGCAACCTTTTACTTGTGCAGCATTAATGATGCACAAGGTGTGGCTCTTGTACCTTGCAACACCTGAGGGGGGGTTAAAGGTTACCTTTGAAATTGGTTCAACTAGGCTTCGGCCTACACTCTGCTCCTCTCCTCCTCCTGCTGACCCTGGGCTATAACACCGCCAGTTGTAGCCTGGAAGTGCTAGCTGCACAGAGAAAAACACCCGCCAATGTGATAGTGGGGTTCAGCACCGCCAGCTGTTCCCCTGCTGTGTAGCCGGCATCGTGTCCAGCACAAGCCACGCTGGCACAACTGACCAAAAGCTGCCACCAGTGCAGGCTTTGGCCTACACTCTGCTCCTCTCCTCCTCCTGCTGCCCCTGGGCTCAAACACCGCTAGTTTTTGCCCGGAAATGCGAGCTGCACAGAGAAAAAAAACAGCCAATGTGTTAGTGGGGTTCAGCACCGCCAGCTGTTCCCCTGCTGTGTAGCCTGCATCGTGTCCAGCACAAGCCACGCTGGCACAACTGACCAAAAGCTGCCACCAGTGCTGGCTTCGGCCTACACTCTGCTCCTCTCCTCCTCCTGCTGACCCTGGGCTCTAACAACGCTAGTTTTTGCCCGGAATTGCTAGCTGCACAGAGAAAAACACCAGCCAATGTGCTAGTGGGGTTCAGCACCGCCAGCTGTTCCCCTGCTGTGTAGCCGGCAACGTGACCTGCAAACCTTTTACTTGTGTAGCATTAATGCTGCACGAGGTGTGGCTCTTGTACCTTGCAACACCTGAGGGGGGTTAAAGGTTACCTTTGAAATTGGTTCAACTAGGCTTCGGCCTACACTCTGCTCCTCTCCTCCTCCTGCTGACCCTGGGCTCTAACACCGCCAGTTTTTGCCCGGACGTGCTAGCTGCACAGAGAAAAACACCAGCCAATGTGTTAGTGGGGTTCAGCACCGCCAGCTGTTCCCCAGCTGTGTAGCCGGCAACGTGACCTGCAAACGCCACACAGGCACAACAGAACAAAAGCTGCCACCAGTGCAGGCTTCGGCCTACACTCTGCTCCTCTCCTCCTCCTGCTGACCCTGGGCTCTAACACCGCTAGTTTTTGCCCTGAAGTGCTAGCTGCACAGAGAAAAACACCAGCCAATGTGTTAGTGGGGTTCAGCACCGCCAGCTGTTCCCCTGCTGTGTAGCCGGCAACGTGACCTGCAAATGCCACGCAGGCACATGAACTGAAATTAAAGGGATCCTGCCACCCACCCCAAGGTGTTTCTATGTATAACAGCCACCTTGTACAGCAGTACTGCTGCATTTGTACAAGGTGGCTGACTTTGTCTACTTGCCCACGTTTAATTAAACACGGAAAAAATGTGTCTCATTACAGACCATTACAATGTCCCTGAGGTGTGACTTTCCTTTTTAATGACACGCAGCACCCCCCTTGTTAGCGCTGCCCGTCTTCTGACATCTTTGGTTGGCTGGCTGCGGCTGTGCGTCCGCCCTGCCTGAAACCACGCTCCTCGTTGTCTTGCTTATTTTGACTGCGAGGGTGTGATTGATGGGCACGAGCAGTGGATATCTTCGCCTGTCTTTACTCATCTCCTTCCGCCTTCTTCAGAATGTGCGGCCTCATGGCCGCGGCATGCGAGAAGGGATCAGATGAGGCCGCCCAGTCTGATGCAGGTGTAAGGACATGAGGGACAGGCGACAAAATTTACTGCGCAAGGTCACGAATCCCAGCTCTGCAGTGTGACTTTATTAAAAGACACTGCGGGTCTGGGTTTCATGGCCATCGCTAACCGCACCGGCCAACATGAAATGAGGTGAGAAGACAGGCATCGCTCACAGCGCATGGCCAAGGGATAACAAGAGCGCAGACTCCTGTACAGCAAATAACTACGCTCAGGAATCTTCGCCCAGCACCTAGGTGTAAATTTTGACACCTGTGCTGCATCTCCTTAAAAAGACAAGTCACGCCTCCACTACTGTTTGACAGTATAATGGGCTAAATAGTGTACGTGTTTTATTCAGCGTGTGCAAGGAGCAAACTAAATAGAGCAACCTTTTTCTTGTGCAGCATTAATGCTGCACAAGGTGTGGCTCTTGTACCTTGCAACACCTGAGGGGGGGTTAAAGGTTACCTTTGAAATTGGTTCAACTAGGCTTCGGCCTACACTCTGCTCCTCTCCTCCTCCTGCTGACCCTGGGCTCTAACACCACCAGTTTGTGCCCGGACGTGCTAGCTGCACAGAGAAAAACACCAGCCAATGTGTTAGTGGGATTCAGCACCGCCAGCTGTTCCCCAGCTGTGTAGCCGGCAACGTGACCTGCAAACGCCACGCAGGCACAACAGAACAAAAGCTGCCACCAGTGCAGGCTTCGGCCTACACTCGGCTCCTCTCCTCCTCCTGCTGACCCTGGGCTCATAACACCGCCAGTTTTAGCCTGGAAGTGCTAGCTGCACAGAGAAAAACACCAGCCAATGTGTTTGTGGGGTTCAGCACCGCCAGCTGTTCCCCAGCTGTGTAGCCGGCAGCGTGACCTGCAAACGCCACGCAGGCACAACAGAACAAAAGCTGCCACCAGTGCAGGCTTCGGCCTACACTCTGCTCCTCTCCTCCTCCTGCTGACCCTGGGCTCATAACACCGCCAGTTTTAGCCTGGAAGTGCTAGCTGCACAGAGAAAAACACCAGCCAATGTGTCAGTGGGGTTCAGCACCGCCAGCTGTTCCCCAGCTGTGTAGCCGGCAACGTGCCCTGCAAACGCCATGCAGGCACATGAACTGAAATTGAAGGGAGCCTGCCCCCCACCCCCAGGTGTTTCTATGTATAACAGCCACCTTGTTCAGCAGTACTGCTGCATTTGTACAAGGTGGCTGCCTTTTTCTCCTTGCCCACGTGGAACTCAACACGTACAAAATGTGTCTCATTGAGACCATTCCACTGTCCCTGAGGTGTGACTTTCCTTTGTAATGATACGCAGCACCCCCCTTGGTAGCGCTTCCCGTCTTTTGACATCATGGTTAGCTGGCTGCGCCTGTGCATCCGCCCTGCGTGAAACAACGCCCCTCGTTGTCTTATTTATTTTGTCAGCGAGGGTGTGGTTTATGGGCACGAGCAGTGCATATGTTCGCCTGTCGTCACTCATCTCCTTCCGCCTTCTTCAGACTGTGCGGCCTCCTGGCCGCGGCATGCGAAAAGGGATCAGCAGAGGCCGCCCAGTCTGAAGCAGGTGTAAGGACGTGTGTGAGCGTCGAAAATATTTACTGCTCAAGGCCACGAATCCCAGCACCGCAGTGTGACTTTATGAAAAGGCAGTGTGGGTCTGGGATTTATGGCCATCGTTAACCGCAGCGGCCAACATGAAATGAGGTCATAAGACGGGCAGCGCTAACAGGGCATTGCCAAGGGGTAACGCAAGAGCGCAGACTCCTGTACAGCAAAAAACAACGCTCAGGAAGCTGCGCCAAGCACAAAGGCGTTATTTGGGACACCTATGCTGCGTCTCCTTAAAAATACAAGTCACGCCTCAACTACAGTTTGACTGTAGAATGGGCTAAATTGTGTACGTGTTGCATTCAGCGTGTGCAAGTAGACAAATTAATAGAGCAACCTTTTCTTGTGCAGCATTAATGCTGCACAAGGTGTGGCTCTTGTACTTTGTAACACCTGAGGGGGGGTTAAAGGTTACCTTTGAAATTGGTTCAACTAGGCTTCGGCCTACACTCTGCTCCTCTCCTCCTCCTGCTGACCCTGGGCTGTAACAATGCTAGTTTTTGCCCGGAAGTGCTAGCTGCACAGAGAAAAACACCAGCCAATGTGTAAGTGGGGTTCAGCACCGCCTGCTGTTCCCCCACTGTGTAGCCGGCAAAGTGTCCTGCAAACGCAACGCAGACACAAAGCTGACTCCAGTGCAGGCTTCGGCCTACACTCTGCTCCCCCTGCTTACCCTTTGCTCCAACACCGCTAGTTGGGGCTGTAGGAAGACAATGTTTGATAGGCAAAGCATCCGGGTTCCAGCACCGCAAGCTGGTTCTTGGCAGTGTTTTTGTCACAGGTACTCCCTCGTGCCAAACCTGGTTTCAGTACCGTCAGCTGTTTCCGGGTTGTGTCAAACTCGGTGAGACGCCTATGCTTGCCCCGTCGTGTTGCAGTCGGGTTAGCCAACTCCAGGGTGCCTCCAGTTTAGGAGCTTCCTATGTGGGCTGCGTGAACTGGTAGTCAAGGCTGGTTCTGTAGTGCCAGTAGGCCCAGCTCCCCCTGTAGAACTGTTGGGGTTCGGTAACTGCGGCTGCCTCGCGGCCTAGCTGTTCTCTCCTCTCCTGTGGGCCTTCGGGTCCACCACCTGGTTCCAGCACCGTCAGCTGGTTCCGGGCCGAGCCTTTGGCTTAGGTGCCTCCTCCTGGGTATCCGAGTTCCGCCAACGCCAGGCGGTCCTTGGTAGTGCTTTTAAGCGCGGGCACCTACAGCTTAGTAACCGGGTTCCAGCACCGTCAGCTGGTCCTCGGTGCCATTGGCTCTTGCACACTGGGGCAACGCATCCGGGTTCCAGCACCGCCAGCTGGTTCTCGGCAGTGTTCTTGTCACAGGTACTCCCTCGTGCCAAGCCTGGTTTCAGCACCGTCAGCTGTTTCCGGGTTGTGTCAAGTTCACTGAGACGCCTATGCTTGCCCCGTCGTGGTGCGGTCGGGTTAGCCAACTCCAGGGTGCCTCCAGTTTAGGAGCTTCCTATGTGGGCTGCGTGAACTGGTAGTCAAGGCTGGTTCTGTAGTGCCAGTAGGCCCAGCTCCCCCTGTAGGACTGTTGGGGTTCGGTAACTGCGGCTGCCTCGCGGCCTAGCTGTTCTCTCCTCTCCTTTGGGCCTTGGGGTCCACCACCTGGTTCCAGCACCGTCAGCTGGTTCCGGGCCGAGCCTTTGGCTTAGGTGCCTCCTCCTGGGTATCCGAGTTCCGCCAACGTCAGGTGGTCCTTGGTAGTGCTTTTAAGCGCGGGCACCTACAGCTTAGTAACCGGGTTCCAGCACCGTCAGCTGGTCCTCGGTGCCATTGGCTCTTGCACACTGGGGCAACGCATCCGGGTTCCAGCACCGCCAGCTGGTTCTCGGCAGTGTTCTTGTCACAGGTACTCCCTCGTGCCAAGCATGGTTTCAGCACCGTCAGCTGTTTCCGGGTTGTGTCAAGCTCACTGAGACGCCTATGCTTGCCCCGTCGTGGTGCGGTCGGGTTAGCCAACTCCAGGGTGTCTCCAGTTTAGGAGCTTCCTATGTGGGCTGCGTGAACTGGTAGTCAAGGCTGGTTCTGTAGTGCCAGTAGGCCCAGCTCCCCCTGTAGGACTGTTGGGGTTCGGTAACTGCGGCTGCCTTGCGGCCTAGCTGTTCTCTCCTCTCCTGTGGGCCTTCGGGTCCACCACCTGGTTCCAGCACCGTCAGCTGGTTCCGGGCTGAGCCTTTGGCTTAGGTGCCTCCTCCTGGGTATCCGAGTTCCGCCAACGCCAGGCGGTCCTTGGTAGTGCTTTTAAGCGCGGGCACCTACAGCTTAGTAATCGGGTTCCAGCACCGTCAGCTGGTCCTCGGTCGTGCGATTGGCTCTTGCACACTGGGGCAACGCATCTGGGTTCCAGCACCGCCAGCTGGTTCTCGGCAGTGTTTTTGTCACAGGTACTCCCTCATGCCAAACCTGGTTTCAGCACCGTCAGCTGTTTCCGGGTTGTGTCAAGTTCACTGAGACGCCTATGCTTGCCCCGTCGTGGTGCGGTCGGGTTAGCCAACTCCAGGGTGCCTCCAGTTTAGGAGCTTCCTATGTGGGCTGCGTGAACTGGTAGTCAAGGCTGGTTCTGTAGTGCCAGTAGGCCCAGCTCCCCCTGTAGGACTGTTGAGGTTCGGTAACTGCGGCTGCCTCGCGGCCTAGCTGTTCTCTCCTCTCCTGTGGGCCTTCGGGTCCACCACCTGGTTCCAGCACCGTCAGCTGGTTCTCGGCAGTGTCTTTTGCTCTTGTACCTTCTGCTCCCCATCCTGGTTCCAGTACCGTCAGCTGGTTCCGGGCAGAGCCTTTGGCTTAGGTGCCTCCTTCTGGGTATCCAAGTTCCACCAACGTCAGGTGGTCCTTGGTAGTGCTTTCAGGCACGGGTACCTCCTGCTTAGTAACCGGGTTCCAGTAACGTCAGCTGGTCCTCGGTAGTTCCATTGGCTCTTGGACCTTCGGCTACCCATCCGGGTTCCAGTACCGTCAGCTGGTTCTCGGCAGTGTCTTTTGCTCTTGTACCTTCTGCTCCCCATCCTGGTTCCAGTAACGTCAGCTGGTTCCGGGCAGAGCCTTTGGCTTAGGTGCCTCCTTCTGGGTATCCGAGTTCCGCCAACGTCAGGCGGTCCTTGGTAGTGCTTTTTAGCACTGGTACCTCCTGCTTAGTAACCGGGTTCCAGTTACGTCAGCTGGTCCTCGGTAGTTCCATAGGCTCTTGAACCTTCGGGTAGCCATCCGAGTTCCAGTTCCATCAGCTGGTTCTTGGCATTTTCTCAGCCTTCTTGTACCTTCTGCTACATTTCCAAGTTGAAGACCCTAAAGTCGACGACCCGGAAGACCACCCCGATGACGACGACGACGACGACCCGGAAGACCACCCCGATGACGACGACGGCGGAGACGACGACGGCGGAGACGACGACGGCTGAGACGACGACGGCGGAGATGACGACACTGGAGACGACGACCCTGGAGACGACGACATGGAAGACCGAGAAGCAGAAGAACAAGAGGCTGCAGAACAAAGAGCAGAAGAACATTAAGCATAAGACTTAATATCAGAGCAAAAGATATTATCTAAATTATATGCAGAAGAAGACTAAGCAGTGTATGGGGGTGAGTCCATTCCTCCTCGTGGTGCCCCTGGATAAAGCCTGATGCTGCAGGCCAAACTGAACGCGGACAAATGTAACTTTTGTGACTGGCAGAACGGAAGGTGTAATCTTCAAACTTTTATAGATAACAACTACGGGAATGCCTGTCACAAATGAGAATATGATGAAGAAGTAGAATAGGAAGAATAATAACAGTGGAATAAAAAGAATATGTAGAATAGGAAGAATAATAAAAGTTGAATAAAATGAATATGAAGAATGTAATAAAAAAAAAAAAAAAAAAGGTAAAGGATGAAGAAGAAGATGAATAAGGTGAAGAAGAAGTTGATGTCAAAGATGCTGATGATGATGATGAAGATGAAAGTGTGGGAAAAGTAAAAAAAAAAAAGAAAAAAAAGAAGGGGAAGGGCGTGGAATAGTGAAACATCAATATCTGACAAAATAAAAAAAAAAATTTACGTAGTCATTATCTTTGTCACTCCGAACGTCTTAAAAAAAAACAAAAAACATGCTATTCTATTTGATTGGGATAAACCTCTATGACTTTAATGTCTCCGCCACCTCCCCAAATACATCCGGCATTATTCTTAGTTGTTTTCCTTCATGTAGAATGAACCTACAAGGCAAGAAAGGGTTTATTTTAATTCCGATATTTTGGTCCCATTGACTTGCATTGGGATTGGGTATCGGTATCGGCGATATCCGATATTTTTTGAATATCGGCCGATCCTATCCGATACCGATACTTTCCGATATCGCTCAACACTAGCGGTGAATCAATTTGCTGATAGAAATAATGCCATATTCATAACAGCTATACATCTATATATATAATTGTCTAAGGGTTTTTCCGTCTGTCTGTCTGTCTGTCTGTCTGTCTGTCCTGGAAATCCCGCATCTCTGATTGGTCGAGGCCGCCAGGCCTCGACCAATCAGAGACCGGCACAGCATCGACGTAGAAATCCCGCGTCTCTGATTGGTCGAGGCCGCCAGGCCTCGACCAATCAGCAATGGGCACAGCGACGATGCTGATTCACCGGGCACAGCGACGATGATGTCATAAAGGACGTAGAAATCCCACGTTTCTGATTCAGCGACGGGCACAGTATCGACGTAGATGTCATAATGGTTGCCATGGCGACGATGATGTCATAAAGGTTGCCTCGACCAATCAGCGACGGGCACAGTCTGCCGCTAATTCTGGAATCATCATTGTCCATATACTACGGGCACATGCATATTCTAGAATACCCGATGCGTTAGAATCGGGCCACAATCTAGTACTGTATATAGTGTGTGTATGTATGTGTGTGTGTTTGAATATACTGTATATACTCGAGTATAAGCCGACCCGAGTATAAGCCGACCCCCCTAATTTTGCCACAAAAAACTGGGAAAACTTAATAACTCGAATATAAGCCTAGGGTGGAAAATGCAGCAGCTACCGGTAAATTTCAAAAATAAAAATAGATACCAATAAAAGTAAAATTAATTGAGACATCAGTATGTTAAGTGTTTTTGAATATCTGTTGTGAATTCTGTGGCTGAATTCACTCCTGTGATCACAAGTGGTACTGCAGCTTCTGAGCTTCCTCCCTCAGGTGTTCTGGTGAGCTCGTTAACTGCTTCATTACTTAACTCCGCCTGATGCTGCTATCCTTGCTCCTTGTCAATGTTTCAGTGTTGGATCTGAGCTTCTCCTGATTGTTCCTGTGACCTGCTGCTCTGTATAGCTAAGTGCTTTTTGCTTTTTTGTTGCTTTTTTTCTGTCCAGCTTGTCTTTTGTTTTGCTGGAAGCTCTGAGACGCAAAGGGTGTACCGCCGTGCCGTTAGTTCGGCACGGTGGTTTTTTTTTGCCCCCTTTGCGTGGTTTTGCTTTAGGGTTTTTTGTAGACTGCAAAGTTCGCTTTACTGTCCTCGCTCTGTCCTAGAATATCGGGCCCCACTTTGCTGAATCTATTTCATCCCTACGTTTTGTCTTTTCATCTTACTCACAGTCATTATATGTGGGGGGCTGCCTTTTCCTTTGGGGAATTTCTCTGGGGCAAGTCAGGCCTATTTTTCTATCTTCAGGCTAGCTAGTTTCTTAGGCTGTGCCGAGTTGCCTAGGTAGTTGTTAGGCGCAATCCACAGCCGCTTTTAGTTGTGTTTAGGATAGGATCAGGTGTGCAGTCTACAGAGTTTCCACGTCTCAGAGCTCGTTCTTGTATTTTTGGGTATTTGTCAGATCACTGTGTGCGCTCTGATCGCTAAGCACACTGTGTTTCTGGATTGCCTTCATAACACCTGTCATTAGCAAACATAACAGTACAAGGAGCCAAACTAATGATTCTCAATAGAGGGAAAGAAAAAGTTCTGACATCATTTTTTTTTTTTTTCTGCTCTGTGTTCACTTTTTTTTTTTTTTTTTCCCCTAGACATTTGGGTGATTCTGGACACAGGTGTGGACATGGATATTCAGGGTCTGTGCTCTTCAATGGATAATCTCGTTATAAATGTACAAAAAATTCAAGATACTATTGATCAGAAATCTATGTTAGAACCAAGAATTCCTATTCCTGATTTGTTTTTTGGAGATAGAACTAAGTTTCTAAGTTTCAAAAATAATTGTAAGCTATTTCTGGCCTTGAAACCTCATTCTTCTGGTAATCCTATTCAACAGGTTTTGATTATTATTTCTTTTTTGCGCGGCGACCCTCAAGACTGGGCATTTTCTCTTGCGCCAGGAGACCCTGCATTGAGTAGTGTCGATGCGTTTTTCCTGGCGCTCGGATTGCTGTACGATGAGCCTAATTCAGTGGATCAGGCTGAGAAAAATTTGCTGGCTTTGTGCCAGGGTTAGGATGATATAGAAGTATATTGTCAGAAATTTAGGAAATGGTCAGTACTCACTCAGTGGAATGAATCTGCGCTGGCAGCTTTGTTCAGAAAGGGTCTCTCTGAGGCTCTTAAAGATGTCATGGTGGGATTTCCAATGCCTGCTGGTTTGAATGAGTCTTTGTCTTTGGCCATTCAGATCGGTCGACGCTTGCGCGAGCGTAAATCTGTGCACCATTTGGCGGTACTGCCTGAGGTTAAACCTGAGCCTATGCAGTGCGATAGGACTATGACTAGAGTTGAACGGCAGGAATACAGACGTCTGAATGGTCTGTGTTTCTACTGTGGTGATTCCACTCATGCTATTTCTGATTATCCTAAGCGCACTAAGCGGTCCGCTAGGTCTGCCGTCATTGGTACTGTACAGTCCAAATTCCTTCTGTCCATTACCTTGATATGCTCTTTGTCGTCGTTTTCTGTCATGGCGTTTGTGGATTCGGGCGCTGCCCTGAATCTGATGGATTTGGATTATGCTAAACGTTGTGGGTTTTTCTTGGAGCCTTTGCGGTGTCCTATTCCATTGAGAGGAATTGATGCTACACCTTTGGCCAAGAATAAACCTCAATACTGGGCCCAGCTGACCATGTGCATGGCTCCTGCACATCAGGAAGTTATTCGCTTTCTGGTGTTGCATAATCTGCATGATGTGGTCGTGTTGGGGTTGCCATGGCTACAAACCCATAATCCAGTATTGGATTGGAATTCCATGTCGGTATCCAGCTGGGGTTGTCAGGGGGTACATGGTGATGTTCCATTTTTGTCGATTTCGTCATCCACCCCTTCTGAGGTCCCAGAGTTCTTGTCTGATTATCAGGATGTATTTGAAGAGCCCAAGTCCGATGCTCTACCTCCGCATAGGAATTGTGATTGTGCTATCAATTTGATTCCTGGTAGTAAATTCCCTAAAGGTCGATTATTTAATTTATCCGTGCCCGAACACGCCGCTATGCGCAGTTATGTGAAGGAATCCCTGGAGAAGGGACATATTTGCCCATCGTCATCACCACTGGGAGCAGGGTTCTTCTTTGTAGCCAAGAAGGATGGTTCGCTGAGACCGTGTATTGATTACCGCCTTCTTAATAAGATCACTGTTAAATTTCAGTATCCCTTGCCATTGTTATCTGACTTGTTTGCTCGGATTAAGGGGGCTAGTTGGTTCACTAAGATAGATCTTCGTGGTGCGTATAATCTGGTGAGAATCAGGCAAGGAGATGATTGGAAAACTGCATTCAATACGCCCGAGGGTCATTTTGAGTATCTAGTGATGCCGTTCGGACTTGCCAATGCTCCATCTGTGTTTCAGTCTTTTATGCATGACATCTTCCGTGAGTATCTGGATAAATTCCTGATTGTTTACTTGGATGACATTTTGATCTTCTCAGATGATTGGGAGTCTCATGTGAAGCAGGTCAGAATGGTTTTTCAGGTCGTGCGTGCTAACTCTTTGTTTGTGAAGGGATCAAAGTGTCTCTTCGGTGTGCAGAAAGTTTCATTTTTGGGGTTCATCTTTACCCCTTCTACTATCGAGATGGATCCAGTTAAGGTCCAAGCCATCCAGGATTGGATTCAGCCGACATCTCTGAAAAGTCTGCAAAAGTTCCTGGGCTTTGCTAATTTTTATCGTCGCTTCATCTGTAATTTTTCTAGCATTGCCAAACCATTGACCGATTTGACCAAGAAGGGTGCTGATTTGGTTAATTGGTCTTCTGCTGCTGTGGAAGCTTTTCAGGAGTTGAAGCGTCGTTTTTGTTCTGCCCCTGTGTTGTGTCAGCCAGATGTTTCTCTTCCGTTCCAGGTCGAGGTTGATGCTTCTGAGATTGGAGCAGGGGCGGTTTTGTCACAGAGAGGTTCTGATTGCTCAGTGATGAAACCATGTGCTTTCTTTTCCAGGAAGTTTTCGCCCGCTGAGCGTAATTATGATGTGGGCAATCGAGAGTTGCTGGCCATGAAGTGGGCATTCGAGGAGTGGCGTCATTGGCTTGAAGGAGCTAAGCATCGCGTGGTGGTATTGACTGATCATAAGAACTTGACTTATCTCGAGTCTGCCAAGCGCTTGAATCCTAGACAGGCCCGTTGGTCATTATTTTTTGCCCGCTTCGACTTTGTGATTTCGTACCTTCCGGGCTCTAAAAATGTGAAGGCGGATGCTCTGTCTAGGAGTTTTGTGCCCGACTCTCCGGGTTTATCTGAGCCAGCGGGTATCCTCAAGGAAGGAGTTATTGTGTCTGCCATCTCCGCTGATTTGCAGCGGGTGCTGCAAAAATTTCAGGCGAATAAACCTGATCGTTGTCCAGCAGAGAAACTGTTCGTCCCTGATAGGTGGACTAATAAACTTATCTCTGAACTTCATTGTTCGGTGTTGGCTGGTCATCCTGGAATCTTTGGTACCAGAGAGTTAGTGGCTAGATCCTTCTGGTGGCCATCTCTGTCACGGGATGTACGTACTTTTGTGCAGTCCTGTGGGATTTGTGCTAGGGCTAAGCCCTGCTGTTCTCGTGCCAGTGGGTTGCTTTTGCCCTTGCCGGTCCCAAAGAGGCCTTGGACACATATTTCGATGGATTTAATTTCTGACCTTCCCGTTTCTCAAAAGATGTCAGTCATTTGGGTGGTCTGTGATCGCTTTTCTAAAATGGTCCATCTGGTGCCCTTGGCTAAATTGCCTTCCTCCTCTGATTTGGTACCTTTGTTCTTTCAGCATGTGGTTCGGTTGCATGGCATTCCTGAGAATATTGTTTCTGACAGAGGTTCCCAGTTTGTTTCAAGGTTTTGGCGAGCCTTTTGTGGTAGGATGGGCATTGACCTATCCTTTTCCTCGGCTTTCCATCCTCAGACTAATGGCCAGACCGAACGAACCAATCAGACCTTGGAAACATATCTGAGATGTTTTGTTTCTGCAGACCAGGATGATTGGGTGTCCTTTTTGCCGTTGGCTGAGTTCGCCCTTAATAATCGGGCCAGCTCGGCTACCTTGGTTTCTCCATTTTTTTGCAATTCTGGGTTCCATCCTCGTTTCTCTTCAGGACAGGTTGAGTCTTCGGACTGTCCTGGTGTGGATTCTGTGGTGGATAGGTTGCAGCAGATCTGGACTCAGGTAGTGGACAATTTGATCTTGTCCCAGGAGAAAGCTCAACTTTTCGCTAATCGCAGACGCCGTGTGGGTCCCTGACTTCGTGTTGGGGATCTGGTTTGGTTATCTTCTCGTCATATTCCTATGAAGGTTTCCTCTCC
The DNA here is from genome assembly GCF_032444005.1 of Ranitomeya imitator. NCBI lineage: Eukaryota > Metazoa > Chordata > Amphibia > Anura > Dendrobatidae > Ranitomeya > Ranitomeya imitator. Next base: position 189,496,815 of record NC_091287.1, read on the forward strand.
TAAATTTAAACCTCGTTTTATTGGTCCGTATAGGATTTCTGAGGTTCTCAATCCTGTGTCTTTTCGTTTGACCCTCCCAGACTCCTTTTCCATACATAATGTATTCCATAGGTCGTTGTTGCGGAGATACGTGGCACCTATGGTTCCATCTGTTGAGCCTCCTGCCCCGGTTTTGGTGGAGGGGGAATTGGAGTATATTGTGGAGAAGATTTTGGATTCTCGTGTTTCTAGACGGAAACTCCAGTATCTGGTTAAATGGAAGGGTTATGCTCAGGAAGATAATTCCTGGGTTTTTGCCTCTGATGTTCATGCTTCCGATCTTGTTCGTGCCTTTCATGCGGCTCATCCTGGTCGGCCTGGGGGCTCTGGTGAGGGTTCGGTGACCCCTCCTCAAGGGGGGGGGTACTGTTGTGAATTCTGTGGCTGAATTCACTCCTGTGGTCACAAGTGGTACTGCAGCTTCTGAGCTTCCTCCCTCAGGTGTTCTGGTGAGCTCGTTAACTGCTTCATTACTTAACTCCGCCTGATGCTGCTATCCTTGCTCCTTGTCAATGTTTCAGTGTTGGATCTGAGCTTCTCCTGATTGTTCCTGTGACCTGCTGCTCTGAATAGCTAAGTGCTTTTTGCTTTTTTGTTGCTTTTTTTCTGTCCAGCTTGTCTTTTGTTTTTGCTGGAAGCTCTGAGACGCAAAGGGTGTAGCGCCGTGCCGTTAGTTCAGCACGGTGGGTTTTTTTTGCCCCCTTTGCGTGGTTTTGCTTTAGGGTTTTTTGTAGACTGCAAAGTTCGCTTTACTGTCCTCGCTCTGTCCTAGAATATCGGGGCCCCACTTTGCTGAATCTATTTCATCCCTACGTTTTGTCTTTTCATCTTACTCACAGTCATTATATGTGGGGGGCTGCCTTTTCCTTTGGGGAATTTCTCTGGGGCAAGTCAGGCCTATTTTTCTATCTTCAGGCTAGCTAGTTTCTTAGGCTGTGCCGAGTTGCCTAGGTAGTTGTTAGGCGCAATCCACAGCCGCTTTTAGTTGTGTTTAGGATAGGATCAGGTGTGCAGTCTACAGAGTTTCCACGTCTCAGAGCTCGTTCTTGTATTTTTGGGTATTTGTCAGATCACTGTGTGCGCTCTGATCGCTAAGCACACTGTGTTTCTGGATTGCCTTCATAACACCTGTCATTAGCAAACATAACAAATATCCATATTGAATCAGGAGCCCCATATAATGCTCCATACAGTTTATGATGGGCTCCATAAGATGCTCCATATTAAAATATGCCCCATATAATGCTGCACAAATGTTGATTATGACCCCATAAGATGCTCGATACAGACATTTGCCCTGTATAACGCTCCACAAATGTGGATTATGGTCCCATAAGATGCTCCATACAGATAACTGCCCCATATAATGCTGCACATGGCCAAACAAGATGCTCCATACAGATATTTGCCCCATATAATGAGGCACATGGCCCCATAAGATGCTCCATACAGATATTTGCCTCATATAATGCTACACATGGCCCCATAAGATGCTCCATACAGATATTTGCCCCCATATAATGCTGCACATGGCCCCATAAGATGCTCCATACAGATACTTGCCCCCATATAATGCTGCACATGGCCGGATAAGATGCCCCATACAGATATTTGCCCCCATATAATGCTGCACATGGCCGGATAAGATGCCCCATACAGACATTTGCCCCCATATAATGCTGCACATGGCCGGATAAGATGCCCCATACAGACATTTGCCCCCATGTAATGCTGCACATGGCCGGATAAGATGCCCGATACAGACATTTGCCCCCATATAATGCTGCACATGGCCGGATAAGATGCCCCATACAGACATTTGCCCCCATATAATGCTGCACATGGCCAGATAAGATGCCCCATACAGACATTTGTCCCCATATAATGCTGCACATGGCCACATAACATGCTCCATACAGATATTTGGCCCAAAAGCTGTTGCTGCGATTAAAAAAATAAAAAAATTACATACTCACCTTTCCCGTTCCACCGCTGACCGCCGCTGTGTCTTCCCATCCTCTGCACCGACGTTCAGGGAGAGGGCGGCGCGCACTAAACGCGTCACTGCGCCCTCTGACCTGAGCGTCACTGCAGAGGACGCGGAAGACACAGCGGCGCCGCCGATGGCATGAGGAGCAGGTGAGTATCGCGCACTGCCCCCATCATACTTACCTACTCCTGGCGCCGTCGCTGCAGGTTTGTTCCCCGGTGCCACATTTTCTTTCTGTACTGAGTGGTCACCGTTACCGCTCATTACAGTAATGAATATGCGGCTCCACCTCATTCATTACTGTAATGAGCGGTACCATGTGACTGCTCAGTACAGGAAGAAACTGCAGCGCTGGAAGAAGCAGGGACGTGCAGGGACCGCGCCGGGGGTATGTAAGTATAACTAGACAGCCCTCGCTTCCCCTCCCCTGCCGACCCCTGGCTTTGACTCGAGTATAAGCCGAGAGGGGTCTTTCAGCCCAAAAAAAGTGGGCTAAAAATCTTGGCTTATACTTGATACGATATATATATATATATATATATATATACTGTATATATATATATATATATATATATATATATATATATAAAACATATTTGAGTATATGGTATAAGTATACATTTTATGATTTTATTTGTTTTAAAATTAATTATTTTCTAGCTTATTTTACATTAATTCTTGGATTATTTTCTGTTTTTTAAAGTATTTGCTATTTTCATTGGATTTATGTTATTTCAAATTAATGCTCTAATGAATTTCTGTTTTTAAAGGTCACCAACTTCCATTTCCATCTAACTCCTCACAAAACACTATAACCATTGTAAGAGATTTAGAGAACATATTAAATCAGCATTAGTCAAAAGCAAGCCTTCTGTAGAACTTTAAATTATATAATTCAGGCTTGCTGCAACTGACCTTTAAGTGTACATTTTCTTTCCAAATTACACAAATCCATTATAACATATAAATGAATGCAAGGTAAATAAGGCCTTAGGCTATGTGCACACATTGCGGATTAGGTTTAGGAATTTCTGGTGCGGATTCTGCCTCTCCTAGCAGAAAACGCACCTGCGGATTTGTTGCGTTTTTTTGTGTGGTTCCGTAGCGTTTTTTGTGCGTTTTTTGCTGCGGTTTTCTTGCGAATTTGCAGCGTTTTTTACCCCTGCGGTTTTCTATAATGGAATAGGTACAAAAACGCTGCAGATTCAGAAAAAAGAAGTGACATGCTACTTCATTTAAACTGCAACGTTTCCGCAGCGGATTTTCCGCAAAGTGCGCTCAGCATTTTTTTTCTCATTGATTTACATTGTACTGTAAATCAATTGTGAATCTGCAGCGTTTCTGCACCTCAAAAAACGCTGCGGATCCGCAGAGAATCCGCATCGTGTGCACATACCCTTAATGTTCTTCTTTGTTCTTACCAAACTTCTTATGGATTAAATGGACACTATATGTATCACCTCCATACTCCTTAAGATATGAATGAATATAACCTTGATGTCCTGCAGCATGGGCACCAATAGTGATTCAATTATAACGATCAGCCAATAACGATCTGGCCAATTACTTCAAAGAAAAAATTGAACACATTCAACAGGAAATTACCTCCCAATCCGTTTATACCATGCACTGTCCTCCCTCCCCCACTGCATCTAGTTCCCTCTCTGACTTTGAACCAGTTACAGAAGAAGAAGTAATAAGGCTCCTTGCATCTTCTCGCCCGACCACTTGCACCAGTGACCCCATTCCGTCACATCTCCTCCAGTTCCTTTCCCTGGCTGTCACTTCTCACCTAACAAACGTATTCAACCTTTTTCTCTCTTCTGGTATTTTTCCCTCCTCATTTAAGATACACCTAACAGCCATAGCATTAAAATTACGTGACTAATATTGTGTATGTCTCTTTTGTGCTGGTAAAGCAACCCTGATGCCAAGGAGAAGAGTGGAGCTATCGCACAGATCCCATCTCAACCATTACTTTGTCAGAGGTCAATACTACGCTGCCTTGAACCATCTGGACAATTACGCAACTTATCGACAAGTCATGGACGAGGCTGCGGCTGTTTTCCTAGCAGGCCAGTTTGACCGGAGTCACACTTAACGTAAGGAAAATTGATCCTAGTCTCCTTGCTGAGAGTCGCACAAATGCTCTCTGTATGGTCATCCGTGGGTCATCCGTGTGTAATGCATTTGCAATGCGATGATGCGATTTTCTCGCACCTTATCATTTAATTTAATGGCTCAATGGGCTGAAATGAGGAAAATATGTGTGTATTTGTCTCAAGATAGACGGATGGTCCGTGTGGTGTCCGAGTTTTTCTCACACCCATAGGCTTGCATTGGTGATTCTCGGACAATGCACACGTACCATCGCAGAATGCTACAATTTTACAAGCACGTCGAATACGCCTGAGAAAAAAATATGGCGATGAGAGCTGCCCCATAGATTAACACTGGTCCGTGTGCTATGCAAGTTTTCTCACATAGCACTCGTCCGTATTCTATGGTAGTGTGACCCCTGACTTATTGGGGATCTGACAGTGAGCATATAGTATATACACTTCTAATTTCAAGATTTGAAGCTGTCTTGTGGTATCTGGCACCATAACATTAGTTGTAAATGTTTTAAAACCTAAACAATTTGAGGTGGGGCTATATGAATTGAGCTTGTTTTTTCAGCATATCCCATAGGTGCTTAATAAAATTGAGATCTGGAAAAATCAACATTTTTAACTCGTTTTTATGTTGCATAAACTATTCGTGGGCAGTTTTTTGTTTTACTTTTTTTTTACATTTTTCTAGTGTGGCAAGACACATTATCTAGCTGAATGAGGCCACTGCCATTAGAAAATATTCATGTCGTGAAACAGTGCTATTTGTTTGTAACAATATTTTTTGCAGATGTTACATGTTAAGCCGGAGTCACACTGAACATATGAAATATCGGTCCAAGTCTCCCTGCCGAGAGTCGCATGAGTGTAATGCGAGTGTAATATGAGTATAATCCGAATTTTCACACCTAGCACCCGATTTACATCTGAATGCAGTGCGATTGCAATGCGATTTTAACATGAGCTTTTACATACAACAATTCTCTATGTCATTTACACATCGTTTTCAAAGGAAATATATATATATATTGTAGTGGAGTGGTGTCCACACTGTGCAGCGGTGAGGCAGTGACCCAGGGAAAGCATACTCACTAACAAAGGAAGTAAATCAGATCCTACGGATGTTAGGTGTAGAGTTCCCACCTTTGTACAGGGGGAATCTCGAACCATCTCTGCTGCGGTCTCCAATTCTTCTCCAGCTGCAGTGGAGTCTGCTCAGCGGAGATGTCGGTCCCAGCGTCTTGCTCAGTCTCACTCTGTGCATAGGGTTACTGCTGCTTTTCCAGCTTCTGCCATTGAAGCAAGTGCTGGGCAGCGGCGAGCAGACGCTTTTGGGAATAAGTCCTGCTTTTCCTCTTCTGAGCATGCCCAGGGCAAGATCTCCCATTGGAGATCGAGGGTCACATGCTCAGAAACTGCAGCAGATCCCATTGGTCCTCCAGGAAGGTCCTGAAGGTGCTCAACTTCTGTGGCAGCCTCCCATTGGTCCTTCTGGGAAGGTCATGTACATGCTGCAGCTATATAAGGTTCGCATGACCGCACGGCCATGCGCTAGTGTACATTAGTAAACGTGTGTGTGTTGTGAATGAAAGTCGTTCTTTAAAGTCCCCTCCCTATTGGATGACTGCTCGCGGAAGGTGGATGATTGCTATCTAGTGCCCGACTAAGCCAACAGCACATAACACACCATACAGCATCTAATTGCCGTGCGCTTTCACAGCGCTTTCCTGACCCAAGCCTGGGTGGTTAGTGGCGTCCGCCAGTGCGACACCGCACGCACTCTCGTGCACCTTTAATTATTATTGTGGTTACGCTGACACCCCATTAGCGGTGTCGAGCGCAAGTAGTCTAGACGGACTCGGATCACAAGTCTTGGGACTGAGCTCGGTGACTCTTTGCTTGCGCTCTTGTGTGCGGTACCGCGGCCCTGTGACTTAACAGGGTTTGCTTCCTTCACACAGGGTGAAGTTAACCCGCATGTGTATTCACATTGTACCACCACATAGTCCGTCATTACTTGGCAGCAGGTTCCTTCTCTGCACGGTGGACCCTGGGCTGCGAACGCACCTTGTTCTATCTTTCTTATTATTTATTGCGTTCCGCTAGCCCTAACAATGGATTGCAGCCAGAAAACAAATACAGTCCATGACTTGTTACCGTGGACGACTGCACCGTCGTGTATTATGCTGAGGGTGTCAGGCCTTCTGCCTCCACTTAGCTCTGTGTTGCTTCACACAGCACTGCTCTGCCTGCCTGCTATACAAAACTGGCCCACTCAAATCCTTCCTGCAGGATTTTTGTCTCCAACTCGAATCTGTGTCCATAGGCCACTTGCAAGACCCAGCCTGGAGGAAACGGACTGGCCCCACTTTTGTCCTGCAGTCCGTTTCAAAAATAAGAGCCCATACTGGCTTTTCTTGAACAATGCCTAGGCCAAATAGCTTGACCAGATCCATGCTTACCGTATATACTCGAGTATAAGCCGAGATTTTCAGCCCAAATTTTTGGGCTGAAAGTGCCCCTCTCGGCTTATACTCGAGTTACGGTAGCGGTGGGGTCGGCAGGTGAGGGGGTGAGGGCGCTGATGTATACTTACCTAGTCCCAGCGATCCTCGCGCTGTCCCTGCCTTCCTCCCCGTCTTCTGTGCTGCAGCTTCCTCCCCTCTTCAGCGGTCACGTGGGACCGCTCATTACAGAAATGAATAGGCGGCTCCACCTCCCATAGGCGTGGAGCCGCCTATTCATTTCTCTAATCAGCGGTGCCGGTTTTTATTTTTGAAAAATACGTGTACGTCCCCTGATGGACGTGATAGAAAAGAGTCTGTTTCGTATGCTGCTTTCAGATCTTCCAGCAAATCTCCATCATGTATTACTCCCACGATTTTAGTATCGGCCACAATAGGCTTGGGTTTTGTTACGAGGTTAACATCACTTGAAAACATTCGGGATAATGCGTCTGCCTTCTTGTTGCGGGAGCCTGGTCGATATGAAATTACAAAATTGAACTGATTCAGAAACAGACTCCAACGGGTCTGCCGAGGAGAGAGGCATTTTGCAGACCTGATAAACTCTAGATTGCGATGATCAGTCAACACCAAAATTTGCTGTGCAGCCCCTTGAAGATGATGTCTCCACTCTTTGAATGCTGATATAATGGCGAGCAATTCTTTATTACCCACGTCATAGTTCTTTTCAGCTAAGGACATACGTTGTGAGAAAAATGCACATGGATGCAGCAACTTTTTTACCCCTGTCCTCTGAGAGAGGATAGCACCGACCGCACAATCTGAGGCATCCACCTCAATGATGAATGCCAATTCTGGGTCAGGATGGCATAATATGGGAGCCGTCATGAATTTCATTTTTAAACGAGAGAATGCTTCTTGCGCCTGTGGAGTCCAGATGAAATTTGCTCCTTTTTTTGTCAGTTGCGTGATGGGTGCCACAATTTCTGAAAAATTTTTAATAAAACGTCTGTAAAAGTTGGCAAACCCCACAAAACGCTGGACCTCTTTCACATTTGTAGGGATAGGCCACTCGGTGATAGCTTGCGTTTTCTTAGCATCCATCCGTAATCCTTGAGGTGAAATGATGTATCCGAGGAACTGGATCTCTTCTCGATGGAATTCACATTTTTCTAATTTAATATACAATGAATTCTCTCTTAAACGTTCTAGCACTCATCTTACGTGCATCTGATGTTCTTCCACAGAGTTAGAAAAAATCAGGATGTCATCTAGATAAACGACCATGAACTGGTCCAACAGGTCTCGGAAAATATCATTCACCAAGTGCTGGAAAGTAGCTGGAGCATTGCAAAGTCCGAAGGGCATCACTAGACTCTCAAAGTGTCCATATCGGGTACGGAAAGCTGTCTTCCACTCATCCCCAGGTCTTATACGTACTAAGTTATATGCCCCACGTAAATCTAACTTAGTGAAGATCTTCGCACATCGCACCTTTTCTAGGAGTTCCGGGATCAACGGTAAGGGATAACGATTTTTAATCGTCACTTTATTAAGCTCCCTGTAGTCCACTACTGGCCGAAGTGTTCCATCCTTCTTTTTAACGAAGAATATTGGAGCTCCAGCGGGAGAGGATGATGGACGAATGAATTTTTTGTTTTGATTTTCTTCAATAAATTCTTTGAGAGCCTTTAGTTCAGGACCTGCTAGAGGGTAGATAGTTCCAAATGGTATAGCCGCCCCCGGGAGTAGCTCTATTGGGCAGTCATATGGTCGATGCGGGGGAAGGGTATCTGCCCCCCTCTTGTCACAGACATCTAGAAAATCTTCATACACCTCTGGTAGCTGAGGTAATTCTGAATTCTGGGCTGTTCCTAATGTTGACTCACTTGGAACTTCCACCCGAACGTCCATTACGGGGAAACTGATCTTTTTCATCTCCCAGTCGATGCAAGGATTTTGCTTCTGTAACCAGGGCAGACCTAAAATAATGGGAAAATGTGGGGAAGAAATAATTAGGAATGTCAAGATCTCGCGGTGCTGTGGCTCAATATAGATCTCCAAAAGTCCTGTCTCATGGTCCGCTGGCCCCGAATTCAGTGGAGATCCATCTACTGTCTCCATCACAATAGGTGAACGTCTTTTCTGCACATCTATGCCATGTTTTTGAGCAAACGCAGAATCCATGAAAGTCCCGCTGGCCCCAGAATCGATCATGGCTGATGCGGTGATCCACATGGAGTTGACCTTCAGTTTAATAGTTATAAGATAATGCGATTCTCGGTTCTCTTTCCTAACATGTGGAGCTATGGATGATATAGACTGGATCTCATCCTTAGCATAGTCAGTCTCTGAAATGTAAGACTCCTCGTCGGAGGAGTCAGGGTCCATTATGGCCGCCACCATTTTTCGTGAACGGCTTGTGGGACGACTTGGACAGTTAATGAGAAAATGTCCTGCTTCCCCGCAGTACAGACATAGATTCTCTTTAAATCTTTGTTCTCTTCGTTCTGCACTCGCTCGTCTTTGGATCGCGTCTACTTGCATCGGTTCTGATTCTGTTTCCCGGGGATTCCGGCTAGGCACTTCTTTGATGACCGATGGCAGGGAAGGGTTATATGAGTTTGTTTAGCGATTCATGGAATTCCACTTCTCTTGTCGTCGTTCAGACAGACGGGTATCAATCCGGACGCAATGTTTGATGAAATCATCCAAATCTGAAGGGGTCTCTCCACGGGAAAGTTCGTCCTTTACTGCACTAGAAAGTCCTCTTTTAAAGAAGGTTACTTTTGCTGCATCATTCCATTCAGTGTCGACGGCCCACCTCCTATACTCCATAGCATATTCTGCGACGGGACGTTTGCCTTGTCGTAATGCCAGCAACGTTGATTCAGCTGTAGCTGCACGATTTGGGTCATCAAACATCTGCTGCATCGCCCGAATAAACTCATTCAAATTGTCTAAACGTGCGTCCCGAGTCTCAATCAGAGGATTCGCCCAAGTAATCGCTTTGTGGGTTAACAGCATAATGATGCATAACACCTTTGACCTATCGGTCGGGAACTGATTAGGATCTGTATCGAAGAACAGATAGCATTGGTTCAAAAATCCACTAAATTTATCTCGATCACCTCCAAAACGAAACGGTGGCAATTTAGGGGGCCTGTCAGACCCTGAGACGGAAGCTTGTCCTTCTAGCTGTGTAATTCGCACAGTCAACACCTGTACCGTATTCTGCAAATCTTGGATAGTTTGTTGGAGATTCTGGACATTATGGTCGTTTTGTATAATAAATGCGTCCATCCGTGCTTTTCCATTCATCTGTTCGCCGTGCAGATTGGACATTGCACCCTGCAGTTTTCTGACACGTGTCTCCATAGTTTCTGCCCCAGCGGCCTCCATTTTTGGGCTGAGTATCCTGTCACGTTACTGGCGATACAGGACTGAAGGTCAATGGCCGAAGCAGATGTATACAAGTGACCGGACTGTGGAAAGACCTCGGGAGATGCAATATATGGCAGTGGCAGTTCAATATATCCGCAGATGCAGGGACCAGCCCGAGCCAGGGCCGGCCTGGATCACACACGTGCACAAAGTCCGTATGAGCAGCAGGAGTTCAGGGTAGTAGCAGCAGAAAGTCAATAAGAAGCAGAAAGATGCCAGCAAGACACCTTCCAACCAGGAGCTCAGAGATTGCTTCACTCAGTTAGACTGAGCACACAAAATACTCAGCAACAGGAAGCTGCACAGGGCCAGGTATATATAGCAGGTCCAATCAAGCTCAATCAGGGTGGGGACAAATCAGCAGGGCAGGTGATGATCTCTATCTCAGACGAAGTTCATATGGTTTCAGGCAGAAGTCAAGCAAGTTCCAAATAGCTCACCAAGCAAAGGAACAGACTAGCAAACAAAGAGTCGCAGGTTCAAATCCTAACAATAAGTTTCTCTTGGGCAAACATTCCCTCTTACTTAAGTGATACCAAATGATGCATACACAGCTCTCATGTCTACTCAGCGTGAGATGGTTGAAAGATGATGTATTGAGTTTTGTCCATGTCGACTTTTTGAAAACAAGCAGAAAAGAAGGATGAAAGAGCGCGAAGACGTGTGATTTGGGTCAGTAAGGAGGTGATGTCAGGAACAGATAGGTCGATCTTTGTGTCATCGGCATACTGATGATATTGCAAAGCGTGCCATTACTGTACATGAGCTGTTACAGGCCGACGGTGGATGGAGAAGAGTAGGGGGTCCAAGAACTTAGAATTAGGAAACACCGAAAGACAGGGGTCGAGGTGAGGAGGTGAAGACACTGAATGTCCCCATAACAGTCTTGTTGTTTTTTAATGTCTCAGCCGATAACCCCCAAAAGGCAATTAGCAAAACCGGCCATGTCCGCATCAGCAGGAGTAGCAAAACTACAAGCCTAAAAACCATCAGCATGATCAGGCACATGGTAGGAAAGCACCCGAGATTGTTGTCCGAATAACAGGCTCCATCAACAGTGTCTGCGGGTGATACCACTGCTTCTTCCGCTGTTTTGCGTGCAAGCCAATCCTCTCTCCATGGTGCATGCAAAGATGCCTCCTCCCCTGCATCAGTAGTTGCACACAAACTCAACTAGCACCATCAAGAAGCATGTCCATGTCCTTGTCCTAGCGCAGTGTTCAGTTGTCCATAACCCAGTCCTTGGAACGCAAGGAAATATGCAGCCAACGCCACACAAGCCACAGTACTAAATTCACACATGTCTCGTCTGCTTTCACTTGAAATGTTGCACTTTAGGCTCGTGGGAGACGGAAGCTTTCCACAACCTGATGGCGGTGATCATCACAAGGTACTCAGTCCACAACCGTCACTATTGGTCCTGGTGTGCTGCCCCTGTATTACACTAGCATGTGTCCCTCAACAGTACCCAGGCCCTCCACAATGCTATTACTGTTGTACTGCACCTAACCATGGACACGTGGACTAGTGCTTGGGGGCAGGGACAGTACATCTCACTGATGGCACACTGGGTTAGCATACAGGAAGCCATGACCTAGTTAGACATTGGGAGACCATGTCACAGATGTATGGAGGAGACAGGTTGGAGAAGGTTTTGTATGTCATAGTTAGTCTTTAGAACTGTAGCCTCTGGGCAATAGGAAGGCAGTGAAGGACCTGTTAGAGACAAGAGGCTGGGGAATAACAGAGGGACAGTTGGATTACTGGGGCAGCTGAGTTTTGTATACATTGGAGTGGTGCAAGTGTAATAGAGGGGAGGACACAGAGCAGGAGGTTGCAATAGTCAAGGCCGGAGATGAAGACGGCGTGCCCAAACGTTTTTGCAGTTTCTTGGAATGTATGGATCCGGGAAATGTTTTAGAGTTGTAGTGGGCAGGAGGCGGCAAGGGCTTGGATGTGTAGCTTGAAAGTGAGGGCAGAGCCTTGGATCACCCCGAGGCCCTGAACATGTGGAACTATTTGTCCTGGTGTGCCGTCCCGGGCACATATCCACAGGCACATATCCCACAACATTACACGTGTCTTCAAAAATGCTTTTACTGGTAAAATCCACCTAACCACAGACATGTGGTAAGTGCTTGTGGGCAGGGAAGTTACAGTTCGCTGACGGCACACTAGGTTAACATAGTGGAAGCTGGGACCCATTCCGACCTTGGGATTGTGCACATCCTCACAATCCTGAGCATTGTGGGCCATAAGTCAATCTTGGTTTCCCACACAGTCTACAGCTCCTGCACCTCCTTCTCCTCTTCAGCCTCCATCTCCGAAAGTAGCACATCAGTCACAAGCTGGAGGCACTGCAGCACTGCCTCATCCAAGCGGCAACAGGCTGTGCTGAAGCTAATTTGCTTAGGCGACAAAACGCACAATGCTGATTTGCGGACAGTTCTGCAGAGCATTCAGATCTGTGGCTGACAAGGGTAGGCATGGTAGTGTGTAACAGTGTCCCAAACATGGTGGCTGCTCTGAGGGAAGGCGGGCTCACACACGTGCTATTTCTGGCCCATGTGCTTAACCTCATTGTTCAAAGCTTAATGAAATGCGACACGTAACTCCTGGATGTGCTACGGAAAGTTCAGCACCCTCCGTACCCATTTTAGAAAGTCAGCTAGAGCTTTATCCACCCTTGCCGTGCTTCATTAGCGTTTGCAGCTTGTGGCTCACCGACTGGTGTGTGATGTCCCCGACAGTTGGAACTCTACACTGCAGATGTTGGAAAGGATTTGTGAGCAGAAGAGAGCAGTTGGTGACTACCATCATCAACAAGGCCGTCAGTATTCAGTTCTGATTTCACACATAAGATTTCTGTAGTGGACATGGATGTCAGACATATGTATCATCCTCCAAAACTGAGGAATCTTGCAAGATGGTGAGCGGCAATGATGCCATAATTAACATCTCCATCCTGCTTCTCTGTGTTCTAATGATATATATATATATATATATATATATATATTTATTTATATAGCTCCAACATATTTACATTTTAACAGTTTGAAACACAACAGTCCGAGGTAACAACGCTAACAATAATACAATAATTATACCAAAATAAAAAGACCCTGCTCGTGACAGCTTACAATCTACAATGAGGTGGGAGAGATATATACTACAGGGGTGTATTTACAAGGACACGGATGTATTGACTGTTACCAGTCTTGCACGCATGAATGAGGTCATGCTACTCTGCCTTTCCAGTCACCCTTGTGTTCTCAAAATTTTGTGTGAGAAGCAATACTGATTGGTGACACTTTTAGATGCACGCTCCAAGGAGACAGGTGTACTAAAATGTTGGAGGACCAGAGGGCCCTTCTTGCGGAATTATGAAAACAATTCACATCTGAAAACCCTGGCAGCAGAGGTCACAAACACAGTTCGTTGGCAAAGCAAGGAGTACAGGTGAGATAGACACAACTCCAATCCAGCAGAGGCAGTGGAACACTGGCAAAGTTCTGAGAGAATTTTCTCAGACCCTCCCATCACCCTGGCCCTGAGGCATGGGGGACTCTATCAAGGAGTGCAAAGCTTGGTAGATGCTGAAGAAGTACCTTGCTGACCATACCAATGTCCTCTGTCATTGCTCTGTGCCATATAATTATTGGTTTGCAAAGTTGAACACGTGGCATGAACTGGCTCCCTGTACTGCCCATGTGCACCGTACTCAGGGTCATGCAGCACACGGCACCTCGCTCTCTGGCAGTAATGCTTTTATTGGCGGGAGCCAAGGAGAACAGTCCTTTGCGATGCCAGTGCTCAATGGAAGTAGCACACAGCCTCCTATGCACTGCTTGTCCACGCCAAAAATCTCAGCTGTTCTTCCTGCTTTCTCTTAAACTGGCCCCCCTGCCTCTAGGTCACCTGGTCTATCTGCTGCAGTTCGTTGCAGAGCCTCATTGTAGGCCACAAATAACTCAGCCATCTGACAGCGATACCAGACTGTTCAATACATGGCCTATATATTTTAATTATTGACTCCAAAATTGTGTTTTGAGCTAGGGTAACACACCAAAAAAAGGTAAATGGAAGCCTTAATATCACACTTTGTAGCCTACAGATAGATGAGTTGTGTCACAGAGATACCAGACAGTTCAATATATGGCCTTTTTTATTTTTGAACCAAAACTACTGTACACTACACCTAGGGTAGCAGACATCCAGAAAATTGAATGTAGGCCAGAAAAGCAACTCTTTGTACAGCAGAGATAGACCAGGAGTCAGACGGAGATACCACACTTGTAAATATGTGGGCTGTATTTTTTAGAAATTTTAAATCAACTAATACTGTCACGGGGCTACCGCGACAGAGAGGTTCCAGAGAACTGCAGCGCTCTGGGCCTCATTCACATACAGTGAACAGAAGCTCTTCTCCTGTATTTTGACCTGGCTGCTTTGTGTCAGCAGTGCAGGAGTTAACCTTATTTGCTAAGTTGCTGTGAGCTGGGTCTCTCAGCTGAAGGTGATTTTGTAATCTCCTCCTCTATATAGACCCAGCCTTGACTCCAGCTAGTGTCAGTGATCAGTTCTGCTGCCTGGCTTGGAGGTTGAAGGAGAGTGATATTTGGAGCTAGGAGGTTTATTACAGAGATTCGTGTCTGCGGTTTTGGTTGCATGTTAAACCTGTTTTCCTTCCTAGTTTTCTCCTTCTCTTCCCTTCTATGTGTATCCTCTGTGGTTGTGTGAGTATTTGGTGAGTTTGAGACTTGTAGTTACCTTGTCTGTATACCCTGTTTATTGTTGTGTTTATACACTGGTGCAGTCCTCTTCCCTAGGGGGGGAGAGGAGGCCACTTATAGAGCCTGCACAGGAGACAGGGATACGCTGGCGCTCGGGCCTCCTAACCATCATAGGTACCCCCGAGATAAGGGAAAGCCAGGGCCCGATTAAAGTGGTAGGGACAGGTGCGGGTCCCAGTACGCCGTCCTGCCCCTTCAACACCGCTTACAGCGTGACAAATACTGTATGCACCAATGGTAGCAGACCCAAAACTGGAATGTATGCCTGAAAAGCCAAGATTTGCAGACCACAGATACACTAGACGTCTGACTGAGATAACAGACTTTCAATATGTGGTCTGTATTTTGTAAAATTTTCTAAAAACAAAATTTCTATATACAGCAAGCGTAGCAGAATCTAATGGAGATAACATACTGTATACATTTTCTTTCATTTTTTTTGTAAAACAATAAATACTTATTTGACCAAGGCTAGCAGACAGAACAATGCAACATATGCCTGCAAACAGAAGATTTTGACACCACAGATACACCATGCATGTGACAGAGATAACAAACTGTATAATTTTATTTATTTAAAAAAATTTTTTTAAAACAATAAATACTGAGTAGACCAGAGGTAGCAGACAGAAGAATGCAACGTATGCCTGCAAAGCACGGATTTTGACACCACTGATACACCTGGCGTCAGCCAGAGATAACAGACTGATCAAAATGTGGCCTTATGGATTTTTTTGGCACACCAAAATAGTGTCAAAAAGTTGGCTATGACACTCCCCAAAAAATTGGAGTACTAAAATTTTAAGATATTTAGCGCAATGATATGCGATGTGTGTGGCGTACAACTCACAGTGATAAATGTAACAACTGTAGCTAAATTTTTTGGGGCCAGCTAAAGATTTTTGGGGCAGCAAGATGGTGTCCAAAAATGTTGTAAGACACACAAAATATTAGAGAGTACCCCCCAAAAAGGACAGATTTTTAGGCCCACTCACATCTGATGCCTTCCCCCCCCCCCCCAATTTTTTTTATATTTTTATGCTCTTGTATTGCAATAACCTGGCTGTAGTCTGCAGTGTGAACAAGCAAATAAATGTAGAAAAAAGGGGGCTATGGATAGCTTTTTATGAAAATGAGCAGGTATAATCTTAAAAAAAAAATTGCCACAGATAACTGCAGCTAGGTATATATAAAATACGCAGCAGCAGACAGTAATGGAGCCTTTTGATGTATGCAGGGAGATCTATAGACTCACGTACAGTGCCTGCAAGCCTTGAATTGATGTGGATATGTGCACATAGACTCCCCTTCCCAACTAGCACAATTAAAAACTAGGCCCAATGTTAAGGAGAGGGTCTACTAGACTTGTAGCGCCCATGCATGGGCTGGGAAAACATTTCCCCATGGGGGTACCTTTTTAAAAATCTTTTATGGACATCATAGACAGGCTCATAGATTTGAAGCCAGAATGTGTCCAACGAGATATGTTTGTCCTTAGCAATAGTTCAGAGACAGGGATATAAATAAAAATCTATAATATAACGGTGGGAGTGTCACTCTGTCCGAAGCCTTTATAGACTGCGCAAGTGCGACGCACGGCGCCTGCGCAGCCTGGACAAGAGTGACGCAGCCGAACTTACTTATCCCCCCACCAATATACCGGCCATGGGGGCTCCACACACCCGTGTATCCCCCATAATATAGCGGCCATGGGGGCTCCATGCTCTGCAGCTCCGGTCAGGGTAGATGTAGAGCCCAGCGGAGCTCCAGGACCTTCGATGATGTCACCAGCATGTGACCAGTGACGCGAGTGGGCGGAGTCAGCCCTCGCTGTGCTGGCTGCAGGAGTGCTGTATCCATTATAACCAGCGCCGCACTCAGACAGTAAGAACAGCCACACTCACACAGTACAGCCACACTCGCCCGCACTCACACAGTACAGCTACACTCGCCCGCACTCACACAGTACAGCCACACTCACACAGTACAGCCACACTCACGCAGTATGGCCACACACGCAGTACAGCCACACTCACGCAGTACAGCCACACTCACACAGTACAGCCACACTTGCCCGCACTCACACAGTACAGCCACACTCACACAGTACAGCCACACTCGCCCGCACTCACACAGTACAGCCACACTCACACAGTACAGCCACACTCACACAGTATAGCCACACTCAGCCACACTCACACAGTACAGCCACATTCAGCCACACTCACACAGTACAGCCGCACTCACGCAGTACATCCGCGCTTAGTATAGCCGCACTCAGGCAGCACAGCTGCACTCGGGCAGCACAGCCGGAGAGAGAAAGATGGGAGCAACATATGGCAGAATGGAAACAGGAACAGGCAGAATGGGTGCAGCACATTACAACAGAATGGGGGCACAGGATGGGAGCAGAACATGACAGAATGGTTGCGCAGGATGGGAGCACCACTTGACAAAATGGGAACGCAGGATGGGAACAGCACATGACAGGATGGTTGCGCACGATGAGAGCACCACATGAGAGGATGGGGGCAGGATGGGAGCAGCACATGACAAGACGGGGCGCAGGATGGGAGCACATGACAGGATGGGGACGCAGGATGGAGCCGCACATGACAGGATGGGGATGCAGGATGGAGCAGCACATGACAGGATGGGGACGCAGGATGGAGCAGCACATGACAGGATGAGCGCAGGGTGGAGCAGCACATGATAGGATGGGGGCGCAGGGTGGAGCAGCACATGACAGGATGGGGACGCAGGATGGAGCAGCACATGACAGGATGGGGGAGCAAGATGGGAGCAGCACATACCAGGACGGAGACCATGTACCAATATAAATGCTCGCCACCCAGGCGTAGAACGCGGGTTCAATAGCTAGTTATGTATATATATATATATATATATATATATATATATATATATATATATATATACACCTTATTCTTTACTTATCTGAACATAATTCGCCATCAAACTCAACCATACCCAAAAGTCTCATGCAGCCTTTATCTACCCCCATTGCCTAAAGATGGTTGGACCATCATTGTAAATAAGCACCTGTGCTTTGTGTCACTCCCACCTCATTGTAGATTGTAGCCTCTGAAGAGCAGGGTTTTCATTATTTATGCTTTCTTTGATTACCTTAAACTTGGTAACTTTTAACTGTTTTAGATGAAATGATGACATGTAAATCGCTGTGGAGTATATTTGCTATATATAAAGAAAGTTTATTATTAGTAGATTGAAGATGGTGAAGCTCAAGCTGTTAGCTTTGCCATATGTAGGAGGAAACAATCTTTTACAAAAGCACAACTGCACAAACAAGGGCTCACTGCTGTGCTGACACAGGGTGGAGTAAGGTGAACACGACAAGCTGCAGGACTGTGAGAGACATGCAGGTGGAGATGTTATGGTGGATTGAGAAAGATGGGGTGTGCTTTATATATAAGATCAGTCAAAAACAACAGGCATGTCGACTTCTTTATTAGCTGACAGGCTCTCAGTCATCCCAACTGTAGAGGGTAAACAAGTAGAGGTTCTGCGGCCAGAGACCTGTGTGACAACACTTGCCACGGTGAGGGAAGAGGAACAATCCGAAGATGGTAATAGGTTGGATGGTGCTTGCCGAGGTCCACTAGTCTGCATTTTAGCACAGTAAGAATCCCAGATTAACGCATATTGATCATGCATGGGCCAGTTTATGCATGTAGTACACAAATTATTGCATTTTTTTAAATCTACTATGTCGTTTTTAAAAAAGTTGACAGATAAAGTGATTTTTTTTAGATTTTTGCCAGTCTGAAAAAAAGACCCAAGCTAGGCAACTGTAGACTCGCGAATGCTACTGGCCACTGCCAGAGTTGGGAATCAGGATGCATTGCTTGTCGTGGTTGCATAATTCTGTGTCTACGTAACCTTTCCTCTTTCTCCTCATCCTCTGCTTAGTATGCCTCTGGGTTTACACCAAGTGTGATCTACTACCTCATCATCATCCCCTCTGTTCTCCCACTGCTCGCCCTGAGAGTCACTCTCCCCTTCTTCCTGTTCTGACAGCTCAGTCTGCGGGTGCTTCAAGTTTCTGAGTCTCATCACAAATGGATCACCTCCACCCACTGGGGTAAACGTATGTCGATGAGGGTTTGATTCTACTCCACTTCGTCCGGCCCTGGATCAAACTGAAAAAAATGTTGCCATCGGTGCAGATGATTTCCTGCTCTTGACTCTGTGAATCTTTGGAGTACACTTCCGATGCAAATGGCATATAATGTGTGAACAGATCTTCTAACTCAACCATCTGTGGTTCCCAACAGTCAGTTGGGTGGTTGGAAAGTTATGACATGGGGAAAACAAGCGTAATTGGGGTGCCACCAGTGACGACTGTACTGTGTGTGATGTTAAGGTGGAGGAAAAGGAGCAGAGGCCACTTGATGCAGTGCTTGCCATCTACCAAAGCACATGTTCTTTCTGGCCCTCATCTACAAAGCGTAACGCTGTGCGGCTGCCAAAGAAAGGGAGTGGAGTTGCCTGTCCATTAACAGAAGTTATAAAAATTCTGCGCAATTGCTCACTGCATCAAAACAAATATATTTCTCATCCCTCATATCATACCTGTCTCACAACTCTAAATAAGTATTCAGTACTTTCAATTATCTCCTTCAACAGCTCTCCTATCATCTCAGCTGAAGAGCTTGCCTCTCTACCTGTGTACCTTACCCAATAACGTCCCACCTCATTCCAAACCTTACCACAATCTTCATCCAAAGCCTAGCCCACCTCTGACAAACAACTGGTGACTTCACTTCTGATTGAAACATACCTCGATCACACCCATCCTCAAAAAGCCCACCCTTGACACATCCTCTGTGTCTAGCTATCGCCCCATCTCATTTCTCCCCTATGGCTTCAAACTGCTGGAACAACGTGTCCATTTTGAACTATCCTCCCACTTTTCCTCTTGCTACCTCTTTAACCACTTGCAATCTGGCTTCAGATCACACCATTCCACTGAAACTGCCCTGGCTAAATTCCCTAATGACCTATTAACCGCCAAATCAAAGCGATGCAAGTTTGTCCTCTACCTTCTCCTGGACCTCCCATCTGTCTTTGACACAGTGGGCCATTCCTTCTTTCTACAGACTTTCTGATCTCTTGCCATGACAGACTTGGCCCTTTGTTGGATCTCCTCATACCTAACAGACAGGACATCCTGTGTCTCTGACTCACACACCACCTCCTCATCTCGCCCCCCTATGTGTCAATGTCCCCCAAGGTTCAGTTGTAGGTCCGGGCACTATGCTTAGGGCGCGCACTCCCTCCCTCTTAAAGAAACTGCCCATGTCAACCTAAGGGTATCCCCACCTATAGTTGTGCGACACCTTTAATTTATTGATTCTCCTCCAATATGGAAGTGCCTGAGCTATGTTTTTATTTTGCTTTGCATGCTTGCTATCTGTCAGGTTCCCCAGGTCCGCCCATCTGCTTGTCTACCCTGTACCCATCTGCTCGTACCTGTCTGCGCACTTCTGTCCATCAGCCGGTCCAGATCGCACCTGCCAGTGCCCATCTGTCTAAGACCTGGTGCAGCCCACACCTGCCAGTGCTTTTCTTTTCCTTAGCCTTCCCATCTGCAACCTTGATTCCAGTGTCCCTACAGTGGCTGCCTGCATTCTTCTTCCCTCCTTCAGACCATACCAGCCTACCCACTCTAGGGGTCAGGTGCCACCCTCTGTAGGTCAGCCCTGGAGCAGCACCTGGTGCCACCTATGAGTTTTCGCCTGCTGCCACTTATTCACATTGGGATTCAATAGGCAATCTAGTTACCTTCCTCAAGGCTTTCCAAGGAATATGCACAGTTGTCCCACCACCTTGACCATTACAGTCTACATCTGCTGGATTGGCTGTAGTGTAAGAGGTGTCGTCCCTATTATATTATTTCTAGTGTGGTGAAATTGATGCCACTTTGTTTGTGTCTGCCACTAATTTTTGTAAATGTGTAGACTGTTGTTTGGGTCTCCTTCATGCATGTTGCCTGTAGCAGTATGCCTCCGAGACCGTCAGGCATCCACTTCCTTGGACTCGATACCGATCCGTGACGTTGCAGCGTCCTGGATAGCGATATCATTGTGTTTGACACACAGCAGTGATCTGGATCCTGCTGTGACATCGTTGGTCGGAGCAGAAAGGCCAGAACTTTATTTCGTCGCTGGATCTCCCGCAGACATCGCTGAATCGGCATGTGTGACGCCGATTCAGCGATGTCTTCACTGGTAACCAGGGTAAACATCGGGTTACTAAGCGCAGGGCCGCGCTTAGTAACCCGATGTTTTCCCTGGTTACCAGTGTAAATGTAAAAAAAAACAAACACTACATGCTTACATTCCGGTGTCTGTCGCGTCCCCCGGCGTTCTGCTTCCCTGCACTGTCAGCGCCGGCCAGCCGTAAAGCAGAGCACAGCGGTGACGTCACCGCTCTGCTTTACGGCTGGCGCTTAGACAGTGCAGGGAAGGTGACAGCGAGGGACGCGACAGACACCGGAATGTAAGTATGTAGTGTTTGTTTTTTTTTACATTTACAATGGTAACCAGGGTAAACATCGGGTTACTAAGCGCAGCCCTGCGCTTAGTAACCCGATGTTTACCCTGGTTACCAGGGGACTTCGGCATCGTTGGTAGCTGGAGAGCTGTCTGTGTGACAGCTCTCCAGCGACCACACAACGACGAAACAGCGACACTGCAGCGATCGGCATCGTTGCCTATATCGCTGCAGCGTCGCTTAATGGGACAGTACCTTTAGAATTTTCTGACAATAGTAGTTTGTGAAACTGATATTTTTGCCACCTGAGTGTGGCTGAGCATGAAAGCAGGTTGAGCTGTTGCATGTGGAATTAGGGCTTGCAGCACAGCAGGCCTACATCGAACCCTCACCCTCTTCGTCTTACTTTGTCGTTCAATTGAAAGCTGTAAATGCTGGCCCAGACCCTGATATCTCATGCATGGCTGATTGCTGCTGTGCCATGCTACAATTTGTACTGTTGGTGAATTGAGGCCACTTTCCTGGTGTCTGTCCCTCATTTGATGTGTTTTGGCAGCTTTTGGGCCCGTTTGAAGGTGTTGTGCAAATATTTGACAAATAAATCAGTGAATATTTGATGAATAAATCAAGAAATATTGTAAATTCGGCAATCGTAATCCAAACCGAACATTGAATTATTCGCTCATCTCTATTTCTAATCAGACCCCGTTATATAAAAAAGTGCCTTAATTTCAGACAATGTAAACACTGATAGTATCATGGTGGTAATGAATGTTATAAGAAATAAATAGTATGTAATGAACAAGTTTTCCAGCACAAATGGAAGGTTACTATTCTAAAAAGTGGCTGGTCATCAATGCTCGATATATTTTTGTGTATGAACAGTTGCCCCATATTTATGTTTTAATTTTAGGACAATGATTGATCTTTTCATATTTTGCTAAGGTTTCTATATTTTTGATATTATTGGACTTTATTCCCTTTTTCCCAGGCTTCTTACTTGTGATTAGTGTTGAGCGATACCGTCCGATACTTGAAAGTATCGATATCGGATAGTATCGGCCGATACCCGAAAAGTATCGGATATCGCCGATACCGATATCCGATACCAATACAAGTCAATGGGACATCAAGTATCGGAATGTATCCTGATGGTTCCCAGGGTCTGAAGGAGAGGAAACTCTCCTTCAGGCCCTGGGATCCATAGTGAGGTGTAAAATAAAGAATTAAAATAAAAAAATATTGATATATTCACCTCTCCGGCGGCCCCTGGACATCACCGCGGGTAACTGGCAGGCTTCTTTGTTTAAAATGAGCGCGTTTAGGACCTGAGAATGACGTCGCGGCTTCTGATTGGTCGCGTGCCGCCCATGTGACCGCCACGCGACCAATCAGAAGCCGCGACGTCATTCCTCAGGTCCTAAATTCCTAGAATGAGGAGTTTAGTGCCTGAGAATGACGTCGCGGCTTCTGATTGGTCGCGTGGCGGTCACATGGGCGGCACGCAACCAATCAGAAGCCGCGACGTCATTCTCAGGTCCTAAACGCGCTCATTTTAAACAAAGAAGCCTGCCGGTTACCCGTGGTGATGTCCAGGGGCCGCCGGAGAGGTGAATATATCAATATTTTTTATTTTAATTCTTTATTTTACACCTCACTATGGATCCGATACCGATACCCGATACCACAAAAGTATCGGATCTCGGTATCGGAATTCCGATACCGCAAGTATTGGCCGATACCCGATACTTGCGATATCGGAATGCTCAACACTACTTGTGATACAATTTGTTAACTCCAGAATGGATTCTTGATATACAGTATGTAGAGTGTGGTTTAGGAGGTACCTTTGTTACATCATGTGCAGCCCACTCTTGTGAATAAGATTTTAGAGGAAAACATAAAAACTTGTGATTTGATAAAAGTAGTTCTGTGCAAATCAGTATTATATCATAACACTAATAATAATAATATTTATTAATATGGCACTTGCACATTTCATAGTGTTTTTCATTTTAGATGACTACATGTTCTCTGAGACGCAGTTCATTTGACATGTTTGTATTATAAATGTATATAATGTTTTTCCTTTTAATATTATTTAAAATTATTAATATATAGATTATTATAATATTTTATTACAGCTATATATTTTACTTGCAAAATCCTAGAATGCATCTAGCATTATTTGCCTTGTACACTTATCATATCAGTAGCATATTGCATGTAGATAGTAGCATCAT
This sequence comes from Ranitomeya imitator, assembly GCF_032444005.1. Lineage (NCBI taxonomy): Eukaryota > Metazoa > Chordata > Amphibia > Anura > Dendrobatidae > Ranitomeya > Ranitomeya imitator. The sequence goes on from NC_091287.1 coordinate 189,520,434, forward strand.
AAACTAATGGAAATCAAGGGGTGGCAACATACAGGTTTCTCATTTACGTAATTAACAGTGTGCAAATTATAAATCTTCCATTTCTAAGTTGCATAGCAGGGATTCTCCATTGACAGTAAATGTCTTTTTGTCATTTGTAGATTAAACAAGTTGCATGTGACTAGGGTTGAGCGAAACGGGTCGAACATTTTCAAAAGTCGCCGACTTTTGGCGAAGTCGAGTTTCATGAAACCCGATCCGACCCCTGTGCGTGGTCGGCCATGCGGTACGCGACTTTCGCGCCAAAGTCGCGTTTCAATGACGCGAAAAGCGCCATTTCTCAGCCAATGAAGGTAAACGCAGAGTGTGGGCAGCATGATGACATAGGTCCTGGTCCCCACCATCTTAGAGAAGGGCATTGCAGTGATTGGCTTGCTGTCTGCGGCGTCACAGGGGCTATAAAGGGGAGTTCCCGCCGACCGCCATGTTACTGCTGCTGATCTGAGCTTAGGGAGAGGTTGCTGCCGCTTCGTCAGAAGCAGGGATAGCGTTAGGCAGGGTCCATTAACCACAAAACTGCTTGTGCTGTAGCGATTTCCACTGCCCAACACCACCTTCGGTGTGCAGGGACAGTGGAAGCTCCTTTTTTTTTTTTTTTTTCCTCAGCGCTGTAGCTCATTGGGCTGCCCTAGAAGGCTCCCTGATAGCTGCATTGCTGTGTGTACGCCGCTGTGCAAAGCAACTGCTTTTTTCAAAGCACAAATCCTCTTGTTCCTTCCTTTCTGCACAGCTATCTTGTTTGTTTGTCCACACTTTTTATTTAATTTGTGCATCAGTCCACTCCTTCTTATTGCTGCCTGCCATACCTGGCTGAGATTACTGCAGGGAGATAGTAATTGAAGGACAGTTCCTTTTTTTTTTTTTTTTTTTTTTGTGGGAGATTAAGATTGACTTTTCTGCTAGAGTGCCATCTCTGTCTGTGTCATCTCTCACTCAGTGGGCCATAGAAAGCCTATTTATTTTTTTGCTTGATTTGGGTTCCAAAATCTACCAGAAAAAATCACAACATCAATCAGTGGGAGAAAAATATTGGCCTCAGGGCTTGTGTGCCACTCCTTACTCCTGTGTGTGCCATCTCTCACTCAGTGGGCCATAGAAAGCCTATTAATTTTTTTGCTTGATTTGGGTTCTAAATTCTACCTGAAAAAATCAATAAATCAATCAGTGGGAGATTAATATTGGCCTTTGGGCTTGTGTGCCAGTCCTAAGCGTGCCATCTCTCTCTCTCTCAGATAGTGGGCCATAGAAAGCCTATTTTTTTATTATTTTATTGGGTTTATAAATTTTCCCTGGAAAAAAAAAAAAGTGGGAGATTAATATTGGCCTCTGGGCTTGTGTGCCAGTCCTGAGCGTGCCATCTCTCTCACAAATAGTGGGCCATAGAAAGCCTATTTATTTTTTTGGTTGATTTGGGTTCCTAATTCTACCTGAAAAAATCAATCAATCAATCAGTGGGAGATTAATATTGGCCTTTGGGCTTGTGTGCCAGTCCTAAGCGTGCCATCTCTCTCTCTCAGATAGTGGGCCATAGAAAGCCTATTTATTATTATTTTTTTTATTGGGTTTATAAATTTTCCCTGGAAAAAAAAAAAAAGTGGGAGATTAATATTGGCCTCTGGGCTTGTGTGCCAGTCCTGAGCGTGCCATCTCTCTCACAAATAGTGGGCCATAGAAAGCCTATTTATTTTTTGGGTTGATTTGGGTTCCTAATTCTACCTGAAAAAATCAATCAATCAATCAATCAATCAGTGGGAGAAAAATATTGGCCTCAGGGCTTGTGTGCCACTCCTTACTCCTGTGTGTGCCATCTCTCACTCAGTGGGCCATAGAAAGCCTATTAATTTTTTTGCTTGATTTGGGTTCCAAAATCTACCTGAAAAAAATCACTAAATCAATCAGTGGGAGATTAATATTGGCCTCTGGGCTTGTGTGCCACTCCTGACTCCTGTGTGCGTCATCTGTCACTCAGTGGGCCCTAGAAAGCCTATTTTTTGTTTTATTTGTTTTCTAAATTCTCCCTGAAACAATCATTTTATTTTCTTTGGTTTCTAAATTATTCCTGAAAAAAATCATTTTTTTTGTATTTTTTTTTCTCTCAAGTCTCCCTGAAAAAAAAAAAATAAAAATCTGTGGGAGATTCATATTGCCCCTTCTGCTTGTGTGCCAGTCTTGACTCCTGGGTGTGCCATCTCTCTCTCTCTCCCCAATTGTGGGCCATAGAAAGCCTATTAATTTTTTTTGCTTGATTTGGGTTCCAAAATCTACCTGAAAAAAATCACTAAATCAATCAGTGGGAGATTAATATTGGCCTCTGGGCTTGTGTGCCACTCCTGACTCCTGTGTGCGTCATCTGTCACTCAGTGGGCCCTAGAAAGCCTATTTTTTGTTTTATTTGTTTTCTAAATTCTCCCTGAAACAATCATTTTATTTTCTTTGGTTTCTAAATTATTCCTGAAAAAAATCATTTTTTTTGTATTTTTTTTTCTCTCAAGTCTCCCTGAAAAAAAAAAAAAAAAAATCTGTGGGAGATTCATATTGCCCCTTCTGCTTGTGTGCCAGTCTTGACTCCTGGGTGTGCCATCTCTCTCTCTCTCCCCAATTGTGGGCCATAGAAAGCCTATTAATTTTTTTTGCTTGATTTGGGTTCCAAAATCTACCTGAAAAAAATCACTAAATCAATCAGTGGGAGATTAATATTGGCCTCTGGGCTTGTGTGCCACTCCTGACTCCTGTGTGCGTCATCTGTCACTCAGTGGGCCCTAGAAAGCCTATTTTTTGTTTTATTTGTTTTCTAAATTCTCCCTGAAACAATCATTTTATTTTCTTTGGTTTCTAAATTATTCCTGAAAAAAATCATTTTTTTTGTATTTTTTTTTCTCTCAAGTCTCCCTGAAAAAAAAAAAAAATCTGTGGGAGATTCATATTGCCCCTTCTGCTTGTGTGCCAGTCTTGACTCCTGGGTGTGCCATCTCTCTCTCTCTCCCCAATTGTGGGCCATAGAAAGCCTATTAATTTTTTTGCTTGATTTGTGTTCCAAAATCTACCGAAAAAAATCACTAAATCAATCAGTGGGAGATTAATATTGGCCTCTGGGCTTGTGTGCCACTCCTGACTCCTGTGTGCGTCATCTGTCACTCAGTGGGCCCTAGAAAGCCTATTTTTTGTTTTATTTGTTTTCTAAATTCTCCCTGAAACAATCATTTTATTTTCTTTGGTTTCTAAATTATTCCTGAAAAAAATCATTTTTTTGGTATTTTTTTTTCTCTCAAGTCTCCCTGAAAAAAAAAAAAAAAAAAAAAATCTGTGGGAGATTCATATTGCCCCTTCTGCTTGTGTGCCAGTCTTGACTCCTGGGTGTGCCATCTCTCTCTCTCCCCAATTGTGGGCCATAGAAAGCCTATTAATTTTTTTTGCTTGATTTGGGTTCCAAAATCTACCTGAAAAAAATCACTAAATCAATCAGTGGGAGATTAATATTGGCCTCTGGGCTTGTGTGCCACTCCTGACTCCTGTGTGCGTCATCTGTCACTCAGTGGGCCCTAGAAAGCCTATTTTTTGTTTTATTTGTTTTCTAAATTCTCCCTGAAACAATCATTTTATTTTCTTTGGTTTCTAAATTATTCCTGAAAAAAATCATTTTTCTGGTATTTTTTTTTCTCTCAAGTCTCCCTGAAAAAAAAAAAAAAAAAAAAAATCTGTGGGAGATTCATATTTCCCCTTCTGCTTGTGTGCCAGTCTTGACTCCTGGGTGTGCCATCTCTCTCTCTCTCCCCAATTGTGGGCCATAGAAAGCCTATTAATTTTTTTGCTTGATTTGGGTTCCAAAATCTACCAAAAAAAATAACTAAATCAATCGGTGGGAGATTAATATTGGCCTCTGGGCTTGTGTGCCACTCCTGACTCCTGTGTGCGTCCTCTCTCACTCAGTGGGCCCTACAAAGCCTTTTTTTTTTTTTTTTTTTCCTAAATTCTCCCTGAAACAATCATTTCATTTTATTTGTTTTATAAATTCTTCTGTAAAAAATAATTTTTTTTTAATTTTTTTTTTTCTGAAGTCTCCCTTTTAAAAAAAACAAACACAAATCAGTGGGAGATAAATATTTACATTTGCGCTTCAGTGACAGTCCTGCGTGTGTGCCATCTCATTTGTTGCCAACAACAACAGAGTGTGTAACATTGTGGCTGATTTTCGTTGTGGTCTCACCCACCTGTAAAGGGGTAGCTAAATCATACTGAAGTTATAGCTCACCGTGTAAGTTGTGTGACAGCAACAAATACCGTTCGTTTGTTAACGTTTTTAAAACAATGAGGAAGTCTGGTGGAAGAGGTCGTGGCCGGGGGCGTTCATTGTCAGCTGGTAATGAGGGTAGTGGTAGTGGTGGAGCATCAGCTGGTCGTGGGAAAAAAAATATTGCACCTAAGTCTGGAGCTGTGGAGCCAGGTTCGTCGTCTGGCTACACAAGGCCTCGAACGCTCCCTTTTCTGGGAGTAGGAAAACCGCTTTTAAAGCCGGAGCAGCAAGAGCAAGTTTTGGCTTATCTTGCTGACTCAGCCTCTAGCTCTTTTGCCTCCTCTCGTGAAACTGGTAAATGTCAAAGCAGCGCGTCGTTAGTGGATGTTCACGGTCAGGGACAAGTCGCTTCCTTGTCCTCTTCAGCAAAAACAACAACAGAGAAGAATGCAGCAGGCGACACAACGGGTTACTCCATGGAGCTCTTTACACATACCGTCCCTGGCTTAGAAAGTGAAGCAGTTAACAGTCCATGCCCATTACAAGTTGAATCTGACATGGAGTGCACTGATGCACAGCCACAGCCAGACTACTATCCTGGTCCTTTGACTCAGACCACAACATTGGCATCGCAGGGTGCTGATCAAGAATCAGACCCTGATAAGACTATGTTGCCCCATCACGAACGCTATACCACCGACCGCCACGGTGACACAGACGAAGTTGCACATGAGCTACAAGAAGAGGTAATAGATGACCCAGTTCTTGACCCCGATTGGCAGCCATTGGGGGAACAGGGTGCAGGCGGCAGCAGTTCTGAAGCGGAGGAGGAGGGGCCGCAGCAGGCATCAACATCGCAACAGGTTCCATCTGCCGGGCCCGTATCTTGCCCAAAACGCGTGGCAAAGCTAAAACCTGTTGGAGGACAGCGTGGCCATCCGGTTAAAGCTCAGTCTGCAATGCCTGAAAAGGTATCCGATGCTAGAAAGAGTGCAGTCTGGCATTTTTTTAAACAACATCCAATTGATCAGCGCAAAGTCATCTGTCAAAAATGTTCAACTACCTTAAGCAGAGGACAGAATCTGAAAAGTCTCAATACAAGTTGCATGCATAGACATTTAACCACCATGCATTTGCAAGCCTGGACTAACTACCAAACGTCCCTTAAGGTTGTAGCACCCTCGGCCAATGAAGCTAGTCAGCAACGCAACATCCCTTCCGGCAGTGTAGGGCCACCATTTTCCGCACCACCTGCAGTATCTGTGCAGGTTTCTTTGCCAGGCCAAAGCTGTCAGGGAATCACCAGTTTCGTAGTAGGAAACACTGCATCTAGGGCACCGGTGGCAACAATACCATCTCCCACCGTCTCTCAGTCTGCCATGTCCACCGGCACCCCCGCTAGTTCCACGATCTCCAGCTCTCCAGTCCAGCTCACCCTACATGAGACTATGGTTAGAAAAAGGAAGTACTTAGCCTCGCATCCGCGTACACAGGGTTTGAACGCACACATAGCTAGACTAATCTCGTTAGAGATGATGCCCTACCGGTTAGTTGAAAGCGAAGCTTTCAAAGCCCTGATGGACTACGCTGTACCACGCTACGAGCTACCCAGTCGACACTTTTTTTCCAGAAAAGCCATCCCAGCCCTCCACCAGCATGTTAAAGAGCGCATCGTCCATGCACTCAGGCAATCTGTGAGCACAAAGGTGCATCTGACAACAGATGCATGGACCAGTAGGCATGGCCAGGGACGTTACGTGTCCATCACGGCACACTGGTTAAATGTGGTGGATGCAGGGTCCACAGGGGACAGCAAGTTTGGGACAGTTCTGCCTAGCCCACGGTCTAGGAAACAATTGGCTGTAGCCGTTCGCACCCCCTCCTCCTCCTCTTCGTCCTCCTGCAGAAGCGAGAGCTCGTCCACAGACCGCAGTCGCACAACCACTCCATCCGCAGCTGCCACTGTTGCACACCAGGTCTCCCATTATGGGGCAGCTACTGGCAAACGTCAGCAGGCTGTATTGGCTATGAAGTGTTTGGGTGACAACAGACACACCGCGGAAGTTCTGTCCGAGTTCTTGCAGAAAGAAACGCAGTCGTGGCTGGGCACTGTAGATCTTGAGGCAGGCAAGGTAGTGAGTGATAACGGAAGGAATTTCATGGCTGCCATCTCCCTTTCCCAACTGAAACACATTCCTTGCCTGGCTCACACCTTAAACCTGGTGGTGCAGTGCTTCCTGAAAAGTTATCCGGGGTTATCCGACCTGCTCCTCAAAGTGCGTGGACTTTGCTCACATATCCGCCGTTCGCCCGTACACTCCAGCCGTATGCAGACCTATCAGCGTTCTTTGAACCTTCCCCAGCATCGCCTAATCATAGACGTTGCAACAAGGTGGAACTCAACACTGCACATGCTTCAGAGACTGTGTGAACAGAGGCGGGCTGTTATGTTTTTGTGGGAGGATACACATACACGGGCAGGCAGTAGGATGGCAGAAATGGAGTTGTCAGGTGTGCAGTGGTCGAAGATTCAAGACATGTGTCAAGTCCTTCAGTGTTTTGAGGAATGCACACGGCTGGTTAGTGCAGACAACGCCATAATAAGCATGAGCATCCCCCTAATGCGTCTGCTGATGCAAAGTTTGACGCACATAAAGGATCAGGCGTCTGCAGCTGAGGAAGAGGAAAGCCTTGATGACAGTCAGCCATTGTCTGGCCAGGGCAGTGTACAGGACGAGGTAGCGGGCGAAGAGGAGGAGGAGGACGAGGAGGATGATGGGGATGATTATATTTTTAATGAGGAAGCTTTTCCGGGGCCACTGGAAATTGGTGGCGCGGCAAGGCCGGGTTCTGGTTTTTTGAGGGTCACAAGTGACGTGGATTTGCCTGAAACTGCCCCTCAACCAAGCACAACCGCAGATTTGAGAACTGGAACTTTGGCCCACATGGCGGATTATGCCTTACGTATCCTCAAAAGGGACACACGCATAACTAAAATGATGAATGATGACGATTACTGGTTGGCCTGCCTCCTTGATCCTCGCTATAAAGGCAAATTGCAAAATATAATGCCACATGAGAACTTGGAACTAATATTAGCAACCAAACAATCAACTCTTGTTGACCCTTTGCTTCTGGCATTCCCTGCACACAGCGCCCGTGATCGTTCTCACACGAGCTGCAGGGGCCAGCAGACCAGAGGAGTTAGAGGGGCAGAAATCAGAAGTGGCGTTGGCCAGAGGGGTTTTCTGACCAGGTTGTGGAGTGATTTTGCTATGACCGCAGACAGGACAGGTACTGCAGCATCAATTCAAAGTGACAGGAGACAACATTTGTCCAGTATGGTTACAAACTATTTTTCATCCCTTATCGATGTTCTCCCTCAACCGTCATTCCCATTTGATTACTGGGCATCAAAATTAGACACCTGGCCAGAATTGGCAGAATATGCATTGCAGGAGCTTGCTTGCCCAGCAGCTAGTGTCCTATCAGAAAGAGTATTCAGTGCTGCAGGTTCAATACTAACAGAAAAAAGGACTCGTCTGGCTACCCAAAATGTAGATGATCTAACCTTCATTAAAATGAACCACAACTGGATTTCGAAATCTTTTGCCCCACCTTGCCCGGCTGACACCTAGCTTTCCTATGAAAAGGTCTTGCCTGTGGACTATTCTGAATGCCTTTTCCAATCTTGTAATTTTCAGCACCTGATTGTCCAGCATACGACATGTTTACACCTCACTAAATGGCCAAACTCCCCACACGGGGCCGTGGTATCGACACTTGGCGAAAGCACACGTGAGAGTGCAGTTTGTCTGAAGAGGTGGGTGAGCCCGCTTTTGGTCGACGGCACTGCCACTGGGTCCCTCCTAGTACAATAAAGTGTCTCTGGCGGTGGTGGTGCGCACCCAACGTCAGACACACCGTTGTAATATGAGGGGCCCTGGGCCTGTACCGCCGGCCACAAGACAGTTTCCCCCCACCCCAGCTCAAACAGTGCTCTACCACTTGCAAAATTATCTCACAGCTCCACCAATGTTTAGTCTATGCGCTGACATCCTTCAATGCCTGCCACTGACAATACCATTGTATTGACATTTTTGTTATGTTAGGCCTTCGATGCCTGTCTGTGGTCACTCCTTCCACTAGGCCTCCACTGACCACACCACTGCTGTCCGTGTACCCCTGGAACCAATTTAAAATTGCCTACAGCCATGTGTTATTATTTTAGGCCTTCGATGCCTGTCTGCGGTCCATTCTTTCAACTACTACTACACTGACCAGGTCACTGCTGCCCGTGTACCCCTGGAACCAATTTAAAATTGCCTACAGCCATGTGTTATTATTTTAGGCCTTCGATGCCTGTCTGCGGTCACTCCTTCCACTAGGCCTCCACTGACCACACCACTGCTGCCCGTGTACCCCTGGAACCAATTTAAAATTGCCTACAGCCAGCCCAATTTTTTTATTTTAGGCCTTCGATGCCTGTCTGCAGTCCATTCTTTCAACTACTACTACACTGACCAGGTCACTGCTGCCCGTGTACCCCTGGAACCAATTTAAAATTGCCTACAGCCATGTGTTATTATTTTAGGCCTTCGATGCCTGTCTGCAGTCACTCCTTCCACTAGGCCTCCACTGACCACACCACTGCTGCCCGTGTACCCCTGGAACCAATTTAAAATTGCCTACAGCCAGCCCAATTTTTTTATTTTAGGCCTTCGATGCCTGTCTGCAGTCCATTCTTTCAACTACTACTACACTGACCAGGTCACTGCTGCCCGTGTACCCCTGGAACCAATTTAAAATTGCCTACAGCCATGTGTTATTATTTTAGGCCTTCGATGCCTGTCTGCGGTCACTCCTTCCACTAGGCCTCCACTGACCACACCACTGCTGCCCGTGTACCCCTGGAACCAATTTAAAATTGCCTACAGCCATGTGTTATTATTTTAGGCCTTCGATGCCTGTCTGCGGTCACTCCTTCCACTAGGCCTCCACTGACCACACCACTGCTGTCCGTGTACCCCTGGAACCAATTTAAAATTGCCTACAGCCATGTGTTATTATTTTAGGCCTTCGATGCCTGTCTGCGGTCCATTCTTTCAACTACTACTATACTGACCAGGTCACTGCTGCCCGTGTACCCCTGGAACCAATTTAAAATTGCCTACAGCCATGTGTTATTATTTTAGGCCTTCGATGCCTGTCTGCGGTCACTCCTTCCACTAGGCCTCCACTGACCACACCACTGCTGTCCGTGTACCCCTGGAACCAATTTAAAATTGCCTACAGCCATGTGTTATTATTTTAGGCCTTCGATGCCTGTCTGCGGTCCATTCTTTCAACTACTACTACACTGACCAGGTCACTGCTGCCCGTGTACCCCTGGAACCAATTTAAAATTGCCTACAGCCATGTGTTATTATTTTAGGCCTTCGATGCCTGTCTGCGGTCACTCCTTCCACTAGGCCTCCACTGACCACACCACTGCTGCCCGTGTACCCCTGGAACCAATTTAAAATTGCCTACAGCCAGCCCAATTTTTTTATTTTAGGCCTTCGATGCCTGTCTGCGGTCCATTCTTTCAACTACTACTACACTGACCAGGTCACTGCTGCCCGTGTACCCCTGGAACCAATTTAAAATTGCCTACAGCCATGTGTTATTATTTTAGGCCTTCGATGCCTGTCTGCGGTCACTCCTTCCACTAGGCCTCCACTGACCACACCACTGCTGCCCGTGTACCCCTGGAACCAATTTAAAATTGCCTACAGCCAGCCCAATTTTTTTATTTTAGGCCTTCGATGCCTGTCTGCGGTCCATTCTTTCAACTACTACTACACTGACCAGGTCACTGCTGCCCGTGTACCCCTGGAACCAATTTAAAATTGCCTACAGCCATGTGTTATTATTTTAGGCCTTCGATGCCTGTCTGCGGTCACTCCTTCCACTAGGCCTCCACTGACCACACCACTGCTGCCCGTGTACCCCTGGAACCAATTTAAAATTGCCTACAGCCATGTGTTATTATTTTAGGCCTTCGATGCCTGTCTGCGGTCACTCCTTCCACTAGGCCTCCACTGACCACACCATTGCTGCCCGTGTACCCCTGGAACCAATTTAAAATTGCCTACAGCCAGCCCAATTTTTTTATTTTAGGCCTTCGATGCCTGTCTGCGGTCCATTCTTTCAACTACTACTACACTGACCAGGGCACTGCTGCCCGTGTACCCCTGGAACCAACATCAGAAAATATAAAAATAAGTATTTTGCTTACAAAAAAGAAAATACTGGAGAGATATCAAATGCAGACATTTTAACATTAAAAACAAACACACAACTAAAATCTGGTACAGTACTAAAAATGGCCACCAGCTACAATTACTTTCTCCTGCAAGTAGTTAACTGAAAGGTTTTTTAAATTGAAAACACACATATGGCATCCACCGAGTGTTGTCCTGTCGCGTCTTCTTTATATTATTGCCGAGAAGATGCAAAACAATGAAAATAATAAAATCATTAATTACCAAAATAATAGAGAAAGTCAACACCACATTGCAAATAAACATTCATTCCAAATAAAGAAGCAGGGCGCGTCCGAGGGTGAGTATATACCTAATAAGAATATAATCACCCTCGGACGCGCAATGCTTATTTCCAACAGCCTTCCTTCCTAAGAATCAGCCCTTCCGTGGTGTAGAGAGACGTTGTGTTACACTCCAAGGTGTTCCCCAGGTTGCCTTTCCTGAGCTTCGATCTTCCGGCTCTCGTTTAGTAGTTGTTGGAAACTACGCTGCATTAGGCCTTCAAATTGGGTATGGGGTGTAGAGAGATGGTGTGTTCCACTCCAAGGTGTTCCCCAGGTTGCCTTTCCTGAGCTTCGATCTTCCGGCTCTCGTTTAGTAGTTCTTGGAAACTACACTGCATTAGGCCTTCAAATTGGGTATGGGGTGTAGAGAGAGGGTGTGTTACACTCCAAGGTGTTCCCCAGGTTGCCTTTCCTGAGCTTCGATCTTCATGCTCTCGTTTAGTAGTTGTCGGAAACTACGCTGCATTAGGCCTACAAATTGGGTATGGGGTGTAGAGAGAGGGTTTGTTACACTCCAAGGTGTTCCCCAGGTTGCCTTTCCTGAGCTTCGATCTTCCGGCTCTCGTTTAGTAGTTGTTGGAAACTACGCTGCATTAGGCCTTCAAATTGGGTATGGGGTGTAGAGAGAGGGTGTGTTACACTCCAAGGTGTTCCCCAGGTTGCCTTTCCTGAGCTTCGATCTTCCGGCTCTCGTTTAGTAGTTCTTGGAAACTACACTGCATTAGGCCTACAAATTGGGTATGGGGTGTAGAGAGAGGGTGTGTTACACTCCAAGGTGTTCCCCAAGTTTCCTTGCCATTGCTTCGGTCTTCCGACTCTCGTTTAGTAGTTGTAGAAAAGTACACTGCATTAGGCCTACAAAATGGGTATGGGGTGGAGAGAGAGGGTGTGTTACACTCCAAGGTGTTCCCCAGGTTGCCTTTCCTGAGCTTCGATCTTCCGGCTCTCGTTTAGTAGTTCTTGGAAACTACACTGCATTAGGCCTTCAAATTGGGTATGGGGTGTAGAGAGAGGGTGTGTTACACTCCAAGGTGTTCCCCAGGTTGCCTTTCCTGAGCTTCGATCTTCATGCTCTCGTTTAGTAGTTGTCGGAAACTACGCTGCATTAGGCCTACAAATTGGGTATGGGGTGTAGAGAGAGGGTTTGTTACACTCCAAGGTGTTCCCCAGGTTGCCTTTCCTGAGCTTCGATCTTCCGGCTCTCGTTTAGTAGTTGTTGGAAACTACGCTGCATTAGGCCTTCAAATTGGGTATGGGGTGTAGAGAGATGGTGTGTTCCACTCCAAGGTGTTCCCCAGGTTGCCTTTCCTGAGCTTCGATCTTCCGGCTCTCGTTTAGTAGTTCTTGGAAACTACACTGCATTAGGCCTTCAAATTGGGTATGGGGTGTAGAGAGAGGGTGTGTTACACTCCAAGGTGTTCCCCAGGTTGCCTTTCCTGAGCTTCGATCTTCATGCTCTCGTTTAGTAGTTGTCGGAAACTACGCTGCATTAGGCCTACAAATTGGGTATGGGGTGTAGAGAGAGGGTTTGTTACACTCCAAGGTGTTCCCCAGGTTGCCTTTCCTGAGCTTCGATCTTCCGGCTCTCGTTTAGTAGTTGTTGGAAACTACGCTGCATTAGGCCTTCAAATTGGGTATGGGGTGTAGAGAGAGGGTGTGTTACACTCCAAGGTGTTCCCCAGGTTGCCTTTCCTGAGCTTCGATCTTCCGGCTCTCGTTTAGTAGTTCTTGGAAACTACACTGCATTAGGCCTTCAAATTGGGTATGGGGTGTAGAGAGAGGGTGTGTTACACTCCAAGGTGTTCCCCAGGTTGCCTTTCCTGAGCTTCGATCTTCCGGCTCTCATTTAGTAGTTCTTGGAAACTACACTGCATTAGGCCTACAAATTGGGTATGGGGTGGAGAGAGATGGTGTGTTACACTCCAAGGTGTTCCCCAGGTTTCCTTGCCATTGCTTCGGTCTTCCGACTCTCGTTTAGTAGTTGTAGAAAAGTACACTGCATTAGGCCTACAAAATGGGTATGGGGTGGAGAGAGAGGGTGTGTTACACTCCAAGGTGTTCCCCAGGTTGCCTTTCCTGAGCTTCGATCTTCCGGCTCTCGTTTAGTAGTTGTTGGAAACTACGCTGCATTAGGCCTTCAAATTGGGTATGGGGTGTAGAGAGAGGGTGTGTTACACTCCAAGGTGTTCCCCAGGTTGCCTTTCCTGAGCTTCGATCTTCCGGCTCTCGTTTAGTAGTTGTTGGAAACTACGCTGCATTAGGCCTTCAAATTGGGTATGGGGTGTAGAGAGATGGTGTGTTCCACTCCAAGGTGTTCCCCAGGTTGCCTTTCCTGAGCTTCGATCTTCCGGCTCTCGTTTAGTAGTTCTTGGAAACTACACTGCATTAGGCCTTCAAATTGGGTATGGGGTGTAGAGAGAGGGTGTGTTACACTCCAAGGTGTTCCCCAGGTTGCCTTTCCTGAGCTTCGATCTTCATGCTCTCGTTTAGTAGTTGTCGGAAACTACGCTGCATTAGGCCTACAAATTGGGTATGGGGTGTAGAGAGAGGGTTTGTTACACTCCAAGGTGTTCCCCAGGTTGCCTTTCCTGAGCTTCGATCTTCCGGCTCTCGTTTAGTAGTTGTTGGAAACTACTCTGCATTAGGCCTTCAAATTGGGTATGGGGTGTAGCGAGAGGGTGTGTTACACTCCAAGGTGTTCCCCAGGTTGCCTTTCCTGAGCTTCGATCTTCCGGCTCTCGTTTAGTAGTTCTTGGAAACTACACTGCATTAGGCCTTCAAATTGGGTATGGGGTGTAGAGAGAGGGTGTGTTACACTCCAAGGTGTTCCCCAGGTTGCCTTTCCTGAGCTTCGATCTTCCGGCTCTCGTTTAGTAGTTCTTGGAAACTACACTGCATTAGGCCTACAAATTGGGTATGGGGTGGAGAGAGATGGTGTGTTACACTCCAAGGTGTTCCCCAGGTTTCCTTGCCATTGCTTCGGTCTTCCGACTCTCGTTTAGTAGTTGTAGAAAAGTACACTGCATTAGGCCTACAAAATGGGTATGGGGTGGAGAGAGATGGTGTGTTACACTCCAAGGTGTTCCCCAGGTTGCCTTTCCTGAGCTTCTATCTTCAGGCTCTCATTAAATTGTGGTTAAATGGAATAACTGCATTTGGCGTACTAGTTGGTTTGGGGCCTACTATCGGTGTCTGCCACTCCTTGCTGTTCTCCTGGTTTCCTGTCCTGAAATTCCATTTTCAGGCTCTCGTTAAGTAGTTGTTAATGTTAGACTGCATTTGGCCTACTAGTTGGGTTGGGGCCTACTATCGGTGTCTGCCACTCCTTGCTGTTCTCCTCCACTGAACAAAGCTGTGCCGCCTGTTTAGTACGGTTGCCAATTTTGAACTGCATTTCGACTACTTACTGATTTGGCCCTACTCTCTGTGTCAGCCTCTCATTCCAGTTGTCCTCCACTGCAATGCCCCCTGGTTATTCCTGTGTTACCAATTTTGAACTGCATTTAGCCCACTTTATTCTTTGGGCCTATATCTGTGTTTCCACTTCATCGTGCCCATTGCTCAGCCAGTGATAGATGAGTCTGCTGGTACATTGACCCATAACGCAACATTCCCTGTGCATGCTACACAACAACATTGTGACCCTGCTAAAAGTCAGGTTGCTCTTCCCGCATACCATACCACCTTACACGGGGACAAAGAGGAAGGTGCAGATGAAAGTGCAGGTTCCTTCATCAGGTGGGGGGAGGAATACTAGTTGGCGACGTCACTGGCACAGGGCCTCTCATAGTACGCAAAAGTGTTGCTGCCGGTGGGAGGCGCCCCCGCCGTGCAAACACACCGCTGTACTTTGAGGGGCCCTGTGCCAGTGCCAATGCCAACAAGTGGGCCCCCCCTGCTTGCTCAGGATCACAGCACTTGCAAAGTTGAAATACTTACCTCTCCCTGCTCCACTGCCGTGACGTGGTCCAGATTTCCTGGGCCCACTAATTACTTGAACCAGCCCTACCCCACACAACTTTAGCCAAATGACCCCCAATTTCAAATGCCTTCCAATTATTATAAGGTAAATTACGCTTGACAAGCTTCATTAAGAAGAATGGATGGTTTTGACATTAAAATGGGCACTCTAGGTGTTTTCCTGGCCCCCACTCACTGCCGACTATGCTGCCCCATTGACTTGCATTGGGTCTCGTGTTTCGGTCGATCCCGACTTTACGTCATAATCGGCCGATGTCACTCGACCCGACTTTTGAGATAGTCGGGTTTCGCGAAACCCGGCTCGACTCTAAAAAGGTCAAGGTCGCTCAACTCTACATGTGACAAATTTAAATGATATGCATACAAAGCAAGCATTACTAATTACGGTACACTGTTTTTGCTCTTTCAAGGCACTTTATCTAGTTCCTGCCAGCCTTTGTGTCTATGTCATAGCTTCCTTCCAAATAAACTTGCCAGCCTCTGCTCTCCTGCTGATCCTTTTTGGGTATGTGATTGTAAATTCTGCTCAGGAATTATGGCTTGTTCTCCTCACACAGAAATCTTTACGGTTTACTCACACCTGCTGTTGGGAGCATGATTTTCGCTATACTATGGCTATTATGTTTTCATTTGGGAAATTGAAAGAACACTTTGCACCAGTAACATAATGTTAAGAACTGAAATGTATTTGGAGGCTGTGAAAGATTTATTTGCTCCTAATGAGGCAAACACTGGAAACATCTTTTAAAGATGCTCATGCTGTTCAGTTGTCCGTAACCTGTCGTGTACTCCACTATTGATTATATGTTATTCTACCTTCAGGAGTGATTTCATAGCTGAAAACAATAATGTGCCTAGCTAGTTGCAGATAACATCAGCAGAAGCTCCTGTTTTCCCCATGTCAGCTTATTAGCCTTAATAATCCTCTATATTTATTATAGGTGAGCTAAGGCTTCTAACCTGCATAATATTGATGTGGCAATAAATGGGGAAAAAAATTGGCAATTTTCCCAACTTTCTTTTAGTATATGCTTTTCTTTAAAGTCAAAAATTACCTATAAGGTATAGTAGTAGCTACAAAGACCATAAACTATACGGTATGTGTACATAACAATTTTGCAGGCGCTTGAATCTGCTGAGATTTCCAAAAGGTAAACGCTTCAAAATATGGGGGCATTTCAGTGAAATCTGCCTCAGAAAAGGATGTTATGTTCTTATACCCTTAAATATCTTCGCAAAATAACAATCTTTGCTTACTTTGGTCATATCTAAATCAGAAATTTGAAATTGAAGGATTTTTCTATGCTTTTTTAATTATGGACAAAGAGTAAGAAATATCATACCATAATAAAATACATATAAATTACACTTTTATTCAACTGCCTGATTAGCACCTCCATACAGGTAGTGCTCATCGGTACCAGAAGTGATGATGTCCTTTCCATCAGTCATGTCTAATTACTGGCTTTAGTGGTCACATATGATTGAGCCCTCACGGGCAGGGTCCTCTCTCCTCCTGTACCAGTTATGACTTGTATTGTTTAAGATTATTGTACTTGTTTTTATTATGTATACCCCTCCTTACATGTAAAGCGCCATGGAATAAATGGCGCTATAATAATAAATAATAATAATAATACCTAGGACATCACCACTAAAATCTAGCAACTTGATATCACTCACAGATGTAACTGAAGTAGTGGAAAATTCAAAGGGTAAATAATGTTTATTTTATTGATGTACATATCTAGATGGGAAGGATTTTTCCCCCTAATGTGGAGTTATTACTGTTCGCCCCATGAGGTTTTTGCCTTCCTCTGCATCAACATGATAGGCTATATGTTGAATTCATGGCCTTAAGTCTACCTCCAATCTTAAAACTGTAAAACTATGAAACATACGTTACAGTTTTTTCGATTTTGAAAAAGAAAATTACAAATAAGTTGCAAAGAATATTTCTCATGTTTGTAAATGGTTAAAATTCTCAAGGCTAGAGGGATTTTTAATTTTCTAATTGACAGCTTGGTGCCTAGGATACTGGCCACCTCTCCAGTTGCTGTTTCTTAGGCAAAAAGCATCTACTTGCAAACTGTTTGCTATGCAGCTTGCAAGCTGGTCATATTGCTAGATGTTTGCACTACTCCAACGCTGTATAGAAAAAGAATCCACTACTAGAAACATGGGAGAATACACATTGTAATGACTCAGCCATGCCGCTGGTCTGGACTATCAATCTTCAGTGATGCCCCACCCAGGCAGGTAGCGGTGAGTCGGGAGGCAGAGTAGTAGTGTGCTCCTGAAAAACAAAACATTGAAAAAACAATTTAAGACACTCGCCTGTTATGTTGTATAAAAAATATTGATGGGTCAAATTTCAAAGTAAATATAGCAGTAGTATATATATTTGAAATTTATTCGGCAAGGTCCACTCTTATTTGCAGAAAATTATATTTTGATAAAAAATTATGAATTATCTATCAACTGATTCTATTCATTTTTATGGAACTCATTATAATGCAACAATAGTTAAAGTCTATATCTTTAACTGTTTGTTTTTATTTTATTTTATTTGATAGGATCTGTCATACTACTATTTTTCTGTGAAAAGTTGTCAATTGGTCATAAGTTGGATCTAATTTCTGTATAATGCATACTTTTTTATATATATTTTTAATGTAAATCCCATTTAGAGCATCTGCAATTTACATTTTTCAGTATGATTTAAATACTGGATCATAACTTATAGTTTAAGATTCTTTTTCATTAGGTATGCAACTTTACCATGGATGTATGTTTTATCAGGATTTTTTACAAGTTCAGATGTTGCATTTGTTTCTCTTACGTTCAAGGTGAAAAGATAGTGGACCCTCTGGACCGTGGAAGAGACCTACCCCTGGGCGAGCAGACCTAAAGGTAACCAACCCCTATACAGGGACTGTCAGGAGCAGGCCCAGAGGTCGCTAATCCACGGTAGCAGATACCAAGAGGGACGGCTCCGGAGGACAAAGAAAAAGATACAAACTGGAGTACCGGAGCGGAGGCGGAGGGACAAATGGCAACGGAGAATGGAAGAGGACGACAAGCTAGAGCTGAAGAAAGACTGGAACAGGAGCGGAACAGAGGAAGAGAAAGCACCAAAAGAAACGGGAAAGTGGCGAGCAAAAGGGCGAGAGCAAAGGAGTAACACACGGAGCTGACTGAAGCACAGTAGCACAAAGCAGAGGGGCCAGAGACAGAAGCAAAATAGCAAATGATACTCAGGCACCTCCTAACAGAGGAGGTGGCCTGAAATACCCCGAACCTACCCAGGATTGGCCGAGACAGAAGGTATCTGGAAACAGAGGATCAGCGTCAGCTGCGAATCCCTGCGCACCTGCACAGAAGCTAGACAAGGTGCCGGGAACGAGCGCGCCGCCCACCAGCAGTAGGACAGCGGGAGCGCGCACTGAAGGCGAGAGTTCGCGACGCCAAGGAGGAAGCGCGCCGGAACCCGGAAGCCGCAGTACCGGCGGAAGGAGCGGCGCGACGAGAGCCAGGGACGGAGCCGCAAAGGTGAGTAGCGGCCGTAACAGTTTCTTTCATTTCCATAACTTATATATCTGGAGTTTCTACTTTGCTCTTGACATTAGTACCACGCCTTATAGCTGGGATTTCGAATGTTGAGGTCAGTAAAGTCTCATAGTATGACTTTATGCAAATTATCTCTCTTTAATAAGGAATATAAAAGTTTATATTGTGACATCTAAATGTAGTTGTTCGTAATGCTTGAACCTTTAAAGAGCTTTAAATTATAACTAAGGATATCAGCTTAAAGGGAATCTTTAGTGCTACAGCATTTCAGAGAAAAAAAGCTTTAAAGGGAATCTGTCAGGTGATTTTTTAGTGCAATATTAATGGTATCTTGAAATAGCGGTGGGCAGTATAATACTGAAAAAAATCACCTGACATATTCCCTTTAATGTCCAGAAAATTATGTGCACACTGTAAACCAAAACAAGATGGTGCGAGCTGAACACTTTGAAGTCCAATATCAAAAAGAGAATCAGCCGCACTCTAGTAGTTGATGATTATGCAAAAAACAGTATTTCTTTATTCATGCATACAGACATAGTAAAATAGTAACATAGTTATTAAGGTTGAAGGAAGACTTTCAGTCCATCTAGTTCAACCCATAGCCTGACCTAACATGCCCTAACATGTTGATCCAGAGGAAGGCAAAAAAAAACCCATGTGGCAAAGTGTAAGCTCCACATTGGGGAAAAAAATTCCTTCCCGACTCCACATACGGCAATCAGACTAGTTCCCTGGATCAACACCCTATCAATTAATCTAGAGTATATAATCTGTAACATTATACTTTTAACTGTAACATTATACTTTTCAAGAAAGGTATCCAGTCCCCTCTTAAATTTAAGTAATGAATCACTCATTACAACTTCATACAGCAGAGAGTTCCATAGTCTCGCTGCTCTTACAGTAAAGAATCCACGTCTGTTATTATGCTTAATCCTTCTTTCCTCCAGACGTAGAGGATGCCCCCTTGTCCCTGTCTCAGGTCTATGATTAAAAAGATCATCAGAAAGGTCTTTGTACTGTCCCCTCATATATTTATACATTAAAATAAGATCACCCCTTAGCCTTCGTTTTTCCAACTAAATAACCCCAAGTGTAATAACCTATCTTGGTATTGCAGACCCCCTAGTCCTCTAATAACCTTAATCGCTCTTCTCTGCACCCGCTCCAGTTCAGCTATGTCTTTCTTATACACAGGAGACCAGAACTGTGCACAGTATTCTAAGTGTGGTCGAACTAGTGACTTGTATAGAGGTAAAATTATGTTCTCCTCATGAGCATCTATGCCTCTTTTAATGCATCCCATTAGTTTATTTGCCTTTGTAGCAGCTGCCTGACACTGGCCACTGAATATGAGTTTGTCATCCACCCATACACCCAGGTCTTTTTCATTGATGGTTTTGCCCAGAGTTTTAGAATTAAGCACATAATTATACATCTTATTACTTCTACCCAAGTGCATGACCTTACATCTATCCCCATTAAAGCTCATTTGCCATTTATCAGCCCAAGCTTCCAGTTTACATAAATCATCCTGTAATATAAAATTGTCCTCCTCTGTATTGATTACCCTGCAGAGTTTAGAGTCATCTGCAAATATTGAAATTCTGCTCTGTATGCCCCCTACAAGGTCATTAATAAATATGTTAAAAAGAAGAGGGCCCAATACTGACCCCTGTGGTACCCCACTGCTAACTGCGACCCAGTCCGAGTGTGCTCCATAAATAACCATCATTGTTTCCTATCCCTGAGCCAGCTCTTAACCCACTTAGACATATTTTCCCCTATCCCCATTATTCTAATTTTATGTATCAACCTTTTGTGTGGCACTGTATCAAAGCTTTTGAAAAGTCCATATACACTACGTCCACTGGGTTCCCTTGGTCCAGTCCGGAACTTACCTCTTCATAGAAGCTGATCAGATTAGTCTGACAGGAAAAGTCCCTAGTAAACCCGTGCTGATACTGGGTCATGAGGTTATTCCTCTTCAGATACTCCAGTATAGCATCCCTTAGAATGCCCTCCAGGATTTTACCCACAGTAGAGGTTAAGCTTACTGGCCTATAATTACCGAGTTCAGTTTTTGTCCCCTTTTTGAATATTGGCACCACATTTGCAATACGCCAGTCCTGTGGTACAGACCCTGTTATTATGGAGTCTTTAAAGATTAAAAAATAATGGTCTATCAATGACTGTACTTAATTCCTGCAGTACTCGGGGGTATATCCCATCCAGGCCCGGAGATTTGTCAATTTTAGTGATTTTTAGACCTCTAACACTATCATTTTTTAGTTTCTTACTATATACATAGTTAAAAAAAAGAAAACACCAAATAATATCCCTACTACGGTCATGAAGGAGACCATACACAATACCGAAAACAAGAACCTTCACAAAGAGACCAAATAAAAAATGTATATAAACTTTATTGAGACTAACATTAAAAGCATATAAGAACTGGGACAGTGACCACTGGTACAGTGGTCACTGTCCCAGTTCTTATATGCTTTTAATGTTAGTCTCAATAAAGTTTATATACATTTTTTATTTGGTCTCTTTGTGAAGGTTCTTGTTTTCGGTATTGTATTTACATAGTTAAAGAATATTTTGGGATTATTTTTACTCTCTCTGGCAATGAACCTCTCTTGTCTCAATCTTTGCTGCCTTAATTTGCTTTTTACAGTATTTATTTAATTTACTGTATTTATTTAATGCCTAATCACTACATACTTCATTTAATTCTCTAAATGCTTTCTTTTTGTCACTTATTGCACCCCTTACAGCTCTATTTATCCATATTGGTTTCCTCCTATTTCTAGTATGTTTATTCCCATACGGTATATACTGTGCACAGGTCCTTATCCAGGATGCTAATAAACGTCTCCCATTTTCTTTGTGTATTTTTATGTCTCAGGATATCGTCCCAGTTAATTGCACCGAGATCATCTCTCATCCGTTGGAAATTTGCCCTCCTGAAATTTAGAGTCCTTGTAACCCCTCTATTACACATCTTAATAACCACTTAAGCCCCGAGGGTGGTTTGCACGTTAATGACCGGGCCAATTTTTACAATTCTGACCACTGTCCCTTTATGAGGTTATAACTCTGGAGCGCTTCAACGGATCTTGGCGATTCTGACATTGTTTTCTCGTGAGATATTGTACTTCATGTTAGTGGTAAAATTTATTTGATATAACTTGCGTTTATTTCAGAAAAAAATGGAAATTTGGCAAAAATTTAGAAAATTTTGCAATTTTCCAACTTTGAATTTTTATACCCTTAAATCACAGAGATATGTCATGCAAAATACTTAATAAGTAACATTTCCCACATGTCTACTTTACATCAGCACAATTTTGGAACCAAAATTTTTTTTTGTTAGGGAGTTATAAGGGTTAAAAGTTGACCAGCAATTTATGATAGAAAATACCCAAGTGTGACACCATTCTAAAAACTGCACCCCTCAAGGTGCTCAAAACCACATTCAAAAGGTTTATTAACCCTTCAGGTGTTTTACAGGAATTTTTGGAATGTTTAAATAAAAATGAACATTTAACTTTTTTTCACACAAACTTTATTTCAGCTCCAATTTGTTTTATTTTACCAAGGGTAACAGGAGAAAATGGACCCCAAAAGTTGTTGAACAATTTGTCCTGAGTGCGTTGATACCCCACATGTGGAGATAAACCACTGTTTGGGCGCATGGCAGAGCTCGGAAGGAAAGGAGCGCCATTTGACTTTTCAATGCAAAATTGACTGGAATGGAGATGGGGCACCATGTTGCGTTTGGAGAGCCCCTGATGTGCCTAAACATTGAAACCCCCCACAAGTGACACCATTTTGGAAAGTAGACCCCTTAAGGAACTTATCTAGATGTGTGGTGAGCACTTTGACCCACCAAGTGCTTCATAGAAGTTTATAATGCAAAGCCGTAAAAATAAAAAATCATATTTTTTCACAAAAATGAATTTTTGCCCCCAATTTTTAATTTTCCCAAGGGTAAGGGAAGAAATTAGACCACAAAAGTTGTTGTGCAATTTGTCTTGAGTACGCTGATACCCCATATGTGGGTGTAAACCATTGTTTGGGCGCATGGCAGAGCTCGGAAGGGAAGGAGCGCCATTTGACTTTTCAATGCAAAATTGACTGGAATTGAGATGGCACGCCATGTTGCGTTTGGAGAGCCCCTGATGTGCCTAAACATTGAAACCCCCCACAAGTGACACCATTTTGGAAAGTAGACCCCTTAAGGAACTTATCTAGATGTGTGGTGAGCACTTTGACCCAACAAGTGCTTCATAGAAGTTTATAATGCAGAGCCGTAAAAATAAAAAATCATTTTTTTTCACAAAAATGATGTTTTGCCCCCCAATTTTTTATTTTCTCAAGGGTAAGAGAAGAGATTAGACCACAAAAGATGTTGTGCAATTTGTCCTGAGTACGCTGATACCCCATATGTGGGTGTAAACCATTGTTTGGATGCATGGCAGAGCTCGGAAGGGAAGGAGCGCCATTTGTTTTTTCAATGCAAAATTGACTGGAATTGAGGTGGGACGCCATGTTGCGTTTGGAGAGCCCCTGATGTGCCTAAACATTGAAACCCCCCACAAATGACACCATTTTGGAAAGTAGACCCCTTGAGGAACTTATCTAGATGTGTGGTGAGCACTTTTACCCAACAAGTGCTTCATAGAAGTTTATAATGCAGAGCCGTAAAAATAAAAAATCATTTTTTTCTCAAAAATGAACTTTTTCCCCCAATTTTTTATTTTCCCAAGGGTAAGAGAAGAAATTAGACCACAAATATTGTTGTGCAATTTGTCCCGAGTACGCTGATACCCCATATGTGGGTGTAAACCATTGTTTGGGCGCATGGCAGAGCTCGGAAGGGAAGGAGCGCCATTTGACTTTTCAATGCAAAATTGACTGGAGTTGAGATGGGACACCATGTTGCGTCTGGAAAGCCCCTGATGTGCCTAAACATTGAAACCACCCACAAGTGACACCATTTTGGAAAGTAGACCCCCTAAGGAACTTATCTAGATGTGTTTTGAGAGCTTTGAGCCCCCAAGTGTTTCACTACAGTTTATAACGCAGAGCTGTGAAAATAATTTTTTTTTTTCACAAAAATGATTTTTTAGTTCCCAGTTTTGTATTTTCACAAGGGTAACAGGATAAATTGGACCCCAGAAGTTGTTGTCCAATTTGTCCTGAGTACGCTGATACCCCATATGTGGGGGGAAGCACTGTTTGGGCGCATGGCAGAGCTCGGAAGGGAAGGAGCTCCATTTGGAATGCAGACTTAGATGGATTGGTCTGCAGGCATCACGTTGCATTTGCAGAGCCCCTGATGTACCCAAACAGTAGAAACCCCCCACAAGTGACCCCATATTGGAAACCAGACCCCCCAAGGAACTTATCTAGATGTGTTGTGAGAACTTTGAACCCCTAAGTGTTTCACTACGGTTTATAGCGCAGAGCCATGAAAATAAAAATTCTTTTTTTTTTCACAAAAATGATATTTTAGCCCCCAGTTTTGTATTTTCACAAGGGTAACAGGATAAATTGGACCCCAAAAGTTGTTGTCCATTTTGTCCTGAGTATGCTGATACCCCATATGTGGGGGGAACCACTGTTTGGGCCATTGGCAGAGCTCGGAAGGGAAGGAGCGCCATTTGGAATACAGACTTAGATGGATTGGTCTGCAGGCATCACGTTGCATTTGCAGAGCCCCTGATGTACCCAAACAGTACAAACCCCCCACAAGTGACCCCATATTGGAAACTAGACCTCCCAAGGAACTTATCTAGATGTGTTGTGAGAACTTTGAACCCCCAAGTGTTTCACTACAGTTTACAACGCAGAGCCGCGAAAATAAAAAAATCTTATTTTTCCCACAAAAATGATTTTTAGCCCCCCCACATTTTTATTTTCCCAAGGATAACAAGAGAACTTGGACCCCAAAAGTTGTTGTCCAATTTGTCCTGAGTACGCTGATACCCCATATGTTGGGGTAAACCCCTGTTTGGGCGCACTGGAGAGCTCGGAAGGGAAGGAGCACTGTTTTACTTTTTCAACGCAGAATTGGCTGTAATTGAGATCGGACGCCATGTCGCGTTTGAAGAGCCACTGATGTGCCTGAACAGTGGAAACTCCCCAATTCTACCTGAAACCCTAATCCAACAACACCCCTAACCCTAATCCCAACGGTAACCCTAACCACACCCCTAACCCTGACACACCCCTCATTCTAATCCCAACCCTAATCCCAACCGTAAATATAATCCAAACCCTAACCCTAACTTTAGCCCCAACCCTAACCCTAACTTTAGCCCCAACCCTAACCCTAATTTAAGCCCCAACCCTAACCCTAACTTTAGCTCCAACCCTAACCCCAACCCTAGCCCCAACCCTAGCCCTAACCCTAGCCCTAACCCTAGCCCCAACCCTAACCCCAACCCTAACCCCAACCCTAGCCCCAACCCTAGCCTCAACCCTAACCCTAACCCCAGCCCCAACCCTATCCCCAACCCTAGCTCTGATGGGAAAATGGAAATAAATACATTTTTTTATTTTATTATTTTTCCCTAACTAAGGGGGTGATGAAGGGGAGTTTGATTTACTTTTATAGCGTTTTTTATATCGGATTTTTATGATTGGCAGCTGTCACACACTAAAAGACGCTTTTTTTATAGCAAAAAAGTTTTTGCGTCTCCACATTTTGAGACCTATAATTGTTCCATATTTTGGTCCACAGAGTCATCTGAGGTCTTGTTTTTTGCGGGACGAGTTGACGTTTTTATTGGTATCATTTTTGGACACGTGACAGTTTTTGATCACTTTTTAATCCGATTTTTGTGAGGCAGAATGACCAAAAACCAGCTATTCATGAATTTCTTTTGGGGGAGGCGTTTATACCGTTCCGCATTTGGTAAAATTGATAAAGCAGTTTTATTCTTTGGGTCAGTACGATTACAGCGATACCTCATTTATATCATTTTTTTTATGTTTTGGCGCTTTTATACGATAAAAGCTATTTTATAGAAAAAATAATTATTTTGGCATCGCTTTATTCTCAGGACAATAACTTTTTTATTTTTTTGCTGATGATTGTAACAACTCTGCTGGCATCACGTCATGGCCTCACATCTCTCACACTATCTTACCCACTGCTCCAGGTCATGATGTGGTTTCTGTTTCATGCCAGCTCCATGTTCTGTGTCTCTGCTCTCTGCATGCCTCATGGCTATGTGTATAGGGGGCCGGCGCCTGAACTCTCTGGTTCTTATAGGAATCAGGTGCATCTGTCTAATCAGTTCCTGACCAATTATCAAGAGGCCTCCTGTATATAGTGCAGCTCCACCCTGTGGTCTGAGCCTGTGCAATGTGTTAGCTCAGTTTGTTTCTTGCTTCTGAGTTTGCCAGGTCTTGCTCTGAGTTACTCCCTCTCTGGAGGCTTTTCTCTGTGCTATTGCCTTGATCTTGTAGTCCGCCCTCCAGGAGGCAGAATATCCTGGTCCCTGTGTCTTTGTCCCTGTGTCTTGTTCCATTGCCTTGTCTGTACTTTGTCTTTTCTCGGTCTCCTTGTCTGTGGCTTCCTTCCCTGCTGTGTCTTTCCTTGTGTTCTCAGTCTGCTTACACTCCGCACTCTTGCGGCTCTGCCTGCTCTGTATCTTGGTGGCTTTACCGCTGCTCCGCACTCCTGCGGTTCTGCTCCGTTCTACTCTGCTCCGCTCCCGTTGCTGCAGAAACCTCTTGCTGCAGTTCCTCTCTGCAATCTTTGTGGTTCCATTCTGCTTAGCTTCTGCAGTATCTCTTGCTGCAGCTTCTCTCCACATTCTTTGTGGCTCTGCTCAGCTTTTGTTGCTACATTATCTCTTGCTGCTTTTACACTCCTATCTGCAGTCTTGCACTCCTCTCCTGTGTGAACAGGTCCCAACCTGTTTCTTCATACCTCATTCCTTTCTGCTTGTTTTCTTTCCTGCACCTCCTGTGTGAACAGGTCCCTACCTGTTCCTTCATATTTCATATCTGTTCCTGCACCTCCAGTGTGAACAGGTCCCTACCTGTTCCTCCAAACTATATATCTGTACCTGCACCTCCAGTGTGAACAGGTCCCTACCTGTTCCTCCAAACTATATATCTATACCTGCACCTCCAGTGTGAACAGGTCCCTACCTGTTCCTCCAAACTATATATCTCTACCTGCACCTCCAGTGTGAACAGGTCCCTACCTGTTCCTCCAAAATACATATCTGTACCTGCACCTCCAATGTGAACAGGCCCCTACCTGTTCCTTCATATACCACATCAACCAGTCCTGTGTTCTCTGCCGTGCCTCCCAATCCTGTGTTCCTGCCAGTCCTGCCGTTCCTGCTCTGCCTTCCAGTCCTGTGTTCCTGCTGTCCTAGCCAGTCCTGTTTCCTGCCGTGTCTCTGCCAGCCCTGTGTTCTCTGCCGTGTCTCTGCCAGCTCTGTCTCAGCCGTGCCAGCCTACTCGTCTGAGTTCCAGCCGTGCTCTTCTGCCAGTCCTGCCTAATGCCCGCACCAATCCTGGTGTTCCTGTCTCCCAAGTGGGATCAGCAGCCACAGCCAGACACCACCCTGGAGTAGCACCTGGCAGCTGCCTGCTGCACAAGCCTGACCTCACCATCAGAGGCTCCAGTGAAAACCCAGGCAGCTGTCATAGTTACGCCCCTTCCAGGGTAGTCTGGTTTGTGGCACAGTGGGGCCACAAACCCCCCGAGCTCAGGCCCACCAGTCAGGGCGTGAGCGTGACAATGATGCTGTATGGCGGCTCGTTTTTTTGCGGGACAAGATGACGTTTTCAGCGGTACCATGGTTATTTATATCTGTCTTTTTGATCGCGTGTTATTCCACTTTTTGTTCGACGGTATGATAATGAAGCGTTGTTTTTTGGCTCGTTTTTTTTTTTTCTTACGGTGTTCACTGAAGGGGAGCGCGGCCGATCGCCTATGACTTACTATCCCGTCGGTGGGAATTAAGGCCCAACCCACCTCGACGGGATAGTACGTCATATGGGATTAAGGGGTTTAAGGATACATGAAAACTTATTATTTTGTGATCACTATTCCCCAAGTGACCCCCAACCCTTATATTTGCTATGCGGTCTGGCCTGTTCGTTAATATTAGGTCTAGCAGTGCCCCCTTCTTGTTGTGTCCTGAACCAGTTGTGAAAGGTAATTGTCTCTCATAGTTGTCAAAAACCGATCACCTTTGCTGGAACTGAAAGGTTTCTGTTCCCCAATCTATTTCAGGGTACTTGAAGTCCCTCATAATAATGACTTCTCCGTTGCTTCCATTATTTTTGGAGACTTATAACAAACCTCTATCAGTAATTTATTAGTTTTTTCCCCTCCCCTTATCTCCACCCACAGGGACTCTACATTTTCATTAGATTCACCTATATTATCACGCTGGATGGGTTTTAAGGATGATTTTACATATAGACACACACCTCCTCCTCGCTTATCTGTTCGGTCATTTCTGAACAGACTGTAGCCCTGCAAGTTAACAGCCCAGTCATGGCTCTCATCCAACCATGTTTCAGATATCCCCACTATGTCATTATTATGCTCCAACAACATTAATTCTAATTCGTCCATTTTGTTGGTGAGGCTTCTGGCATTAGTATACATGCACTTTATGTATCTCTCTGTACCTCTATTCTTTCTTTCTTAAATTATTAATTGTTCTAACCCCACCTCCATGCCACCCCAACTTCCTTATTTCTGCCCAGCTCTCTATCTACACTATCTTCCCCTCCTATAAAATGAATACCCTCCTCCAACCTTCTAGCCATTTTCTCCCCAGCACAGCTGCACCTTCCCCATTGAGGTGCAGCCCATCCCTAGCGTAGAACCTGTAGCCAACTGAGAAGTCTGCCCAGTTCTGCAGGAACCCAAACCCCTCTTTCCTACACCAATTCTTGAGCCACTAATTAACCTCCCTAATCTCCCGTTGCCTCTCTGGCGTGGTACGTGGTACAGGCAGAATTTCGGAAAATACCACACTGGAGGTCCTTGATTTCAGCTTGCAACCTAATTCCCTGAAATTGTTTTTAAGGACCTTCCACCTACCTCTAACTTTGTCATTTGTGCCAATGTGCACCATGACCACTGGGTGCTCACCAGCCCCTCCTAGTAATTTGTCAACCCAATCAGTGATGTGTTGGACTCGAGCGCCAGGTAGGCAGCACACCATTCGACGATCCCTGTCTTTGTGACAGATTGCCCTATCGATTCCCCTAATAATTGAGTCCCCCACTACCAGCACCTGTATGGCCTGCCCTGGTCTCTTATTTCCCTCCTTACTGGAGTAGACACTCCTCTGGCTTCCAGAGGACATGCCTGGCTGCAGCAGTGCTACCCCTGTACTGGTACCCCCCTCATCTGCCAACTTAGCAAATTTATTGGGGTGTGCCAGATCAGGACTAGCCTCCCTGGCACTTTTCTCTCTACCCAGCCTTCTAACGGTCACCCAGCTTGCTGCTCCACTGTCCTGCAGCTCCATCCTACCATGCCCCCCTCATCTATCCCATTGAGCATCTGCTTAGTGAGCAGCAGACTCCTTTCCATATTGTCAATGGATCTCAGTGTTGCCAGCTGCACATTTAGATTCAGAATCTGGGCTTGCAAATGCACAATGTGCTCACATCTCGCACAGCAGTATGCACTCTCAACCGGCTGTTCAAGGACTGCATACTTGTGGCAAGATGTGCACTGGGTGGCATTAACAAGAGTGGAGCACATTTCCTAATGGGGATTGCAAGAGACAGAAAAGTAAAAAAATAAAATAAATGCAAAGTATTAATAAAATACAGACTGCAATTCACTAATTCCTCCCTTGGAAACTCCCTGAATCCAAAGTCACTGAATCACAAGTCACACATTTACCGACGTTCGCACTTACACTCAGGTCACACTCGCTAAGCTGAAGATTTAAAGAGATTTCTTTTCCCCTCAGCAGCAGTCCACCTTGCTGCTCAATGAACTTCCAAAAGGACTTGAGCCCCAACCTGCTGCCCCTTATAAACCCTTAATTATGAGGCCCCACTCTATATTTACCCCTTGTGGTTATAGCTATTCCCAATTCAGCAACTCACACCAATTCACACAGGTATTTGTTAAAGGTTTTCCAAATACTTCTTCACTGAATCACAAGTCTCACTTATCGCCGTTCATACTTACGCTCAGGTCACACTCAGCTCGTTCACACTCGCTAAGCTGAAGATTTAAAGAGTTTTTTTTTCTTTTTCCCCTCAGCAGCAATCCACCTTGCTATTCAATGCACTTCCCAAAATTCGTACACCATTGAATAATGACGTTCACGCCTTGAATTACAAAATTCTTAGTCAAGTTCATTCGTACTTACACTCAGGTCACACTCAGCTCATTCACACTCGCTAAGCTGAAGATTTAAAGAGATTTTTTTTCCCCTCAGCAGCAATCCACCTTGCTGTTCAATGCACTTCCAAATGGACTTTAGCCCCCACCCTAAATTAACCCCTTGTGAATATAGCTATTCCAAATTCAGCAACTCATACAAATTCACACAGGTATTTGACATCACTGGGTCCATATGATAAGCGACATATAGTAGTTGCGGACAATAAGGTTAACGTTTCGACCAGGGACGGTCTTTGTCAAAACCTCACTGAAAAAATAAATACATAGTGTAAGTGTGCTGTACATATATACATGAACATAAACATAGAGCAAGATGAGGTAATCCACATCAAATCAACAAATCCCAGTAAATAAAGACATAAACACTATATACAACATTATATACAACAGTCTAATGTGGTGCAAAAAAAAAATACTATCTCTGAAAATATAATCTCATATATGCAGGAGCAGCAGAGAAAACTGAAAAAAAATCACATACATCATGTAAAGGTTACATGTATTCAGATGACCCAGGTAAACCGATCAAGCCGGTAAATCAATATACTAACCTTGTGGCAAGAGAAAACATAGGAGAAAACTATATCTAATGGTAAGTCCCATTTGGGATAAAAAAGAAAAAATAAATTAGGGATATCAGGATAAAAAGCCACAAATTAAGGAGCAAGGGATGATATAGAAGGCTAATGCTAGTTACCCATTTTGAAGGAGTGTGTAAAAGCCATGTCCGCCTGGTGGGTGATGTTGTGCCTTGCATTGGTGGCGGCCGCGCTTAAAAAGCAGCGTTCGCCGTCATTTCCGGGACTGCAGGGTCCGGAGTGAGGCTAAGAGACTTGAAAGGCAATAGCGTATGTAGTGTATAAGTGTGCCTGTGTACCCATACTAAGTTGCCTGGCATATGCGCAGTGTCACAAGAACGACTTGGAGATGGGAAGTGTAATATAGCAGAATGCGCTTGCGCAGAGGATTACAGCTGGGTAGTCTAGTGGCTTTTAGAAAATCAATAGGGCGCAGGCATAATCCCGGGAGTACAGCTCTACTGGAGAACTGCAGACAGGCAGACTATGGTCATCTAGTCAGATGTTAGAAAGATAAGGGGCAAAGATATCGTAGTGGTTTAACATGATAAAGATAAAAATAAAATAAAAATAAATATAAAAATCAAAATAATAGGAAAAGAATAAGCAAAAATAAATGAGAAAATAAAATAGAGATAGGATGAAAAAATTAAAAATAAAATAATTAAAAAAAAATAATAAAAATAAAAATAAAGGACAGAAAGAAATAAAAAATTAATATAAATAAAAAATGAAATTAAAGTGAAAAAAGGAAAAAAAAAGGAAAAATGAAAAAAATAGAAAATAAAGATGAAAATGAAAAAAATAATAAAAATAAAAGTAAAAGTAAAATGCAAAGGTAGGTAAACTTACCCAAGATGTGTCGTTTTGGAGAAAAAGGGGGGGAGAGGGAAGAAACTTTTTTCATGCGGCTTCTTTTTATGAAGTCTAAAAGAAGGGGGGGGGAGAAAATGTTAGAATACCAGCATTGGTCAGAGAACCTGAAAGCAAAACATGGTTGATCTATACCGAATAGGTTTTTTTTTTAATGAGACAGAATTATAATCCAATACACTATTCAATCAAAGCCAAATCCAGTTCCCTGTTGAGACTCCTAGGAGCTAGAGTCTGTGACGTGTATATCCAGAAGGACTCTCTTTCCCTCAGTAGCTTTACATGATTACCCCCTCGTCTCGGTTTTTCGACTTGTTCTATTACCTGGTAGCGGAGCTGTGACACAGAATGGTTGGCTGTGGCAAAGTGATGAGGGAGTGGAAGCCATGTTTTTTTCAGTATAATGGTGGACTTATGGCTCCAGATTCTATCCCTGACGTGTTGTGTGGTCTCTCCTATATAAAGGAGGCCAAAAGGGCATTTGACCAAATACACCACGAAATTGGTTTCGCAAGTGTAGAATCCTCTGATCTTATATCTCTGACCTGTATGAGGATGTACAATGTCACTTGACTTGCTAACATTAGCACAGCAGGCACATCCCAAACATGGGAATGTGCCCATCTTTTGGGTGCCAAGAAAAAGTTGTTGCGCTGTTTGATGAAGCTGCCGATGTTGACCTTAACCAAGCAGTCCTTGAAGTTCCTAGGTCTCCGTTTACACATTAGTGCAGGTGATTGGAAAGGTATAATCTGTGGATATGCTTTAGATAAAAGGGGCCAATGTTTGTTCATAGTTTTATATATCATGGACATTATGGGATGGTGAGTGTGTATGAAGGGAACCCACTCAGGTTTGGGAGTTTGAGCTGAAAGAGGAAAGTACTCAAGTGCTCTCTGTGTTTCCATAGTGAGAATTTTATCTGGGAACTTTTTTCTCTGAATTTTTGGGCCATTTTGTCTAATCTGGTTTCAATTAGATGTACATCAAAGACTATATTGGTAGTTCTATGGAATTGGGAGCGTGGGAGGCTCTCTCTTGTTGATTTAGGGTGACAACTGGTGAATAAAAGTAAGTTATTGGAATCAGTTGCTTTGACAAAGATGCCTCCATGCCCATTTTTAATTACTACTGTGTCAAGAAATGGGATCCTCTGGGCATCCCAATTGAGCACAAACTGTAGTTATGGTCTGACATCGTTAACTTGTGACACAAAGGAGGAAAGAGTGTCTGCTGTTCCGTCCCATAGACAAAAGATATCGTCTATTTAGCAGAGCCAACATTTCGAGTGCATTAGGAAGAGGTAATTGTTGTAAATGTGTGCATTTTCAAAAGCGTCCATATAAAGATTGGTGTAGGCCGGCACCACGTTCGACCCCATAGCAGTGCCACAGATTTGTAAAAAGAACTGATCACCAAACATAAAATGGTTCTCTTTGAGGAGTAGAGATAAGAAATCCAGGATGAACTGCTGGGACTGAGGGCTAAAGGTACCGTCACATTTAGCGACGCTGCAGCGACACCGACTATGATGTCGATCGCTGCAGCGTCGCTGTTTGGTCGCTGGAGAGCTGTCACACAGACAGCTCTCCAGCGACCAACGATGTCGGTCCCCGGGTAACCAGGGTAAACATCGGGTTACTAAGCGCAGGGCCGCGCTTAGTAACCCGATGTTTACCCTGGTTACCAGTGCTAATGTAAAAAAAACACTACATACTTACATTCCGGTGTCTGTCGCCCGGCGCTGTGCTTTCCTGCACTGACTGTGAGCGCCGGCCAGCCGTAAAGCACAGCGGTGACGTCACAGCTGTAATCTGCTTTACGGCTGGCCGGCGCTGACAGTGCAGGTAAGCACAGCGCCGGGGGACAGACACCGGAATGTAAGTATGTAGTGTTTGTTTTTTTTACATTTACACTGGTAACCAGGGTAAACATCGGGTTACTAAGCGCGGCCCTGGTTACCAGTGAAGACATCGCTGAATCAGCGTCAAACACGCCGATTCAGCGATGTCTGCAGGAGTCCAGCGACGATATAAAGTCCTGGACTTTCTGCTCCGACCAACGATGTCACAGCAGGATCCTGATCGCTGCTGCGTGTCAAACTCAACTATATCGCTAGCCAGGACGCTGCAACGTCACGGATCGCTAGCGATATCGTTCAGTGTGAAGGTACATTTAGGCTAGAGGTCTGTAGCAGGTTATTCATGGCCTCTAAACTGAGATCATGTTTGATCAAGGTGTAAAGGCTTTTGACATTCAATGTGGTTAGGAGGCATTGTGGTGAGATGGTAGAGAATTGTTTAATGGTCGTAATAAAATGACTTGTGTCTAGAATAAAAGACTTGGTATTCTTGACAAATGGAGTTAAGTATTTCTCTAGAAATATGGACATGGGAGACAAGATGGAGTCTGTTGATGCCACAATGGGATGTCCTGGGGGATTGGTGAGTTACTTGTAGATTTTAAGAAGGACATAGAAGACAGGTATTACTGGATGTGGGTTTGATAGAAATGTGACAGTTTTTTGATCAATGCAACTGTAAGCCAAGTACTTATTGAATGTAGCCTCAATTTTGGCCCTGATTGTGGGCGTAGGATCATAGGAATTTTTTTTTAGGTAGATGTATCTGACAGCTGATTATTGACTTCCCTGACATAATCATGTTGATTAATGATGACTATGGCCCTACCCTTATCTGCCAGTCTGATAATTATATTTTTCTTGGTTCCTAGAGATTCAATGGCCTGTTTCTCTAATGGTGTAATATTATTTTTGGTGGGGAATAAACCTTTCTGATGTTTCGGGAGAATATCCTGTACGTCTCTCTGGATTAAATCAATGCATGCCTCGGCTGCGTGATATGTTTGAGGTGGATGAAATGAACTTTTATTGAACAGTCCCAAAGAGGAAATAGACAATTCAGGAGCAAAGACCCCCCCCCCAGTGGGGGGAGCTCTGTGCCTGATGAAATAACCTTGTAAACCAAAGTTAGATTTCAGTCGAATGGTACGATAAAAATATTGAAGATCCTGTTCAAGTTTAAAGCTACCCCATGGTGGCGTTGGCCAAATCGAGAAACCGCGTTGAAGGACCAAAAGTTCTAGCAGGTTCAAGGTATAGAAGGATATATTGACCACTAATTTGGGGTTCCTACCTGTGACCTCGTCTCCATTCGTTCGGTTGAGTTTGCTGTTTGACTTCCTTGTCGCTCTCCTCCTGGTTGCCGTGAGTTGTCCCTCATGGGTGGTCTTCTCCCTAAAAAACGCCCTTGATTTTGATTGTGTGAGGAGCCATTACTGTCTGAACTGAAGGAGCCGGGGCATCTTGCAATATAGTTGCCATTGTCCAGTGTTTGTAAAGTCGTTCCATTTGTAGATTCGTTCCAATCTGTAGTCTTCCAAATCTCTGTGGAATTTATTCCTCTTCTTTTCTTGTAGCGTCCTAAGGTTTTCTTCTATGATCTTGTCGACCTTTGTGTTCAGATTCTACCAATCTGGTGTGGACAAAGTAGAACAGAATTGTTCTTCGATAGATTTCTTTTTGCTTCTGTTTCTAGTATAGCCGTATGTAAGGTCTCGATGGTTAAAAAAATTGTGTCCAATAAGCACTAAAATAATTATATGTTTAAAATTTGTTTATACTTTTCACAATACTCAGGTCTGTCTGAGAAAAGTGTGATTTTTGCCTATTTTCTTATATATTGCAGTGGTCTTTCCGCCGGGGTATATGTGTATGAGAGGGTTAAATAGGATTTTGTTTGTGTTTTTGTGGAATTCTAGAATGGAGAGGGCTAGGAGGGAGGTTTTGGTGAAACGTTTAGAAAAAGGTGGGTTGGGTTTTCCAAACCCTGAGGTTTTTTTGGTGTAAATATTGTGGTTTTTGTGTTGAGGGTGATTAGGATGGATGGGAAGTTTTCTTGTCTGTGTAGGTTTTTGTTTGGGGCGTATTTATTTCGTTTGAGGTGGCGAGAGAGGGATCTGAGGCATCCGGTTGCTTTTGACATGCCTAGATGGTATGTGTGGGTTTATACATTTTTGGTGAAGTATGAGTTGTGTGATGTGGATGTTAGGTTGCTGAGTAATAAGAAGGCTGTGTATAGGATGATTGAATGTAGAGAGACAGAGTGTGGAATAAACATGGTTAGAGGGAATGATATAGAAAAAGTATGGAAGAAAGTGCAGTTGGATGGTATGACGAATAGGCAGAGTGAGATTGTGTGGCAGTCTTTGCATGGAGTGTTACCAGTTAGAAAATTTCAGAGGAATCGTGGGTTGGTGAGAAGTGATATGTGTCTGAGAAGTGGGTGTGGGGGAATGGATAGTGTAGTACATGTGTTTTGGAATTTTCATTATGCTAGGGAGGTGATTGGAAGAATGGGACCGTTGTGGTTCTTTACTATTGTGTGATGTGAGCTTGTTATCGTTCGAGTTGTTCATGTTTGGCTTGGGAATGTGTGATGGAGTGAAGGAGAGAGTGTTGTGGTTAATAGTTGCATGTATAAAGGAAGTATTATGGGATGTGAGGAATGTGTATGTTTTTAAGAGAAAGGAAATTGTAGTAAAGAATAGTCTAAAAGTGATTTTGGGGAAAATGTATGTGTGTTTTCTATGGGATAAAAGGAGAAGGGGGAGGTGGATGCCGAAGGGATTTGGAAGGTGAAGAAGTGGAGATACCTTGTAAATACGTCTTGATTTGTTTTTTCTGATGTTGTATTTTTCCGATGATGATGGGAACAGCTTTTGTGTTTTGGATTTGACGCAGCTGTTTGGGATTTTTCTTTGGTCTTGGATTTCTGGACCGTGGATTTTCCCATCTGAGGGAAAAAAAAAAGAAAAGAAACAGCTGTCTGTGGATGGATACCATGTTTTGGCATAAATGGTTTTCCTTTTTGGATGCTGCCCTTCCCGTGGTTGTTCCTTCCCAGTGAAAGACCTGGCTATTTATTGCTTGCGTTGAGAAACACGTGATGGTGTCTCCGCGACTTTTCTACATGCATTTGCATATTTCCCATAAGGCATGGTAGCAGTGTTCTGGATCACTGCATTGAGAAACACGTGATGGTGTCTCCGCGGTGTTGGATGTTTTG
This sequence comes from Ranitomeya imitator, assembly GCF_032444005.1. Taxonomy (NCBI): domain Eukaryota; kingdom Metazoa; phylum Chordata; class Amphibia; order Anura; family Dendrobatidae; genus Ranitomeya; species Ranitomeya imitator. Next base: position 189,556,816 of record NC_091287.1, read on the forward strand.
ATCTCCCCGAGGTCATTCATCCTTATGTTTATAGTCCTTTTACTAGGCACTACTCCTAATAGCCAGTTTCCTACTCCACACTGATGAGGGGCAAATACCCCAAAACAGCTGTCTGTGGATGGATACCATGTTTTGGCATAGGTGGTTTTCCTTTTTGGATGCTGCCCTTCCCGTGGTGGTTTCTTCCCGGTGAAAGACCTGGCTATTTATTGCTTGCGTTGAGAAACACGTGATGGTGTTTCTGCGGCTTTTCTACATGCATTTGCATATTTCCCATAAGGGATGGGAGCAGTGTTTCTGGATCACTGCATTGAGAAACACGTGATGGTGTCTCTGCGGTGTTGGATGTTTTGATCTCCCCGAGGTCATTTTTCCTTATGTTTACAGTACCATGTAAACCTATGGAAAACAAAATCCGCAGTGCACATGCTGTGGAAAAAAAACACACGGAAACGTAGCGTTGTTTATTACACAGCATGTCAATTCTTTGTGCAGATTCCGCAGCGGTTTACACCTGCTCCATAATAGGAATCCGCAGGTGGAATCCTCACAAAAAAAAGCTGGAATTCCGTAGGTAATCCGCATTGCAGTTTACCTGCGGATTTACCAAAATCAGTCCAGAAAAATAGGGACCACTTTCCGCAACGTGTGCACGTGGCCTAAGGATTCCACAAATTAAGGTTGTGGTCCTGAAATAACAAAAGCTCAATAAGTGAAAACTTACTGTTTGATTGCTTTCTTGATAACTGCAAGATTTTTTAACAAAATAACATAATACTTTAAAATAAGGCATTTGTGTATTATAAAATAATGTTCTCATTGAACCAAAATTGAATTTGCTGGCCCCTAGATACAATGTAGAGTATTAAAAATGATAGGTCTTTTATTCTAGGGAATAATGGTAAAATAATCAAGTTCAACTGCTGCAATATAAAAATAGATTGAGGTATTTTGTCACAACGAAGTTCATTTTCAATTATATTTTTTCTTTAAATAAAGTTAATTACCTTTCAAGACCAGATTACAGTGTTCATGCAAAAAGATGAATGATAATGCACATAACTTCTGAAACTGAATGTTTAAGCAGCTAATTAGAATTTTCAGCGTATACGCGGCATATATCTACTAGATTGTATTTTTCCTTCCTTTTTCCACTTTTAAGTGTTAGGCAATTAACTGTTGCAGCTGAAGTGATACTCTGTTATCTAATTAAGCATGGCATATCTGAGAGATATTAAGATAGCTTATAGAAACATATTGTACGGTGTATTGGGCAGCACCTAGGACAAGAATTAAGCGCTTGTTTTACTGATACTTTGAGGCTACGTGCACACGTTGCGGATTCGTGTGTGGATTTTTCCGCACCATTTTTGCAAAATCTGCAGGTAAAACGCACTGCAGATTACCTGCCGATTTACAGTAGATTTACCTTTGATTTCCTGCAGTTTTTATGCAGATTCCACCTGCAGTTTTACACCTGCGGATTCCTATTGAGGAACAGGTGTAAACAACTGCAGAATCCGCACAAAGAATTGACAAGCTGCGGAAAATACAACCTAGCATTTCCGTGCGGTATTTTCCACAGCATGTGCACTGCGGATTTCATTTTCCATACATTTACATGGTACTGTAGCAGCCAATCCGCTGCAGATCCGCAGCAAAATCCGCAACGTGTGCACATAGCCTGACTTGAGGTGAAAACGAATGATAAATACATGTTGCAGTTGTGAAAGAAACATTTTTCATACTATAGTATACATTATAGGGTTATATTATAATGAAATACATAGGGTTGAGCTAAACGGATCGGACAAATTCAAAAATCGCCGACTTTCTGCAAAGTCGGGTTTCGTGAAACCCAACCCAATCCTAGTTTGGGATCGGCCACGAGGTCGGCGATCTTCGCGCCAAAGTCGCGTTTCGTATGACGCTTTCAGTGTCATTTTTCAGCCAATGAAGTAGGACGCAGAGTGTGGGCAGCGTAATGACATAGGTCTCGGTCCCCACCATATTAGAGAAGGGCAAGACAGTGATTGGTTTGCTTTCTGCGGCGTCACAGGGGCTACAAAGGGGCATGCACGCCGACCGCCATCTTACTTCTGCCAATCGTAGCATAGGGAGAGGTTGCCGCAGCTGCATCAGAAGAAGGGATATAGTTAGGGAGGGAAGATTAACCCCGAAACTGCTTGTGCTGTAGCGATTTCCATTTGGCACCCAACGCGCGGAGACCTTTCTTATATGCAATTCTTTTGCAAGGATTCTTTGAATACTGCCACATGAGATCCCTGTGACCTCAGCTACATGCCTGATAGTCACTCTTCGATCTGCCAATACAACTTCTTCAACTTTTTTCACGTTTTCTTCATTGAGGGACGTGGATGGGCGTCCTTCACGATGTTCATTTTCCGTCGATGTTCTTCCCAGCTTAAATTCCTTGGCCCAGCGTCCAACTGTGGAATATGGAGGAGAAGAGTCCCCCAATGTTTCCACCAAGTCGCTGTGTATGTCTTTGGTAGTCATTTTTTTCAAGCAGAGGTATTTGATGACAGCTCTGAGCTTGTTTTTTTCCATTTTGATGTTCACTCCTCGTCAGTTCATATTCAAATGAATGTAGCTCCCGGGAATTGTGGTCTATTTAAGTAATTTTTTTTTCCTGGACTAGTGGGTACCTAAGAGAGAAGAAAACATTTTATTTTAATTTCTGTGTGCAATAGAAATAACCGATTATCATTACTTTTGGATCGCCCCTCGTAGGTGTGGAGTTTTTTGCATTTCTCTGCGGTGGACTTTTTCTAGGTTTTATTACTGACCGCACAGTGCTCTTTCCTGTACTATTCCTATCTAGCTAGAAGTGGCCTCCTGTGCTAAATCTTGTTTCATACTACGTATGTCATTTCCTTCTCCTCTCACAGTCATTACATGTGGGGGGCTAATCTATCCTTTGGGGATTTTCTCTGAGGCAAGATAGTTTTCCTGCTTCTGTCTTTAGGGGTAGTTAGCTCTTAGGCTGTGACGAGATGCCTAGGGAGTGTTAGGAGCATCCCACGGCTATTTCTAGTGTTGTGAAGAGCTTAGGGACTGCAGTCAGTATAGTTCCCACCTGCTCAGAGCTAGTCACATGTCGCTCCTTAATCACCAGACCATAGCAGGTGCCCCGTCACGAACGCTATAGCACCTTACACGGTGACACAGAGGAAGGTGCACATGACATTAAAGAGGAGGTGATAGATGATCCAGTTGTTGACCCAGATTGGCAGCCATTGGGGGAAGAGGGTGCCGCTGCCAGTAGCTCAGAAGTGGAGGAGGATGATCCGCAGCAGCCATCTACATCACAACAGCTTTCATCTGGCAGGCCCGTATCTGGCCAAAAATGTTTGTCAAAACAAAAAACAGTTTTAGGACAGTGTGGCCATCTGGTGAAAGTAGCACAGCGTGCAATGCCTGAAAAGGTAATCCATAGTAGGAAGAGTGCAGTGTGGGAATTTTTTAACCAAGATCAGAATGATTAGTGCAAAGTTATCTGTAAAAATGCTCAAAGACCTTTAACAGAGGGAAGAATCTCCAAAATTTAAATACAAAGTGCATGCTTAAGACATTTAACCAGCATGCACTTGCAAGCCTGGACAAACTACCAAACGTCCCGTACCGTTGGTGCACCTGCTCAGAATGAAGGTAGTCAGCAACGCTACATTGTTTCCCTCACTGTAAGCCCACCGGTTAGGACACCACCAGCAGCAAATGTGGAGGTATCGTCGCAAGGCCAAAGCAGTCAGGGAATCACAAGGTTCTTGGTTAAACACTGTATGTAGGCCAACTGTTATGGACCTGGTGGTTAGGAGCACCCGGAACGACCTGGTGGTTAAACTAACACAGGACAAGCTCTGGGAAGTGGGAGCTCTGCTGACCGCAACCCCTAATCCTATCACACACACTAGAAATAGCCGTGGAGCGTACCTAACTCTGCCAAGACGCCTCTTCACAGCCTAAGAGCTAACTAGCCCTAGAGAAAGAAAATAAATCCTACCTTGCCACAGAGAAATTCCACAAAGGAAAAGGCAGCCCCCCACATATATTGACTGTGAGTTAAGATGAAAGTCACAAACACAGAAATGAAACAGGTTTCAGCAAAGGAGGCCAGACTAACTAAACAGACTGAGGATAGGAAAGGTATCTTTGCGGTCAGCACAAAAAACTTCAAAAAGACCACGCAGAGTGTGCAAAAAGACCTCCGCACCGACTCACGGTGCAGAGGTGCCACTCTGCATCCCAGAGCTTCCAGCTAGCAAGGCAAAATCATGATAGCAAGCTGGACAAGAAAACAATGAACAAAGAATAAACTAGCAGGGACTTAGCTTCTGCTGGAGTAGACAGGTCACCAGAAAGATCCAAGAGCGAACTGAACCAGTACAAGAACATTGACAGCTGGCATAGAGTAATGATCTGAGTGGAGTTAAATAGAGCAGCCAGCCAAAGAATAAACTAAGTCACCTGTGGAAGGAACCTCAGAAGCAGCAGCTCCACTCACAGCCACCAGAGGGAGTCCAGAACTCGCCGAAGTACCATTCATGACCACCGGAGGGAGTTCGATAACAGAATTCACAACAGTATCCCCCCCCCTTGAGGAGGGGTCACCGAACCCTCCCCAGAGCCCCCAGGCCGATTAGGACGAGCCAAATGAAAGGAACGAACTAGATCGGCAGCATGAACATCAGAGGCAAAAACCAGGAATTATCTTCCTGACCATAACCCTTCCACTTTACCAGGTACTGGAGTGTTGTGAATTCTGTGGCTGAGTTCACTTCTGTGGTCACAAGTGGTATTGCAGTCTCTGGGCTTCCTCCCTCAGGTGTTTTGGTGAGCTCGTTGGCTGCCTTGCTATTTAGCTCCACCTGAGTCTGTCTTCCTTGCTCCTTGTCAATGTTCCAGTGTTGGATCTGAGCTACTGCATCTTTCCTTGGGCCTGCTGCTCTGCTAGATAAGTGCTTCTAGTTTGTTTTCTGTTTTTTCTGTCCAGCTTGCTATTAACTTTTGCTGGAAGCTCTGAGAAGCAAAGGGGTGTACCGCCGTGCTGTTAGTTCGGCACGGTGGGTCTTTTTGCCCCTTTGCGTGGTTTTCGTTTTAGGGTTTTTTGTGGACTGCATAGTTCTCTTTGCTATCCTCGCTCTGTCTAGAATATCGGGCCTCACTTTGCTGAATCTATTTCATTCCTACGTTTGTCTTTTCATCTTGCTAACAGTCATTATATGTGGGGGGCTGCCTATTCCTTTGGGGTATTTCTCTGAGGTAAGTCAGGCTTGTATTTCTATCTTCAGGCTAGTCAGCTCCTCAGGCAGTGCCGAGTTGCATAGGTAGTGATAGGCGCAATCCACTGCTGCTTATAGTTGTGTGAGGATAGATCAGGTACTGCAGTCTACAGAGATTCCACGTCTCAGAGCTCGTCCTATTGTTTTTGGTTATTGCCAGATCTCTGTATGTGCGCTGATTACTGCACGCTGTGTTGCCTGATTGCCAGCCATAACAGTACAAGGAGCCACACCAATGATTCTCAATAGAGGGAAAAAAGAAATCCTGACATCATTTTTTTTTTCTTAGCTCTGTCTTCAGTCTTTTTTTTCCCCTAGACATTAGAGTGCTTCAGGACACAGCTGTGGACATGGATATTCAGGCTCTGTGCTCCTCAATGGATAATCTCGTTGTAAATGTACAAAAGATTCAAGATACTATTGATCAGAAATCGATGCTAGAACCAAGAATTCCGATTCCTGATTTGTTTTTTGGTGACAGAACTAAGTTCCTGAGCTTCAGAAATAATTGTAAGCGATTTTTGGCCTTGAAACCTCATTCTTCTGGTAATCCTATTCAACAGGTTTTGATTATTATTTCTTTTTTGCGCGGCGACCCACAGGACTGGGCGTTTTCTCTTGCACCAGGAGATTCTGCATTGAGTAATGTTGATGCATTTTTCCAGGCGCTGGGATTGCTTTACGATGAGCCTAATTCAGTGGATCAGGCTGAGAAAAATCTGCTGGCTTTATGCCAGGGTCAGGATGATGTAGAAGTATATTGTCAGAAATTTAGGAAGTGGTCAGTACTCACTCTGTGGAATGAATCTGCACTAGCGGCTTTGTTCAGAAAGGGTCTCTCTGAAGCTCTTAAGGATGTTATGGTGGGATTTCCTATGCCTGCTGGTTTGAATGAGTCTATGGCCTTGGCCATTCAGATCGGTCGTCGCTTGCGCGAGCGTAAATCTGTGCACCATCTGGCGGTATTGTCTGAGAGTAAACCTGAGCCTATGCAGTGCGACAGGACTATGACTAAAGTAGAACGGCAAGAACACAGACGTCTGAACAGGCTGTGTTTCTATTGTGGTGATTCTACTCATGCTATTTCTAATTGTCCTAAACGCACTAGGCGGTTCGATAGCTCTGCCGTTATTGGTACTGTACAGTCCAAATTCCTTTTGTCCATTACCTTAATGTGCTCTTTGTCATCGTATTCTGTCATGGCGTTTGTGGATTCAGGCGCTGCCCTGAATCTGATGGATTTGGATTATGCTAAACGTTGTGGATTTTTCTTGGAGCCTTTGCGGTGTCCTATTCCGTTGAGAGGAATTGATGCTACACCTTTGGCCAAGAATAAGCCTCAGTACTGGGCCCAGCTGACCATGTGCATGGCTCCTGCACATCAGGAAGTTATTCGCTTTCTGGTACTGCATAATTTGCATGATGTGGTCGTGTTGGGGTTGCCATGGCTACAAACCCATAATCCAGTATTGGATTGGAACTCTATGTCGGTAACCAGCTGGGGTTGTCAGGGAGTACATGGTGATGTTCCATTTTTGTCTATTTCGTCATCCATTCCTTCTGACATCCCAGAGTTCTTGTCGGACTTTCAGGATGTATTTGAAGAGTCCAAGTCTGATGCCCTACCTCCGCATATGAATTGTGATTGTGCTATCGATTTGATTCCTGGTAGTAAATTCCCTAAGGGTCGTTTATTTAATTTGTCCGTACCTGAACACACCGCTATGCGCAGTTATGTGAAGGAGTCCCTGGAGAAGGGACATATTCGCCCATCGTCGTCACCATTGGGAGCAGGGTTCTTTTTTGTAGCCAAGAAGGATGGTTCGCTAAGACCGTGTATTGATTACCGCCTTCTTAATAAGATCACTGTTAAGTTTCAGTATCCCTTGCCATTGATTTCTGACTTGTTTGCTCGGATTAAGGGGGCTAGTTGGTTTACTAAGATTGATCTTCGTGGTGCGTATAATCTGGTGAGAATCAGGCAGGGAGATGAATGGAAAACGGCATTTAATACGCCCGAGGGTCATTTTGAGTATCTGGTGATGCCGTTCGGACTTGCCAATGCTCCATCTGTTTTTCAGTCTTTTATGCATGACATTTTCCGTGAGTATCTGGATAAATTCTTGATTGTTTACTTGGATGACATTTTGATCTTCTCAGATGATTGGGAGTCTCATGTGAAGCAAGTCAGAATGGTTTTCCAGGTACTGCGTGCTAATTCCTTGTTCGTGAAGGGATCAAAGTGTCTCTTCGGTGTGCAGAAAGTTTCATTTTTGGGGTTCATCTTTTCCCCTTCTACTATCGAGATGGATCCGGTTAAGGTTCAGGCCATCCAGGATTGGACTCAGCCGACATCTCTAAAAAGTCTGCAGAAATTCCTGGGCTTTGCTAATTTTTATCGTCGCTTCATCTGTAATTTTTCTAGCATTGCCAGACCATTGACCGATTTGACCAAGAAGGGTGCTGATTTGGTTAATTGGTCTTCTGCTGCCGTGGAAGCTTTTCAGGAGTTGAAGCGTCGTTTTTGCTGTGCCCCTGTGTTGTGTCAACCTGATGTTTCTCTTCCGTTCCAGGTCGAGGTTGATGCTTCTGAGATTGGTGCAGGGGCGGTTTTGTCACAGAGAGGTTCTGGTTGCTCAGTGTTCAAACCATGTGCTTTCTTTTCCAGGAAATTTTCTGCTGCTGAGTGTAATTATGATGTGGGCAACCGAGAGTTGCTGGCCATGAAGTGGGCATTCGAGGAGTGGCGTCATTGGCTTGAGGGTGCTAAGCATCGCGTGGTGGTTTTGACTGATCATAAGAACCTTACTTATCTTGAGTCTGCCAAGCGCTTGAATCCTAGACAGGCCCGTTGGTCGTTATTTTTTGCTCGTTTTGATTTTGTGATTTCATACCTTCCGGGCTCTAAAAATGTGAAGGCGGATGCTCTGTCTAGGAGTTTTGTGCCCGACTCTCCGGGGTTATCTGAGCCGGCGAGTATCCTCAAGGAAGGAGTCATTGTGTCTGCCATCTCCCCTGATTTGCGGAGAGTGTTGCAGAAATTTCAGGCTAATAAACCTGATCGTTGTCCGGCCGAGAAACTGTTCGTCCCTGATAGGTGGACTAGTAAAGTTATCTCTGAACTTCATTGTTCGGTGCTGGCCGGTCATCCAGGAATCTTTGGTACCAGGGAGTTGGTTGCTAGATCCTTCTGGTGGCCATCTCTGTCACGGGATGTGCGTGCTTTTGTGCAGTCCTGTGGAATTTGTGCTAGGGCTAAGCCCTGCTGTTCACGTGCCAGTGGGTTGCTTTTGCCCTTGCCGGTCCCGAAGAGGCCTTGGACACATATTTCGATGGATTTCATTTCTGACCTTCCCGTTTCTCAAAAAATGTCGGTCATTTGGGTGGTCTTGTTTCTGACAGAGGTTCCCAGTTTGTCTCTAGGTTCTGGCGAGCCTTTTGTGGTAGGATGGGCATTGACCTATCTTTCTCCTCGGCCTTCCATCCTCAGACTAATGGCCAGACCGAACGAACCAATCAGACCTTGGAAACATATCTGAGATGTTTTGTTTCCGCTGACCAGGATGATTGGGTGTCATTTTTGCCGTTGGCTGAGTTCGCCCTTAATAATCGGGCCAGCTCGGCTACCTTGGTCTCTCCATTTTTCTGCAATTCTGGGTTCCATCCTCGTTTCTCTTCAGGACAGGTTGAGTCTTCGGACTGTCCTGGTGTGGATTCTGTGGTGGACAGGTTGCAGCAGATCTGGACTCAGGTAGTGGACAATTTGACCTTGTCCCAGGAGAAGGCTCAGCTTTTCGCTAATCGCAGACGCCGTGTGGGACCCCGACTTCGTGTTGGGGATCTGGTTTGGTTATCTTCTCGTCATATTCCTATGAAGGTTTCCTCTCCTAAATTTAAACCTCGTTTTATTGGTCCGTATAGGATTTCTGAGATTCTCAATCCGGTGTCTTTTCGTCTGACCCTCCCAGACTCCTTTTCCATACATAATGTATTCCATAGGTCGTTGTTGAGGAGATACGTGGCACCTATGGTTCCATCTGTGGAGCCTCCTGCCCCTGTTTTGGTGGAGGGGGAATTGGAGTATATTGTGGAGAAGATTTTGGATTCTCGTGTCTCTAGACGGAAACTCCAGTATCTGGTCAAATGGAAGGGTTATGCTCAGGAAGATAATTCCTGGGTTTTTGCCTCTGATGTCCATGCCCCAGATCTTGTTCGTGCCTTTCATGTGGCTCATCCTGGTCGGCCTGGGGGTTCTGGTGAGGGTTCGGTGACCCCTCCTCAAGGGGGGGGTACTGTTGTGAATTCTGTGGCTGAGTTCACTTCTGTGGTCACAAGTGGTATTGCAGTCTCTGGGCTTCCTCCCTCAGGTGTTTTGGTGAGCTCGTTGGCTGCCTTGCTATTTAGCTCCACCTGAGTCTGTCTTCCTTGCTCCTTGTCAATGTTCCAGTGTTGGATCTGAGCTACTGCATCTTTCCTTGGGCCTGCTGCTCTGCTAGATAAGTGCTTCTAGTTTGTTTTCTGTTTTTTTCTGTCCAGCTTGCTATTAACTTTTGCTGGAAGCTCTGAGAAGCAAAGGGGTGTACCGCCGTGCTGTTAGTTCGGCACGGTGGGTCTTTTTGCCCCTTTGCGTGGTTTTCGTTTTAGGGTTTTTTGTGGACTGCATAGTTCTCTTTGCTATCCTCGCTCTGTCTAGAATATCGGGCCTCATTTTGCTGAATCTATTTCATTCCTACGTTTGTCTTTTCATCTTGCTAACAGTCATTATATGTGGGGGGCTGCCTATTCCTTTGGGGTATTTCTCTGAGGTAAGTCAGGCTTGTATTTCTATCTTCAGGCTAGTCAGCTCCTCAGGCAGTGCCGAGTTGCATAGGTAGTGATAGGCGCAATCCACTGCTGCTTATAGTTGTGTGAGGATAGATCAGGTACTGCAGTCTACAGAGATTCCACGTCTCAGAGCTCGTCCTATTGTTTTTGGTTATTGCCAGATCTCTGTATGTGCACTGATTACTGCACGCTGTGTTGCCTGATTGCCAGCCATAACACTGGAGTTTCCGTCTCAAAATACGAGAATCGAAAATCTTCTCCACCACATACTCCAACTCCCCCTCGACCAACACCGGGGCAGGAGGATCAACGGAGGGAACCATAGGCGCCACATATCTCCGCAATAACGACCTATGGAACACATTATGGATGGCAAAAGAAGCTGGAAGGGCCAAACGAAATGACACAGGATTAAGAACTTCAGAAATCTTATACGGACCAATGAAACGAGGCTTAAACTTAGGAGAGGAAACCTTCATAAGAACATAACGAGACGACAACCAAACCAAATCCCCAACACGAAGTCGGGGACCAACACAGCGCCGGCGGTTAGCGAAACGTTGAGCCTTCTCCTTGGACAATGTCAAATTGTCCACCACATGAGTCCAAATCTGCTGCAACCTGTCCACCACAGTATCCACACCAGGACAGTCCGAAGGCTCAACCTGCCCTGAAGAGAAACGAGGATGAAAACCAGAATTACAGAAAAAAGGCGAAGCCAAAGTAGCCGAGCTGGCCCGATTATTAAGGGCGAACTCAGCCAAAGGCAAGAAGGACACCCAATCATCCTGATCAGCAGAAACAAAGCATCTCAGATATGTTTCCAAAGTCTGATTAGTTTGTTCGGTTTGGCCATTTGTCTGAGGATGGAAAGCCGAAGAAAAAGACAAATCAATGCCCATCTTAGCACAAAAGGACCGCCAAAACCTCGAAACAAACTGGGAAACTCTGTCCGAGACGATGTTCTCCGGAATGCCATGCAAACGAACCACATGCTGGAAAAACAATGGCACCAAATCAGAGGAGGAAGGCAATTTAGACAAGGGTACCAAATGGACCATCTTAGAGAAGCGATCACAAACCACCCAAATGACCGACATCCTTTGAGAGACAGGAGAGATCTGAAATAAAATCCATGGAAATATGCATCCAGGGCCTCTTCGGGACCAGCAAGGGCAAAAGCAACCCACTGGCACGAGAACAGCAGGGCTTAGCCCGAGCACAAGTCCCACAGGACTGCACAAAAGAACGCACATCCCGTGACAAAGAAGGCCACCAAAAGGATCTAGTCACCAAATCTCTGGTACCAAAGATTCCAGGATGACCAGCCAACACCGAACAATGAACCTCAGGGATAACTCTACTAGTCCATCTATCAGGGACAAACAGTTTCTCCGCTGGACAACGGTCAGGTCTATCAGCCTGAAACTTCTGCAGCACCCGCCACAAATCAGGGGAGATGGCAGACAAAATTACCCTCTCTTTGAGAATACCCGCCGGCTCAGGAACACCCGGAGAGTCAGGCACAAAACTCCTTGACAGGGCATCAGCCTTCACATTCTTAGAACCCGGAAGGTACGAAACCACAAAATCAAAACGGGAGAAAAACAGCGACCATCGAGCCTGTCTAGGATTCAACCATTTGGCAGACTCGAGATAAGTCAAAGTCTTGTGATCCGTCAAAACCACCACGCGATGCTAGGCTCTTTCAAGCCAATGTCGCCACTCCTCGAATGCCCACTTCATGGCCAACAACTCTCGGTTGCCAACATCATAATTGCGCTCAGCAGGCGAGAACTTTCTAGAAAAGAAGGCACATGGATTCATCACCGAGCCATCAGAACTTCTTTGCGACAAAACAGCCCCTGCTCCAATCTCAGAAGCATCAACCTCGACCTGAAATGGAAGCGAAACATCTGGCTGGCACAACACAGGGGCAGAAGAAAAACGACGCTTCAACTCCTGAAAAGCCTCTACATCACGCAATGCAGGATCACCTGGCGCAAGGGAAAATACCCAGTCTTGAGGGTCACCACGCAACAAAGAAATAATGATTTTTACTTGTTGAACGGGGTCACCAGAGGAGGGGGGTTTCAAAGCAAGAAACAGTTTACAATTATTTTTGAAATTCAGGAACTTAGATCTATCCCCAGAAAACAAATCAGGAATTGGAATTCTAGGCTCTAACATCGGATTCTGAACCACAAAATCTTGAATGTTTTGTACCCTTGCAGTGAGATGATCCACACAAGAGGACAGACCTTGAATGTGCATATCTACACCTGTGTCCTGAATCAACCAGAGGTTAAGGGGAAAAGAAAGACAAAACACACTGCAGAGAAAAAAAAATGGTCTCAGAACTTCTCTTATCCCTCTATTGAGATGCATTAATACTTTGGGCCAGCTGTACTGTTATGGACCTGGTGGTTAGGAGCACCCGGAACGACCTGATGGTTAAACTAACACAGGACAAGCTCTGGGAAGTGGGAGCTCTGCTGACCGCAACCCCTAATCCTATCACACACACTAGAAATAGCCATGGAGCGTACCTAACTCTGCCTAGATGCCTCTTCACAGCCTAAGAGCTAACTAGCCCTAGAGAAAGAAAATAAAGCCTATCTTGCCTCAGAGAAATTCCCCAAAGGAAAAGGCAGCACCCCACATATATTGACTGTGAGTTAAGATGAAAGTCACAAACACAGAAATGAAACAGGTTTCAGCAAAGGAGGCCAGACTAACTAAACAGACTGAGGATAGGAAAGGTATCTTTGCGGTCAGCACAAAAAACTACAAAAGACCACGCAGAGTGTGCAAAAAGACCTCCGCACCGACTCACGGTGCCACTCTGCATCCCAGAGCTTCCAGCTAGCAAGGCAAAATCATGATAGCAAGCTGGACAAGAAAACAATGAACAAAGAATAAACTAGCAGGGACTTAGCTTCTGCTGGAGTAGACAGGTCACCAGAAAGATCCAAGAGCGAACTGAACCAGTACAAGAACATTGACCGCTGGCATGGAGTAACGATCTGAGTGGAGTTAAATAGAGCAGCCAGCCAAAGAATAAATTAAGTCACCTGTGGAAGGAACCTCAGAAGCAGCAGCTCCACTCACAGCCACCAGAGGGAGTCCATGGACAGAACTCGCCGAAGTACCATTCATGACCACAGGAGGGAGTTCGATAACAGAATTCACAGCAGCCAACATCAAGAATACCATCACCAACCCTCTCTCAATCTGCCATGTCCACCACCACCACCACCGCTAGTTCGACCATATGCACCTCTCCAGTCCAGCTCACCCTACAAGAGACTCTCATTAGGAAAAGAAAGTACTCATCCTCTCATGCGCGTGCACAGGGTTTGAATGCCCACATTGCTAGACTAATCTCGCTAGAGATGATGCCCTACCGGTTGGTTGAAAGCGAAGCTTTCAAAGCCTTGATGGCCTACACAGTACCACGCTATGACCTACCCAGATGATACTTCTTTGTGAGGAAAGCCATCCCAGCCCTCCACCAGCATGTCAAAGACCGCATTGTCCATGCACTGAAGCAATCAGTCAGTAGAAAGGTGCACCTCACAACAGATGCATGGACCAGTAGGCATGGCCAGGGACGTTACTTGTCCATCATGGCACACTGGGTTAATGTGGTGGCTGCAGGGTCCACAGGGGACAGCCATAGTTGGACAGTTCTGCCTAGCCCATGGTCTAGGAAACAGTTGGCTGTAGGCATTCGCCACCCCTCCTCCTCCTCCTCCAGAAGTGAAAGCTCGTCCACAGAGCGCAGTCGCACGACCACTTTATCGGCAGCGGCCAGTGTTGCACACGAGGTGTCCTATTATCGAACAGCTGGTGGTAAGCGTCAACAGGCTCTGTTAGAAATGAAGTGTTTGGGCGACAACAGACACACCGTGGAAGTACTGGCCGAGTACTTGCAGCAAGAAACTCAGTCATGGCTGGGCAGTGTACATCTTGAGGCAGGCAATGTAGTCAGTGATAACAGAAGGAATTTTATGGCTGCCATAGCCCTTTCAGAACTGAAACACATACCTTGCCTGGCTCACACCTTGAACCTGGTGGTGCAGTGCTTCCTGAAAAATTATCCGGGGTTACCAGCCCTGCTCCTGAAGGTGTGAAGACTTTGCTCGCACATCCGCCGGTCGCCCATACACTCCAGCTGTTTGCTGAACCATCAGCGATCGCTGAATCTTCCCCAGCACCGCCTAATAACTGATGTTCCAACAAGGTGGAACTCCACACTGCACATGCTTCAGAGGCTGTGCGAACAGAGGCGTGCTGTAATGTATTTGTGGGAGGATACACATACACAGGCAGGCAGTTGGATGGCACACATGGAGTTGTCTGGTGAGCAGTGGTCGAAGCTCCAAGACCTCTGTCAAGTTCTTCAGTATTTTGAGGAATGCACACGACTGGTAAGTGCAGACGACGCCATCATAAGCATGAGCATCCACTAATGCATCTGCTGATGCTAAGCTTGTTGCACATTAAGGAGCAGGTGTCTACAGCCGAGGAGGAGGGAAGCCTTGATGACAGTCAGCCATTGTCTGCTCAGGGAACTCTCCTGGTGGCAGACGAAGAGGAGGAGGATGCTTCTCAGGGGGCAATATAAACTGGTGGCGTTGCAAGGTCAGGTACAGGGTTTTTGCGGGACACAAGTGATGTTGATTTGCAAGAAAGTGCTCCTTAACCCAGCACAAGCAGTGAATAGACACCTGGAACAATGGCCCACATGGCTGAGTATGCCTTGCGTATCCTAAAAAGGGACCCCCGCATTATCAAAATGATGACCGATGACGATTACTGGTTGGCCTGCCTCCTGGATCCACGATATAAAGGAAAATTACAAAATATCATGCCACATGAGAACCTTGAGCAAATATTGGCTACCAAACAAGCAACTCTTGTGGACCGTTTGGTTCAGGCATTCCCAGCACACAGCGGTGGTGATGATTCTCACACGAGCTGTAGGGGGCAACATGGCAGAGGTGTTAGAGGTGCACAAATCTGCAGTGGCGTTGGACAGAGGGGTTTTATGACCAGGTTGTGGAGTGATTTCGCAATGACCGCTGACACGACAGGTACTTCTGCATCGATTGAAAATGACAGGAGACAGCATTTGTCCAGTATGGTTACAAACTATTTTTCCTCCCTTATCGATGTTCTCCCTCACAGGTTATTCCCCTTTGATTACTGGGCATCTAAAATCGACACCTGGCCTGAATATGCATTACAGGAGCTGGCTTGCCCTGCTGCTAGTGTGCTCTCAGAAAGAATCTTCAGTGCTGCTGGTTCAATACTGACCAAAAAAAGGACACGTCTGGCTAACTGAAATGTTGATGATCTAACATTCATTAAAATGAACCAATCATGGATTTTCAAATTATTTTGCCCCACCTTCCCCTGCTGACACGTAGCTTGCCTGAAAAATGTCTTGCTTTTGGCCTCCTCTTACTGACTGCTCCAATTCCTCCATTTGCAGCTGCTGAATGTCCATCATAGGCCATTTTTATACCTTCCTAAATGGGCTGACTCCCCCCACAGGGGCGTGGTCACCACTTTGCGCAAGCACCCGTGCGAGTGCCATTTGCCTGGACAGGTGGGTGCGCCCAACTCTTGGGCGACGGCACTGGCAGAGCGTCCCTCATATTACAATGAAGTGTCTCTGACGGTGGTGGTGCACAACCAATGTCAGACACACCGTCATAATATGAGGGGCCCTGTGCCAGTACCGCCGCCCACGAGAGAGTGTTCCTCCCAGCTCGAACAGTGCTCTACCACTTGCCATACTTACCTCTCAATGCTCCACCACTGTGTAGTCTGTGCTGTTAAATCCTTTAATGGCACTGCCAATACAAATTTGTTGAAATGATATATGATAGTTAAAATATACAGGGGCCCTGGCCTCCATTTAGACAAGTTAATACTTTGCGCCAACTACCTCTGTCTGCTACTCAGCAGAGGAGCCCACCCCTGTACCTAGCTATGCCACCAGTTTATTAATGAACAATTTTTTGGCAGACACTTAGCCCACTTTATTATTTGGGCTTACTAACTGTGTCAGCCACTCATTACAGTTGTCCTCCGCTGAACAAAGCAATGCCGCCAGTTTAGTCCTGTTAGCAATTTTGAACTGCATATAGCCTACTTACTTTTTTGGGCCTACTAACTGTGTCAGCCTCTCATTACAGTTGTCCTCCGCTGAACAAAGCAATGCCGCCAGTTTAGTCCTGTTACCAATTTTGAACTGCATTTAGCCTACTTACTTTTTTGGGCCTACTAACTGTGTCAGCCTTTCATTACAGTTGTCCTCCGCTGAACAAAGCAATGCCACCTGTGTACTCCTGTTACCAATTTTGAACTGCATTTACACTACTTTTTTATTTTGGGCCTACTAAGTCTGTCTGCGCTACTCATTACAGTTGTCCTCCTCCACAGAACAAAGCAATCCCGCCTGTGTACTCCTCTTACCAATTTTGAACTGCATTTAGCCTACTTTATTATTTGGGCCTATATCTATGTTTCCTCCTCATCCTGCCCATTGCCCAGCCACTGCTAGATGAGTCTGCTGGCACATTAACCCAGACCACTACATTCCCCTTGCACTCTACACAGCCAGAATCTGACCCTGTTGAAAGACAGGTTCCCATTCCCGCATACTATACCACCTTACACGGGGACAAAGAGGAAGGTGCAGATGAAAGTGCAGGTTCCTTCATCAGGCGGGGGGTGGGGGGGGCATACTCGTTGGTACTGGCACAGGGCCCCTTATAGTACGCAAAAGTGTCTCTGCCAGTGGGAGGCGCCACCCACCGTCAAACACACCGCCGTACTATGAGGGGCCCTGTGCCAGTGCCAACGAGTGGGCCCCCCCTGCTTGCTCAGGATCACCGCACTTGCAAAGTTGAAATACTTACCTCTTCCTGCTCCACCGCCGTGACGTATTCCGCGTTTCCTGGGCCCATGAAAATCTTGAGCCAGCCCTACCCCACCACAACTTTAGCCAAATGACCTCCTGTTTTCAATGCCTAACTATTATTATAAAGTAAATTAAGATTGACAAGCTTAAGAAATAAGAATTGATGTTTTTGGCATTAAAATGGGCACTGTAGGTGTTTTCCTGGCCTCCACTCACTGCCGACTTTGATTCCCCATTGACTTGCATTGGGTTTCGTGTTTCGGTCGGCCTCCGACTTTTCGCAATAATTGGCCGATTTCACCTGACCCGACTTTTGACAAAGTCAAGTTTTGCAAAACCCAAGTCGATCCGACAAAAGTAAAAGTCGCTCAACTCTACTATTAAGTCTTGATTTTCAGAGTGCCAAAGCAACAATAAGTTGTCCACCTTTATGTGGAATGTTTCTCTAAGCATACTGAAAAACATCTGTATTGCTGATTTTGAAGGAGTGTGCTCCCTCCCTGACACACACTGTGTCTCAACACACTGTCCTCATAGAAGTTGCTCTCACTGCTAGATAGAGATAAAGTTTTCAGCTAAGCAATGAATCTATCTCGTGGATGCTTACAGATGGAGGGGCCTCCACCAAGCTGAAAAAAAATTTTTTTTACCCCGCCAATATATTTATTACATTTGACGATCTATCTATAAAATTTGTGGAAATATTTTTGGCTTGTCTTGTAGTTGTGCTAATGACAGTCATTAAGAATTGAGGTTGGAGAGGGCACTAAATGGTGGGCAAGCAAAAGAAGGTGGCAGAAAGTAAAAGTGTTCCTTAGTTCTCTAGCAAAGTGTGGGGTATATTTGTAGGTTGGACCTTTGCGATTCACAATGTTATGGAATATGCCAATGATGTGCCATAACAATTATAAGGCTTGTCTACCACATTTTCTTGTTAATATTGCAATAATGGGGGTTTTACATAAAAGCTAACAACTCATCAGTCCCCTTTAGCTCCAGACCACCACTGCCTATCATCAATATGTATTCTGCACCTTCCTCTTTGTCCCCGTGTAAGCTGCTATAGTATGCGGGAAGGGGAACCTGACTTTCAGCAGGGTCAGATTCTGGCTGTGTAGAGTGCAAGGGGAATGTAGTGGTCTGGGTCAATGTACCAGCAGACTGATCTAGCAGTGGCTGGGCAATGGGCAGGATGAGGAGGAAACATAGATATAGGCCCAAATAATAAAGTAGGCTAAATGCAGTTCAAAATTGGTAACAGGACTAAACAGGCGGCATTGCTTTGTTCAGTGGAGGACAACTGTAATGAGTGGCAGACACAGTTAGTAGGCCCAAATAATAAAGTAGGCTAAATGAAGTTCAAAATTGGAAACAGGACTAAACAGGCGGCATTGCTTTGTTCAGTGGAGGACAACTGTAATGAGTGGCAGACACAGTTAGTAGGCCCAAATAATAAAGTAGGCTAAATGCAGTTCAAAATTGGTAACAGGACTAAACAGGCGGCATTGCTTTGTTCATTGGAGGACAACTGTAATGAGTGGCAGACACAGTTAGTAGGCCCAAATAATAAAGTAGGTTAAATGCAGTTCAAAATTGGTAACAGGACTAAACAGGTGGCATTGCTTTGTTCAGTGGAGGACAGCTGTAATGAGTGGCAGACATAGTTAGTAGGCCCAAATAATAAAGTAGGCTAAATGCAGTTCAAAATTGGTAACAGGACTAAACAGGTGGCATAGTTAGGTACAGAATGGGCTCCTCTGCTGAGTAGCAGACAGTGGTAGTAGGCGCAAAGTATTAACTGTCTAAATGGAGGCCAGGGCCCTTGTATATTTTAACTATCATCTATCATTTTAACCAATCTGTATTGGCAGTGCCATTGAAGGATTTAACAGCACAGACTACACAGTGGTGGAGCAGGGAGAGTTAAGTATTGCAAGTGGTAGAGCACTGTTTGAGCTGGGGGTGGGACACTCTCTTGTGGGCGGCGGTACTGGCACAGGGCCCCTCATATTATGATGGTGTGTCTGACACTGGTTGTGCACCACCACCGTCAGAGACACTTCATTGTACTATGAGGGACCCTGTTCCAGTGCCGTCGCCCAAGAGTGGGCCCACCCACCTGTCCAGGCAAATGGCACTCGCACGGGTGCTTGTGCCAGGTGGTGACCATGGCCCTGTGGGGGGAGTCAGCCCATTTAGGGAGGTATAAAAATGGCCTATGGTGGATATTCAGCAGCTGCAAATGGAGGAATTGGAGAAGTCAGTAAGAGGAGGCCAAAAGCAAGACATTTTTCAGGCAAGCTACGTGTCAGCAGCGGAAGGTGGGGCAAAATAATTCAAAATCCATGATTGGTTCATTTTAATGAAGGTTAGATCATTTGGCTTTAAAAGCTGTTTTCCTACTCCCAGATAAGAAAGCCTTCGAGGCCTTGTGTAGCCAGATGATGACGCTGGCTCAACACCTCCAGCCTTAGGTGGTATTGTGCTTTTGCCACTACCACCAGATGCACCACCACCACCACCATCATCAGTACCAGCTGGCAACCACCGCCCACGGGCTCTTCAACCAGACTTCCTCATTTTTTTGGAAAATCTAACCAAAATAACAACCATTATATGGTACTGTAGAACAAGGTAGAAGGTGTATATAAACTTGTTGACAATTTAAATCTCACTTTTTTTGGGGGGAGACTGAACCAAAACTAAGGCCCTGTTCATAAAACAACACAATGTTAGTGGCAGAAAGTGGCTGGCTGATATATGACAATCTAACAGGACTGAAGTATATCCACTTTGTGAGACTTAGAATCTCCCTTTCTTTGGGGGAGACTGAACCAAAACTCAGGCCCAGTGTATATAACAACGCAATCTAAGTGGCAGAAAGTGGCTGGCTGACATACGAAAAACTAACAGGACTGAAGTATATCCACTTTGTGAGAATTTGAATCTCCTTTTTTTGGGGTGGAGACTGAACCAAAACTCAGGCCCTGTGCATAAAACAACACAATGTAAGTGGCAGAAAGTGGCTGGCTGATATACGACAAACTAACAGGACTGAAGTATATCCACTGTGTGAGAATTAGAATCTCCCTTTTTTTGGGGGAGACAGAAACAAAACTCAGGCCCAATGTATATAACAACACAGTCTAAGTGGCAGAAAGTGGCTGTCTAACATACGACAAACTAACAGGACTGAAGTATATCCACTTTGTGAGAATCTGAATCTCCCTATTTTTGGGAGACTGAACCAAAACTCAGGCCCAGTGTATAAAACAATGCAATCTAAGTGACAGAAAGTGGCTGGCTGACATACGACAAACTAACAGGACTGAAGTATATCCACTTTGTGAGAATTAGAATCTCCCTTATTTTTTTTGGGAGACTGAACCAAAACTCAGGCTCAGTGTGTATACAGTGTGTATAACAACGCAATCTAAGTGGCAGAAAGAGGCTGGCTGACATACGACAAACTAACAGGACTGAAGTATATCCACTTTGTGAGAATTTGAATCTCACTTTTTTGGGGGGAGACTGAACCAAAACTCATGTAGAAAAGCCGCGGAGACACCATCACGTGTTTCTCAACGCAAGCAATAAATAGCCAGGTCTTTCACCGGGAAGGAACAACCACGGGAAGGGCAGCATCCAAAAAGGAAAACCACCTTTGCCAAAACATAGTATCCATCCACAGGCAGCTGTTTCGGGGTATTTGCCCCTCATCAGTGTGGAGTAGGAAACTGGCTATTAGGAGCAGTGTCTGGTAAAAGGACTGTAAATTTAAGGATGAATGGCCTCGGGGAGATCAAAACATCCAACACCACGGAGACACCATCACGTGTTTCTCAACGCAGTGATCCAGAACACTGCTCCCATCCCTTATGGGAAATATGCAAATGCATGTAGAAAAGCCGCGGAGACACCATCATGTGTTTCTCAACGCAAGCAATAAATAGCCAGGTTTTTCACCGGGAAGGAACAACCACGGGAAGGGCAGCATCCAAAAAGGAAAACCACCTATGCCAAAACATGGTGTCTCCGTGGTGTTGGATGTTTTGATCTCCCCGAGGTCATTCATCCTTATGCTTATGAACCAAAACTCAGACCCAGTGTATGTATAAAACAACACAATGTAACTGGCAGAAAGTGGCTGGCTGATATACGACAAACTAACAGGACTGAAGTATATCCACTCTGTGAGATTTTGAATCTCCCTTTTTTTGGGGGAGACTGACCCAAAACTCAGGCCCAGTGTATAAAACAACGCAATCTAAGTGGCAGAAAGTGGCTGGCTGACATACGACAAACTAACAGGACTGAAGTATATCCACTTTATGAGAATTTGAATCTCACTTTTTGGGGGGAGACTGAACCAAAACTCAGGCCCAGTGTATAAAACAACACAATGGAAGTGGCAGAAAGTGGCTGGAAGATATATGAAAAAATACAAGGACTGTAGTACAATTTTAATCTCCCTACAATGATCTCAGGAAAAGCATGGCAGCAATAAAAAGGACTGCTGCACACAAAAGTGTGGACAAATAAACAAGATAACTGTGCAGAAAGGAGCAACAGGATTTTTGCTTTTAAAAAAGCAGTTGGTTTGCACAGCAGCTTGCAAACATCAATGCAACTATCAGGGAGCCTTATAGGCAGCCTAATTAGCTACAGAGATGATGCACAAAATATAGCCTCCACTGTCCCTGCAAAAAAAATGGTGGTGTTGGACAGTGGAAATCGCTACAGCACAAGCAGTTTGGGGGTTAATCTTCCCTCCTTAACTATATCCCTTCTTCTGATGAAGCTGCAGCAACCTCTCCATATGCCAAGATCGGCAGAAGTAAAATGGCGGCCAGCGTGCACGCCCTTTTATAGCCCCTGTGACGCCGCAGAAAGCAAGCCAATCACTGTCATGCCCTTCTCTAAGATGGTGGGTACCAAGACCTATGTCATCACGCTGCCCACACTCTGCGTCCTCCTTCATTGGCTGAAAAATTGCACTGAAAGCATCATACGAAACGCGACTTTTGCGCGCAGATCACCGACCTCATGGCCAATCAAACAACTAGGATCAGGTCGGGTTTCACGAAACCCGACTTTGCCGAAAGTCGGCGATTTTTGAATTTGTCCGATCCGTTTCGCTTCACCCTACTTAAGAGCACTGCTGATAGCAATGATGATGAGAGCAATACTTGCCTTGCCTTCACGTCTCCCCAGCTCCACGTCTTAAGTTGAAGATCAAAATACAAGTGTTTACCATGCTGTCCAACACTTAACAAGTCGCCTTTAAACAAACGCATTTTGGGCTGTGCCTATAGTACAGGCCCTGAATCTTAGTTACGTATAGACTTACCCAAGAGTATAATAAACCAAAAAACTGGGTCAATACATTTCATGCACTTTCCTTTTTTTGACACTTTGACCATGTCACAGATAAAGAACTCATAGTATTTAATTGGCCCAGAAATGTTGCTAAAACTTTTTTACCAATTTGGACTTTATGAAATTGGAAATTTGCTCTGAGCTCTATGAATTTTGTCACTTGACTTTATTCGAGATTATCTTATCTTTTACACCGAGAGCATTATTTTTTCAACTGGCAAAAACAGTACTAAACCCCTTTTTTTTTCCTTTCAACTTTATTCGATATGTTTATTTCAATTAAGCCTTGTTCTTAACACTGCTAAGTATATAATACAGTAGATTATATTATTCATTTTTCTGCAGAAAAGCATACTAACATTGGAATGTAATTTTTACAGGTCTTTATTGAGATTGCTGCACAGCAAGAAGAAATTTTTTTCTGAGGATGAGATCTTCAATAGACCGCCTTAGCTTAGCAGCTAACAGCAAAAGCAAACAAGGATCCTAATTGCCTTCAACTGAAACGGGAAGAAAAAGTTCAGCTTTTGATCCAGAAAAAGCCAAGAGCATAAAACATAGCCCGTTTGTTCTTTTTGTTTCCTTTAGGCATCACTATAGTACAAATTGCAAAGGTCTGTGTTGCATGATACTGTAACAAAACTGATTTTGCTCACATATGTGACTGAAATAATATAATTTTGTTCTATTCTAATTATGTAGGTAATTTTCTCTTCAGATAAACATTATTGCAAGGTTATTGCTCATGGAAATTTAATTACTCTTTAAAACAAATGAATGGTGACAAAAAGCAATGGGATTAGGCGAAATGCAGCTAAGCATTCAAATTTACTCAAAATTAAAAAAGTAATTTTGTGAGTATTTTTCACTTTAAATATCTACAATGCATGTAGGTGAAGGTTCCTTGAAAAATACTCAAAGGAAAAAGCCCACAGCCACATAAACAAAATAACAGTTTATTAAAATAGTTTATTAAAGAGGGCAAAAGCTGCATTCCAACATGGAAAATTGAGCACATGCTGATGTAGCCGGGGTCATACTGTACACAAGCTGTGGAGCAATGTAACATGCTACAGGCTGGAGGGTGACAATAATGTTATATCAATACAGCCAGGGCCACACTGTACACAGTCTCCTGAGCGAGATAACATATTACAGGTCGGCGGGGCAGTATGAAATGCCATTAAATGAGTACGGCTGGGGTGACATTGTACACAGGCTCTGAAATTATATAAGATAATACAAGTCAGGGGAAGAGGTGACAACTGTTGTTATTTTGTCCATCTGGGCAATTTTCTGTGTGGGAAATCTTCAGTGTTAGCAGTTTTCGGTGTGGGCAGTTTTCCGTGTGGACAATTTTCCATGTGGGAAAATTTCTGTCTGGGCAACTTTCTTATGGGCAATTTTTCTGTGGGCATTTATTGCTGTGGGATTTTTTCTGTTGGAATTTTTATTTTGCCCATTTTATTTTTTTTCTGGTCATGGATGATGAAAGCTCTGTAATATATTGGGTCACAGTTGTACATGTGTTATTTTATGGTATTATACAAGGATAGGAAGCCATCAATCTTTTCTATATTTTATGAAACTTTGCCATTTAATCTATTCTCCAGTTTTCCCTTGTATCATGTATCTAGATTGGTGTACAAGTAGAATCCTGACAATCTCAGAGGAGAGATATAATCCACCAGGGTCCAGTTATTCATCAGAACCCAGGAAGACTTCATCTGTTAGCTTGGATCCTGAGCGGGAAATCCTGAGAGCTCAGGGGTTATCAGACCAGGTTATTACCATGATTTAGGCTAGTAGGAAGCCTTAAGTTCTTTCTTTGACTATTCATTGGCCACTCACCCATGGGTGGCTAGGTTAGTCAGGGCAATCAAGAGATTGCGGCCTACTATAAGGCGGTCGGTGCCCCCCTGGTATTTGAATCTGGTCCTTAAAGCTGTCTGTAAAGACCCTTATTCTGTATACCTGGAGAGAAGATGCCCATCTCATATCGGACCTTTAAAACGTCATTTTCAGTGGATATTACTACAGCAAAGAGGGTAGGAGAAATTCAGGCCCTGTCCACTTGAGATCTGTATCTTCGGATATGGGAGGATCTCATAATGCTAAAATTAGACCCTTTTCTTTCTTACATAAGGTAGTGTCCCCATAGAACCTAAACCAGGCGATTATCTTACCCTCCGTCTGTAAAAATCCATCAAATCAGAAAGAGCAGGCCTTGCATGCGTTGGACGTCAGGCAGGCAGTCATCGAATATCTTGAGGCCATTCATAGCTGGAGACTTATTTGTCTTGTTTGGGGAAAAAATAATAAGAAAAGAGCCTCTAAAACCACCATCGCAAGATGGATCACCTCAGCAATCCCTCTAGCCTGCCAGTCAGAAGGGATCATTCCCCAGCAGAATTGAGAGCCCACTCGACTAGAGCAGACTCCACCTCCTGGGTTGAGAGGGCAGGGGCATTAGTCGAGCAAATTTGTAAGGCCGCTACCTGGGCCAGGCTAGATACGTTTTGCAAGCATTATAAGTTACACATATTATCTAGCCAACAAACTGCTTTTGGGAGAAAGGTGCACCAGGCAGTGATCCCACCCTGAGGAGATACTTTGGTATTCTCCATGGTGCTGTCAGAAGGGAGGTCCTGGAAAATAGGTAGTGGACCTTCTGGCAATTATGTTTCCAGGAGTCCATCCTGACAGCACAGCTAGTTCCCTCTCTATTTGTATTGTTTCAGTGATGTCTTAACCCCTTCAAGTCGCAACCCTTTATCATTTTTGCGTTTTCGTTTTTTGTTCCCCTCCTTCCCAGAGCCATAACTTTTTTATTTTTCCGTTAATATGGCCATGTGAGGGCTTGCTTTTTGCAGGACGAGTTGTACTTTTGAATGACGCCATTGATTTTACCATGTCTTGTGCTAGAAAACGGGAAAAAAGTTCCACGTGTGATGAAATTGCAAAAAAAGTGCAATCCCACACTTGTTTTTCATTTGGCTTTTTTTGCTAGGCTCACTAAATGCTAAAAGGTTCTTTTTTATCTAAGTGGTGAAAAATTTCCAAACTTTGCTAAAAAAAAAAAAAAAAAGCGCAATTTTCCGAGACCCAAAGAGTCTCAATTTTTCTGGATCTCGGGTCAGGTGAGGGCTTATTTTTTGCGTGCCTAGCTGAAGTTTTTATTGATACCATTTTAGTGCAGATACGTTCATTGCATTTTAATGCAATGTTGTGGTGACTACTCACCGAATTTCAAATAGTAGAGACACCGAACTTTAACAACTATCACCTAATAGTGCTTAAATTATATAATAAAACATAACCTTTAACCCCTTACCGGCATCGGACGTACTATACCGTCCGATGCCGGCTCCCCTGCTTTGATGCAGGGCTCCGCGGTGAGCCCGCACCAAAGCCGGGACATGTCAGCTGTTTTGAACAGCTGACATGTGCCCGTAATAGGCGCGGGCAGAATCACGATCTGCCCGCACCTATTAACTAGTTAAATGCCGCTGTCAAACGCAGACAGCGGCATTTAACTACCGCTTCCAACCGGGCGGCCGGAAATGACGTCATCGCCGACCCCCGTCACATGATCGGGGGTCGGCGATGCTTGTGAATGGTAACCATAGAGGTCCTTGAGACCTCTATGGTTACTGATTGCCCGTCGCTGTGAGCGCCACCCTGTGGTCGGCGCTCACAGCACACGTGCAATTCTGCTACATAGCAGCGATCAGCAGATCGCTGCTATGTAGCAGAGCCGATCGTGCTATGCCTGCTTCTAGCCTCTCATGGAGGCTATTGAAGCATGGCAAAAGTTTAAAAAAAAGTTTAAAAAAATGTGAAAAAAATAAAAAAAACATAAAAGTTTAAATCACCCCCCTTTCGCCCCAATCAAAATAAATCAATAAAAAAAATATCAAATCTACGCATATTTGGTATCGCCGCGCTCAGAATCGCCCGATCTATCAATTAAAAAAAAGTATTAACCTGATCGCTAAACAGCGTAGCGGGAAAAAAATTCGAAACGCCAGAATTGCGTTTTTTTGGTCGCCGCGACATTGCATTAAAATGCAATAACGGGCGATCAAAAGAACGTATCTGCACCGAAATGCTATCATTAAAAACGTCATCTCGGCACGCAAAAAATAAGCCCTCAACCGACCCCAGATGATGAAAAATGGAGACGCTACGAGTATCGGAAAATGGCGCAATTTTTTTTTTTTTTTTTTAGCAAAGTTTGTAATTTTTTTTCACCACTTAGATAAAAAATAACCTAGTCATGTTTGGTGTCTATGAACTCGTAATGACCTGGAGAATCATAATGGCAGGTCAGTTTTAGCATTTAGTGAACCTAGCAAAAAAGCCAAACAAAAAACCAATGTGGGATTGCAGTTTTTTTGCAATTTCACCGCACTTGGAATTTTTTTCCTGTTTTCTAGTACACGACATGCTAAAACCAATGATGTCGTTCAAAAGTACAACTCGTCCCGCAAAAAATAAGCCCTCACATGGCCAAATTGACAGAAAAATAAAAAAGTTATGGCTCTGGGAAGGAGGGGAGCGAAAAACGAACACGGAAAAACCAAAAATCCCCCGGTCATGAAGGGGTTAATAGATTTCAATAAAAAATCTCAATACAGAATCATATACAATTTTTTGGGTCAACACCACACAAAAAATGACATGGGTCTACTATTTGGTACGAAAAAACAAAGAAAGGAATATTTCACCCTAATAAGCTACTATGATAACCCTTCCTACCAGCGGAGGTTGGCACCCTAGACCTGCGCATTGGCGCCCCCGCTCAATGTAGACTCTCCCTCCCTTTCCCTAAACAACCTTCCCTAAAATCATAATAGTACCATATGCAGTAGAGTAAGTACCCAACCTCTGATACACCATATGGTACGTGCAATATATCAGAGACGGGGAAAAATTGCAGAACACAAATATCAAAATTGAGATTAGAAAAATAGGCAGCTATTAATTATTATATATTAAAGATATATATTCCCTTTAGAAATTAATGCCAGCAACAGTATCCTTCATAGATGATACAGATACTTTTCCAATCATATCCTTATTGCGCCATAAAATATTCATATTTCACAGTATAGGTGTCACAAGTCCCAGCATATCCATCATAGGCAATCATTGTGTTATATCTCAATCAATATTGCATATATTACACCTTGCCCCGGAAAAAAGGGGACCATAAACTGCAATGCATATTCGTTTTTAATATGATTAATACTGGGAACAGTATAGATCATCGGCATACAAATCTTATTGCACCATAGTCAGGTTTCATAATATAGGTGTCAAAATAGATAATGTCCTAGCTTATCCATCATAGGCAATCATTGTGTCATATCTCAATCGATATTATATAAATATTGCACATTGCCCCCCAAAAAGGAACATATATCAAGTTCTCATAATACATATAGTAATTTCTCAAAATGACCAAAGGTGCTAACAATTATATTCCTCAGAGGGATTAAATAGTCAATCTGAACCCTCCATTCAGTATAGTCATTCAGAGAGATTTTATCCCATATAGACCAATAAATAGTCAGTATGCATATTTCTCAACGCATTTCCACAATAGTTGGTTCTTCAGGAGGGAGACTTATCTTGTTATCATGTTGCGGAGACCAATATACTGTAATTCTGGCGTTTTGATTTTTTTTTTTTGCTACGCCGTTTAGCGATCAGGTTAATCCCCTTATTTATTGATAGGTCGGGCGATTCTGAACGTGGTGATACCAAATATGTGTAGGTTTGATTTTTTTTTTCTATTGTTTTATTTTGAATCAGGCAAATGGGGGTGATTTAAACTTTTATAATTTTTTTTATTGTTTTCATATTTTTAAAACTTTTTTTTGCTTTTGCTATGGCTCAATAGCCTCCAATGGAGGCTAGAAGCTGGCATAGCCTGATCGGCTCTACTACATTGGAGCGATGCTCAGATTGCTCCTATGTAGTAGAATTACAGCATTGCTATGAGTGCCGACCACAGGGTGGTGCTCACAGCAATCCAGCATCAACAACCATAGAGGTCTTCAAGAGACCTCTGGTTGTCATGCCGAGGCATCTCTGACCCCCGATCATGTGACGGGGGTCAGCGATGCGTGCATTTCCGGCCCGATGGCCGGAAGCATGCATTTAATGCCGCCGTCAAACTCTTAACTAGTTAATAGCGGTGGGTGAATCGCGATTCCACCCACTGCTATTGCAGGCACATGTCAGCTGTTCAAAACAGCTGACATGTCCCGGCTTTGATGTGGGCTTCGGCATTGAGCTTCTGAGTACTAGTACTGCGCATGACATGAAGTCGTATGATATCATTTAAAATAAAGGTGTTAAGTTGCATCAATCATGGTGTGCTACTTGCTAGAACACTGAGGGAGATGGGTGGGGAGGGGCCTTTTAACCTACCGTGTGTTTCCTGTCTCTGTTAGGAGAAGGAGAACAACCTCCATGGTGCTGTCAGGATGGACTCCAGTTAACATAATTACTGGTAGGTCTAATACCTATTTTCCACTCTTTGTTTCATTGCATCCATTTGCTAAATTCAAAAAAAGTTCATTTTTTTCTCATTAATGTACACTCTGCACCCCATCTTGACTGAAAAAAAAAATAAATGTGGTAATTTTTGCAAATGTATTTAAAAATAAAAACAAACTTTGTCACAGAGTTGTTCTGAAGCCACTCCTTTGTTATTTTAGCTGTGTGCTTAGGGTCATAGTCTTGTTGCAAGATGAACCTTCGGCCAAGTCTGAGGTCCAGACCACTCTGGAAGAGGTTTTTATCCAGGATATCTCTGAACTTGGATGCATTCAGGTTTCCTTCAATGACAACCAGTCATCCTTTCCCTGCAGCTGAAAAACACCCCCATAGCATGATACTGCCACCACCATGTTTCACTGTTGGGATTGTATTGTGCAGGTGATGAGCAGTGCCTGGTTTTCTACACACATACCACTTAGAATTATCACTAAAAAGGTCTATCTTCGTCTCATCAGACCAGAGAATCTTATTTCTCATAGTCTGGGAGTCCTTCATGTGTTTTTTTTAGCAAACTCTATGCAGGCTTTCATATGTGTTGCACTGAGGAAAGACTTCCTTTGGGCCACTCTGCCATAAAGGCCTGACTGGTGGAGGGCTGCAGTGATAGTAGACTTTGTGGTTTTTCTCCCATCTCCTTACTGTATCTCTGAAGCTCAGCCACAGTGATCTTGGGATTCATTTTTACCTCTCTCACTAAAGGTACCTTCACACTGAACGATATCTCTAGCGATCCGTAACGTTGCAGCGTCCTGGCTAGCGATATCGTTCAGTTTGACACGCAGCAGCGATCAGGATCCTGCTGTGATGTCGTTGGTCGCTGCAGAAAGTCCAGAACTTTATTTCGTCGCTGGACTCCCTGCAGACATCGCTGAATCGGCGTGTGTGACGCCGATTCAGCGATGTCTTCACTGGTAACCAGGGTAAACATCGGGTTACTAAGTGCAGGGCCGCGCTTAGTAACCCGATGTTTACCCTGGTTACCAGCGTGAAAGTAAAAAAAACAAACACTACATACTTACCTTCCGCTGTCTGTCCCCGGTGCTGTGCTTCTCTGCACTGGCTGTGAGCGCCGGCCAGCCGGAAAGCACAGCGGTGACGTCACCGCTGTGCTTTACGGCCGCTGTGCTCACAGTCAGTGCAGGAAAGCACAGCGCCGGAGACAGACAGCGGAAGGTAAGTATGTACTGTTTGTTTTTTTACTTTTACGATGGTAACCAGGGTAAACATCGGGTTACTAAGCGCGGCCCTGCGCTTAGTAACCCGATGTTTACCCTGGTTACCGGCATCGTTGGTCGCTGGAGAGCTGTCTGTGTGACAGCTCTCCAGCAACCAAACAGCGACGCTGCAGCGATCGCCATCGTTGTCGGTATCGCTGCAGCGTCGCTGAGTGTGAAGGTACCTTAAGGCTTTTCTCCCATGATTGTTCAGTTTGGCTGCATGGCCAGGTCTAGGAAGACTTCTGGTGGTCCCAAACTTTTCCCATTTAAGGATTATGGAGGCCACTGTGCTCTTAGGAGCCTTGAGTACTGCAGAAGTTATTTTGTAACATTGGCCAGATCTGTGCCTAGTCAGAATTCTGTCTCTGACCTCCTCGGCCAGTTCCCTTTACCTCATGATTCTCATTTGGTTTGTCATGCACTGTGTGCTGTGAGGTCTTATATAGACAGGGTGTGCCTTTCCAAATCAAGTTCTATCAATTTAATTAAACACAGATGGGCTCCAATGAAGGAGTAGAACCATCTCAAGGAGGTTCACAAGGAAATGGACAGCGTGTGACTTAGATATTACTGTCTGAGCAAAGGGTCTGAATACTTATGACTAGGGTTGAGCGAAACGGGTCGGTCATTTTCATAAGTCGCCGACTTTTGGCACAGTCGGGTTTCATGAAACCCGACCCAATCCCTGTGTGGGTCGGCCATGCGGTACGCGACTTTCACGCCAAAGTCGCGCTTCAATGACGCGAAAAGCACCATTTCTCAGCTAATGAAGGTGGACGCAGAGTGTGGGCAGCGTGATGACATAGGTCTCAGTCCCCACCATCTTAGAGAAGTGCATTACAGTGATTGGCTTGCTTTCTGCGGTGTCACAGGGGCTATAAAGGGGCGTTCCCGCCGACCGCCATCCTACTGCTGCTGATCTGAAGACACAAAAGAGAATAGTAAAACCAAAAACACTCAGTTTGAAAAAATGTTGCAGTAATCCGCAAGTGCTAGTAAAAAATGTAAAAAACAGGGTATTTGGTTGATACGTTTTTTGCAAAAAATGTATACTAAGCTGCTCTACCAATCTTCACGGTATACCCTTATCAGAGCAGTCCTAACTAATGTATGCAATCCCTATCTGATGTATTTAAAAACCTGATCATCTGTATATAACCTGTGTGAACAGCTTAGTATACATTTTTTGCAAAAAACGTATCAACCAAATACCCTGTTTTTTACATTTTTTACTAGCACTTGCGGATTACTGCAACATTTTTTCAAACTGAGTGTTTTTGGTTTTACTATTCTCTTTTGTGTCTTCAGGTTTCTTGGTGGTGTGTGAACATGATCATACAGACTTGTTCACTGTGCAAGTAGCCCATGTGTTCCTGTTTCCATAATTGTTCTCTTGTGTCTACAAGACTGGGGAGTTCCACCACTCCTCTTGGGCTATCTGCACAAAAGCTGTTCTACCCTGTATGCACATATGGATTTTTCCTCTCTGAACCCTGTTCACACAGGTTATATACAGATGATCAGGTTTTTAAATACATCAGATAGGGATTGCATACATTAGTTAGGACTGCTCTGATAAGGGTATACCGTGAAGATTGGTAGAGCAGCTTAGTATACATTTTTTGCAAAAAACGTATCAACCAAATACCCTGTTTTTTACATTTTTTACTAGCACTTGCGGATTACTGCAACATTTTTTCAAACTGAGTGTTTTTGGTTTTACTATTCTCTTTTGTGTCTTCAGGTTTCTTGGTGGTGTGTGAACATGATCATACAGACTTGTTCACTGTGCAAGTAGCCCATGTGTTCCTGTTTCCACCATTGCTGCTGATCTGAGCATAGGGAGAGGTTGCTGCCGCTTCGTCAGAAGCAGGGATAGCGTTAGGCAGGGTCCATTAACCCCCAAACCGCTTGTGCTGTAGCGATTTCCACTGTCCAACACCACCTTTTGTTTGCAGGGACAGTGGAGGCTACATTTTTTTTTCCTCAGCGCTGTAGCTCTTTGGCTGCCCTAGAATGCTCCCTGATAGCTGCATTGCTGTTTGTACACCGCTGTGCAAACAAACTGCTTTTTTCAAAGCACAAATCCTGTTGTTCCTTCCTTTCTGCACAGCTTTCTTGTTTGTTTGTCCACACTGTTGACTTTTTTGTGCAGCAGTCCACTCTTTGTTATTGCTGGCTGCCATACATTGCTGAGATTACTGCAGGGAGATAGTAATTGTAGTACAGTCCCTTTTTTTTTTGTTTCGTTATATCTCTTCAAGCCACTTTCTGCCACAGAAAATAGACTCTAATACAGTGGGCCAGATTTATTCACTAGTCTCCCTGAAGGAAAAAAAAAAGGGTGCAGATTAAAATTGGCAAATCTGTATCAGTGGCAGTCCTGTGTGTGGCATCTGTGTCTCATTTTCTGGCACAGAAAACTTACAGTCTAACAGTGGGCCTGATTTCTTGCCAAATCTCCCATAAACAAAAATAGTAGGAGATTAAGATTGGATTTCTGCTTCAGTGCCACTCATGTGTGTGCCACCTGTCTCAAATTGTGTGCCACATTAAACCTAGTGTGTAATACTGGGCCAGATTTCTTTTAAATTCTCCCTGAAAAAAAAAATAGTGGGAGATTAAGATTGGCATTTCAGCTTCAGTGCCACTCCAGTGTGTGCCACCTGTATCAAATTGTGTGCCACATTAAACCTAGTGTGTAATACTGGGTCAGATTTCTTTTAAATTCTCCCTGAAAAAAAAATTGTGGGAGATTAAGATTGGCATTTCAGCTTCAGTGCCACTCCAGTGTGTGCCACCTGTCTCAAATTGTGTGCCACATTAAACCTAGTGTGTAATACTGGGTCAGATTTCTTTTCAATTCTCCCTGAAAAAAAAAATTGTGGGAGATTAAGATTGGCATTTCCGCTTCAGTGCCACTCCTGTGTGTGCCACCTGTCTCAAATTGTGTGCCACATTAAACCTAGTGTGTAATACTGGGTCAGATTTCTTTTCAATTCTCTCTGAAAAAAAAAATTGTGGGAGATTAAGCTTGGCATTTCCGCTTCAGTGCCACTCCTGTGTGTGCGCCACCTGTCTCAAATTTTGCGCCACAGAACATATACTGTATGAGAGTGGGCCACATTTCTTCAATATTCTCCCAGAAAAAATAAAAAGGGGGAGATTTGAATTGTTAGTGTCTGCATCTGCGTCAGTCCTGTTAGTGGCATATCTGTCTGCCACTGAAGCTGTGTACTGTTATACATTGAGCCTGATTTTCCCTGCAGTCTGACCCACCTATAAAGGGATATATAAATCCAACAGAAGTTTGAGTTCACCTTGTAACTGGTTTTACAGTAACAAATACAGTTAGTTTGCTCACGTTTTTCAAACAATGAGGAAGTCTGGTGGAAGAGGTCGTGGCCGTGGGTGGTCATTACCAGCTGGTAATGATAGTAGTGGTGGTGGAGCATCAGGTGGTCGTGGGAAAAGCAATATAGCACCTAAGTCTCGAGTTGTTGAGCCAGGTTCGTCGTCTGGCTACACAAGACCTCGAACGCTCTCTTTTCTGGGAGTAGGAAAATCGCTTTTAAAGCCGGAGCAGCAAGAACAAGTTTTGGCTTTCCTTGCTGACTCAGCCTCTAGCTCTTTCGCCTCCTCTTCTGAAACTGCTAAATGTAAAAGCAGCGCGTCGGTAGTGGATGTTCACGGTCAGGGACAAGTCGCTTCTTTGTCTTCTTCACCAAGAACAACAGAGAAGGATGCGTCAGGCGACACAGCGGGTTACTCCATGGAGCTCTTTACACATACCGTTCCTGGGTTAGAAAGTGAAACAGTTAACAGGCCATGCCCTGTTATGACCTGGTCGTTAGGAGCACCCGGAGTGACCTGATAGTTAAACCACGTAAAGGACGAGCTCTGGGATGTGGGAACTCTGATGACCGCAAGCCCTAATCCTTTCACACACACTAGAAATAGCCGTGGAGCGCTCCTGACCAGACCTAGGCGCCTCGTCACAGCCTAAGAGCTATCTAGCCCTAGAGATGGAAAATAAAGCCTACCTTGCCTCAGAGAAATTCCCCAAAGGTAAAGGAAGCCCCCCACATATATAGACTGTGAGTAAAGATGAAAGTCACAAACGCAGAAATGAAACAGGTTTCAGCAAAGGGAGGCCAGACTTACTAAATAGACAGAGGATAGGAAAGGTAACTTTGCGATCAGCACAAAAACCTACAAAGACCACGCAGAGTGTGCAAAAAAGACCTCCGCACCGACTCACGGTGCGGAGGGGCCACTCTGCATCCCAGAGCTTCCAGCTAGCAAGACAAAATCATGATAACCAGCTGGACAAGAAAACAGTGAACAAATAATGACTATCAGGAACTTAGCTTCTGCAGGAGAAGGCAGGTCACCAGAGAGATCCAGGAGCGAACTGAACAAACGCAAAAACATTGACAGCTGGCCTTGAGTAACGATCTGAGAGGAGTTAAATAGAACAGCTAACCAAAGGATAAACCACGTCACCTGTGTAAGGAACCTCAGAAGCCGCAGCTTCACTCATAGCCACCAGAGGGAGCCCATAGACAAAACTCGCCGAAGTACCATTCACGACCACAGGAGGGAGTTCGACAACAGAATTCACAACTGTACCCCCCCCTTGAGGAAGGGTCACCGAACCCTCACCAGAGCCCCCAGGCCGACCAGGATGAGCCAAATGAAAGGCACGTACAAGATCGGCAGCATGAACATCAGAGGCAAAAACCCAGGAATTATCTTCCTAACTATAACCATTCCACTTGACCAGGTACTGGAGTTTCCGTCTTGAAACACGAGAATCCAAAATCTTCTCCACCACATACTCCAACTCCCCCTTGACCAACACCGGGGCAGGAGGATCAACGGAGGGAACCATAGGCGCCACGTATCTCCACAACAATGACCTATGGAACACATTATGGATGGCAAAAGAAGCTGGAAGGTCCAAACGAAATGACACAGGATTAAGAACTTCAGAAATCTTATATGGCCCAATGAAACGAGGCTTAAATTTAGGAGAGGAAACCTTCATAGGAACGTGACGAGATGACAACCAAACCAAATCCCCAACACGAAGTCGGGGACCAACACAACGCCGGCGGTTAGCGAAACGTTGAGCCTTCTCCTGGGACAATGTCAAATTGTCCACCATATGAGTCCAAATCTGCTGCAACCTGTCCACCACCGCATCCACACTAGGACAGTCCGAAGGCTCAACCTGCCCTGAAGAGAAACGAGGATGGAAACCAGAATTACAGAAAAAAGGAGAAACTAAAGTAGCCGAGCTGGCCCGATTATTAAGGGCGAACTCAGCCAAAGGCAAGAAGGACACCCAATCATCCTGATCAGCAGAAACAAAGCATCTCAGATATGTCTCCAAAGTCTGATTAGTTCGTTCGGTTTGGCCATTAGTCTGAGGATGGAAAGCCGAAGAAAAAGACAAATCAATGCCCATCTTAGCGCAAAAGGACCGCCAAAACCTCGAAACAAACTGGGAACCTCTGTCCGAGACGATGTTCTCTGGAATGCCATGCAAACGAACCACATGCTGGAAAAACAATGGCACCAAATCAGAGGAGGAAGGCAATTAAGGTAAGGGTACCAAATGGACCATCTTGGAGAAGCGATCACAAACCACCCAAATGACCGACATCCTTTGAGAAACAGGGAGATCTGAAATAAAATCCATGGAAATATGCGTCCAGGGCCTCTTCGGAATCGGCAAGGGCAAAGGCAACCCACTGGCACGAGAACAGCAGGGCTTAGCCCGAGCACAAGTCCCACAGGACTGCACAAAAGAACGCACATCCCGTGACAAAGAAGGCCACCAAAAGGATCTAGCCACCAAATCTCTGGTACCAAAGATTCCAGGATGACCAGCCAACACCGAACAATGAACCTCAGAGATAACTCTACTAGTCCATCTATCAGGGACAAACAGTTTCTCCGTAGGACAACGGTCAGGTCTATCAGCCTGAAACTTTTGCAGCACATGCCGCAAATCAGGGGAAATGGCAGACAAAATTACCCCTTCTTTAAGAATACCCGCCGGCTCCGGAACACCCGGAGAGTCAGGATCAAAACTCCTTGACAGGGCGTCAGCCTTCACATTCTTAGATCCCGGAAGGTATGAAACCACAAAATCAAAACGGGAGAAAAAGAGCGACCATCGAGCCTGTCTGGGATTCAACCGTTTGGCAGACTCGAGATAAGTTAAATTCTTGTGATCTGTCAAGACCACCACGCGATGTTTAGCTCCTTCAAGCCAATGTCGCCACTCCTCGAATGCCCCCTTCATGGCCAACAACTCCCGATTGCCCACATCATAATTGCGCTCAGCAGGCGAGAATTTTCTAGAAAAGAAGGCACAGGGTTTCATCACCGAGCCATCAGAACTTCTTTGCGACAACACAACCCCTGCTCCAATTTCAGAAGCATCAACCTCAACCTGAAAAGGGAGCAAAACATCTGGCTGGCACAACACAGGGGCAGAAGCAAAACGTCGCTTTAACTCCTGAAAAGCCTCTACAGCCGCAGAGGACCAATTGACCACATCAGCACCTTTCTTGGTCAAATCAGTCAACGGTTTAGCAATACTGGAAAAATTAGCGATGAAGCGACGATAAAAATTAGCAAAGCCCAGGAACTTCTGCAAGCTCTTCACAGATGTCGGCTGAGTCCAATCATAAATGGCCTGAACTTTAACAGGGTCCATCTCGATAGTAGAAGGGGAAAAAATGAAACCCAAAAATGAAACCTTCTGAACTCCAAAGAGACACTTTGACCCCTTCACAAACAAGGAATTCGCACGAAGGACCTGGAACACCATTCTGACCTGCTTCACATGAGACTCCCAATCATCCGAAATGACCAAAATGTCATCCAAATATACAATCATGAATCTATCCAGGTACTCTCGGAAGATGTCATGCATAAAGGACTGAAACACAGATGGAGCATTAGAAAGCCCGAATGGCATAACCAGGTACTCAAAATGGCCCTCGGGCGTATTAAATGCCGTTTTCCATTCATCACCCTGTTTAATTCGCACAAGATTATACGCACCACGCAGATCTATCTTGGTGAACCAACTAGCCCCCTTAATCCGAGCAAATAAATCAGACAGCAGCGGCAAAGGATACTGAAATTTGACTGTGATCTTATTAAGAAGGCGGTAATCAATACAAGGTCTCAAAGAACCATCCTTCTTGGCCACAAAAAAGAACCCTGCTCTCAATGGTGTCGACGACGGACGAATATGACCCTTCTCCAAGGATTCCTTTATATAACTCCGCATAGCGGCGTGCTCTGGCACAGATAGATTAAAAAGACGGCCCTTAGGAAACTTACTACCAGGAATCAAATTAATAGCACAGTCGCGATCCCTATGAGGAGGTAGGGCACCGGATTTGGGCTCTTCAAATACATCCCGGTAATCTGATAAAAACTCAGGGACTTCAGAAGGAGTTGAAGGCGAAATTGACAGCAATGGAACATCACCATGTACCCCCTGACAACCCCAGCTGGACACAGACATAGATTTCCAATCCAACACTGGATTATGGACCTGTAGCCATGGCAACCCCAAAACGACCACATCATGCAGATTATGCAACACCAAAAAGCAAATATCCTCCTGATGTGCAGGAGCCATGCACATGGTCAATTGAGTCCAGTACTGAGGCTTATTCTTGGCCAAAGGCGTAGCATCAATTCCTCTCAATGGAATAGGATACTGCAAGGGCTCCAAGAAAAAACCACAGCGCCTGGCAAACTCCAAGTCCATCAAATTCAGGGCAGCGCCTGAATCCACAAATGCCATTACAGAATAGGACGACAGAGAGCAAATCAGAGTAACGGACAAAAGAAATTTAGACTGTACCGTACCAATGGTGGCAGACCTAGCGAACCGCTTAGTGCGCTTAGGGCAATCGTAGATAGCATGAGTGGATTCACCACAGTAAAAACACAGCCCATTCCGACGTCTGTGTTCTTGCCGTTCAGCTCTGGTCAAAGTCCTATCACATTGCATAGGCTCAGGCCCATGCTCAGATAGTACCGCCAAATGGTGCACAGCTTTGCGCTCCCGCATGCGCCGATCGATCTGAATGGCCAAAGACATAGACTCATTCAGACCAGCAGGCGTGGGAAATCCCACCATGACATCCTTAAGGGCTTCAGAAAGACCCTTTCTGAAAATTGCCGCCAGGGCACATTCATTCCACTGAGTAAGCACAGACCACTTTCTAAACCTCTGACAGTACACCTCCGCTTCATCCTGACCCTGACACAAATCCAGCAAGATTTTCTCTGCCTGATCCACTGAATTTGGTTCATCATATAGCAATCCAAGCGCCAGAAAAAATGCATCAACATCACGCAATGCAGGATCTCCTGGCGCAAGGGAAAATGCCCAGTCTTGAGGGTCACCACGTAACAAAGAAATAATGATTTTTACTTGTTGAGCGGGGTCACCAGAGGAGCGGGGTTTCAAAGCTAGAAACAGTTTACAATTATTTTTGAAATTCAAGAACCTAGATCTATCCCCAGAAAATAAGTCAGGAATAGGAATTCTAGGCTCTAACATAGGATTCTGAACCACAAAATCTTGAATGTTTTGTACCCTTGCAGTGAGATGATCCACACAAGAGGACAGACCTTGAATGTCCATATATACACCTGTGTCCTGAACCACCCAAAGGTCTAGGGGAAAAGAAAGACAGAACACAGTGCAAAGAAAAAAAATGGTCTCAGAATTTCTCTTATCCCTCTATTGAAATGCATTAATACTTTGGGCTAGCTGTACTGTTATGACCTGGTGGTTAGGAGCACCCGGAGTGACCTGATAGTTAAACCACGTACAAGACGATCTCTGGGATGTGGGAACTCTGCTGACCGCAAGCCCTAATCCTATCACACACACTAGAAATAGCCGTGGAGCGCTCCTGACCCGACCTAGGCGCCTCGTCACAGCCTAAGAGCTATCTAGCCCTAGAGATGGAAAATAAAGCCTACCTTGCCTCAGAGAAATTCCCCAAAGGTAAAGGAAGCCCCCCACATATATTGACTGTGAGTAAAGATGAAAGTCACAAACGCAGAAATGAAACAGGTTTCAGCAAAGGGAGGCCAGACTTACTAAATAGACAGAGGATAGGAAAGGTAACTTTGCGATCAGCACAAAAACCTACAAAAGACCACGCAGAGTGTGTAAAAAAGACCTCTGCACCGACTCACGGTGCGGAGGGGCCACTCTGCGTCCCAGAGCTTCCAGCTAGCAAGACAAAATCATGATAACCAGCTGGACAAGAAAACAGTGAACAAATAATGACTATCAGGAACTTAGCTTTTGCAGGAGGAGGCAGGTCACCAGAGAGATCCAGGAGCGAACTGAACAAATGCAAAAACATTGACAGCTGGCCTGGAGTAACGATCTGAGAGGAGTTAAATAGAACAGCCAACCAAAGGATAAACCACGTCACCTGTGTAAGGAACCTCAGAAGCCGCAGCTTCACTCATATCCACCAGAGGGAGCCCATAGACAGAACTCGCCGAAGTACCATTCACGACCACAGGAGGGAGTTCGACAACAGAATTCACAACAACGCCCATTACAAGTTGAATCAGACATGGAGTGCACAGATCCACAGCCACAGCCAGATTACTATGCTGTTCCTTTGACTCAGACCACAATATTGCCCTCGCGGTGTACTGATCCAGAAGCAGACCCTGATGAGACTATGGTGCCCCGTCACGAACATTATACCACCGGCTTACACGGTGACACAGACGAAGTTGCACACGAGATAGAAGAGGAGGTCATAGATGACCCAGTTGTTGACCCCGATTGTCAGCCATTGGGGGAACAGGGTGCAGGTGGCAGTAGCTCTGAAGCAGAGGAGGAGGAACCGCAGAAGGCATTAACATCGCAACAAGTTCCATCTGCCACGCCCGTATCTGGCCAAAAACGCGTTGCAAAACCAGTTGTAGGACAGCGTGGACATACGTTTAAAGAAGTTCAGTCTGCAATGCCTGAAATGGTATCCGATAGTAGAAAGAGTGAAGTCTGGCATTTTTTTAAACAACATCCAAATGATCAGCGCAAAGTCATCTGTCAAAAATGTTCAACTACCTTAAGCAGAGGTCAGAATCTTAAAAGTCTAAATACAAGTTGCATGCGTAGACATTTAACCACCATGCATTTGCAAGCCTGGACT
Source organism: Ranitomeya imitator (assembly GCF_032444005.1). Lineage (NCBI taxonomy): Eukaryota > Metazoa > Chordata > Amphibia > Anura > Dendrobatidae > Ranitomeya > Ranitomeya imitator. The sequence goes on from NC_091287.1 coordinate 189,597,281, forward strand.
AACTACCAAACATCCTTTAAGGTTGTAGCACCCTCGGCCAATGAAGCTAGTCAGCAACGCTACATCCCTTCCCTCACTGTAAGCCCACCATTTCCCGCACCACCTGCAGCAAATGTGCAGATTTTGTCGCCAGGCCAAAGCTATCAGGGAATCACCAGTTTCGTAGTAGGAAACACTGCATGTAGGGCACCAGCAAGAATACCATCTCCAACCCTCTCTCAGTCTGCCATGTCCACCGGCACCCCCGCTAGTTCCACGATCTGCAGCTCTCCAGTCCAGCTCACCCTACATGAGATTCTCATTAGGAAAAGGAAGTACTCATCCTCGCATCCACGTACACAGGGTTTCAATGCCCATATTGCTAGACTAATCTCATTAGAGATGATGCCCTACCGGTTAGTTGAAAGCGAAGCTTTCAAAGCCCTGATGGACTACGCTGAACCACGCTACGAGCTACCCAGTCGACACTTCTTTTCGAAAAAAGCCATCCCAGCCCTCCACCAGCATGTAATAGACCGCATCGTTCATGCACTCAGGCAATCTGTGAGTACAAAGGTGCACCTGACAATAGATGCATGGACCAGTAGGCATGGCCAGGGACGTTACGTGTCCATCACGGCTCACTGGGTTAATGTGGTGGATGCAGGGTCCACAGGGGACAGCAATATTGGGACAGTTCTGCCTAGCCCATGGTCTAGGAAACAGTTGGCTGTAGGCGTTCGCCCCCCCTCCTCCTCGTCCTCCTTCAGAAGCGAGAGCTCGTCCACAGACCGCAGTCGCACGAGCACTCCATCCGCAGCTGCCACTGTTGCACACGAGGTGTGCCATTATGGGACACCTAGTGGCAAGCGTCAGCAGGCTGTATTGGCAATGAAGTGTTTGGGCGAAAACAGACACACCGCATATGTTCTGTCCGAGTTCTTGCAGAAAGAAACTCAGTCATGGCTGGGCACTGTACATTTTGAGGCAGGTAAGGTAGTGAGTGATAACGGAAGTAATTTTATGGCTGCCATGGCCCTTTCACAACTGAAGCACATTCCTTGCCTGGCTCACACCTTAAACCTGGTGGTGCAGTGCTTCCTGAAAAGTTATCCGGGGTTACCCGACCTGCTCCTCCAAGTGCGCAGACTTTGCTCGCATATCCGCCTTTCGCCCGTGCACTCCAGCCGTATGCAGAACCATCAGCGGTCTTTGAACCTTCCCCAGCATCGCCTAATCATCGACGTTGCAACAAGGTGGAACTCCACACTGCACATGCTTCAGAGACAGTGCGAACAGAGGCGTGCTGTTATGTATTTGTGGGAGGATACACATACACGGGCAGGCAGTTCGATGGCAGACATGGAGTTGTCAGGTGTGCAGTGGTCGAAGGTACAAGACCTGTGTCAATTCCTTCAGTGTTTTGAGGAATGCACACGGCTGGTTAGTGCAGACAACACCATAATAAGCATGAGCATCCCCCTAATGCGTCTGCTGATGCAAAGTTTGACGCACATAAAGGAGCAAGCGTCTGCAGCCGAGGAAGAGGGAAGCCTTGATGACAGTCAGCCATTGTCTGGTCAGGGCAGTCTACAGGACGAGGTAGCAGGCGAAGAGGAGGAGGACGAGGGGGATGATGGTGATGAGTATTTTTTGAATGAGGAAGCTTCTCAGGGGCCAATAGCAACTGGTGGCGTTGCAAGGCCGGGTTCTGGTTTTTTTAGGGAGACAAGTGACGTAGATTTGCCTGAAACTGCCCCTCAACCCAGCACAACCACAGATTTGACAACTGGAACTTTGGCCCACATGGCGGATTATGCCTTACGTATCCTCAAAAAGGACCCACGCATTATTAAAATGATGAGCGATGACGATTACTGGTTGGCCTGACTCCTTGATCCTCGCTATAAAGGCAAATTGCTAAATATCATGCCACATGAGAACCTCGAACAAATATTAGCAACTAGTGTTGAGCATTCCGATACCGCAAGTATCGGGTATCGGCCGATACTTGCGGTATCGGAATTCCGATACCGAGATCCGATACTTTTGTGGTATCGGGTATCGGTATCGGATACATAGAGATGTGTAAAATAAAGAATTAAAATAAAAAATATTGATATATTTACCTCTCCGGCGGCCCCTGGACTCAGCGCGGGTAACCGGCAGGCTTCGTTGTTCAAAATCAGCGCTTTTAGGACCTGAGAATCACGTCCCGGCTTCTGATTGGTCGCGGGCCGCCCATGTGACCGCCACGCGACCAATCACAAGCCGCGACGTCACCGCAAGCTATTAACGCGCTCATTTTTAAAAATGAGCGCGTTAATGGCTTTCAAAGACGTAGCGGCTTGTGATTGGTCGCGGCCACGCGACCAATCACAAGCCGCGACGTCACCGCAAGCTATTAACGCGCTCATTTTTAAAAATGAGCGCGTTAATGGCTTTCAAAGACGTAGCGGCTTGTGATTGGTCGCGGCCACGCGACCAATCACAAGCCGCGACGTCACCGCAAGCTATTAACGCGCTCATTTTTAAAAATGAGCGCGTTAATGGCTTTCAAAGACGTAGCGGCTTGTGATTGGTCGCGGCCACGCGACCAATCACAAGCCGCTACGTCTTTGAAAGTCATTAACGCGCTCATTTTTAAAAATGAGCGCGTTAATAGCTTGCGGTGACGTCGCGGCTTGTGATTGGTCGCATGGCGGTCACATGGGCGGCCCGCGACCAATCAGAAGCCGAGACGTGATTCTCAGGTCCTAAAAGCGCTGATTTTGAACAACGAAGCCTGCCGGTTACCCGCGCTGAGTTCAGGGGCCGCCGGAGAGGTAAATATATCAATATTTTTTATTTTAATTCTTTATTTTACACATCCCTATGGATCCCAGGGCCTGAAGGAGAGTTTCCTCTCCTTCAGACCCTGGGAACCATGAGAATACCTTCCGATACTTGATGTCCCATTGACTTGTATTGGTATCGGATATCGGTATCGGCGATATCCGATATTTTTCGGGTATCGGCCGATACTATCCGATACCGATACTTTCAAGTATCGGACGGTATCGCTCAACACTATTAGCAACCAAACAAGCAACTCTTGTAGACCGTTTGTTTCAGGCATTCCCAGCACACAACGCCGGTGATGGTTCTCACACGAGCTGCAGGGGGCAGCAGACCAGAGGTGTTAGAGGTGCACAAATCAGAAGTGGCGTTGGACAGAGGGGTTTTCTGACCAGGTTGTGGAGTGATTTTGCAATGACCGCAGACAGGACAGTTACTGCAGCATCAATTCAGAGTGACAGGAGACAACATTTGTCCAGCATGGTTACTAACTATTTTTCATCCCTTATCGATGTTCTCCCTCAACCGTCATTCCCATTTGATTACTGGGCATCCAAAATAGACACCTGGCCTGAATTGGCAGAATATGCATTGCAGGATCTTGCTTGCCCAGCAGCTAGTGTGCTATCAGAAATAGTATTCAGTGCTGCTGGTTCAATATTGACCGAAAAAAGGACTCGTCTGGCTACCCAAAATGTTGATGATCTAACCTTCATTAAAATGAACCACTCATGGATTTCGAATTATTTTGCCCCACCTTTCCTGGCTGACACCTAGCTTTCCTATAAAAAGGTCTTGCTTGTGGATTCGTCTTACTGACTGTTCCTATCTCTTAATTTGCAGCAGCTGTTTGTCCAGCATACAACATGTTTACACCTCCCTAAATGGGCTAACTCCCCCCACGGGGCCGTATTCGCGCCACTTGGCGCAAGCACCCGTGAGAGTGCTATTTGTCTGAAGAGGTTGGTGTGCCCGCTTTTGGTCGACAGCACTGCAACTGGGTCCCTCATAGTACACTAAAGTGTCTCTGGCGGTGGTGGTGCGCACCCAACGTCAGACACACCATTGTAACATGAGGGGCCCTGGGCCTGTACCGCCGGCCACAAGAGAGTTCCCCCCACCTCAAACAGTGCTCTACCACTTGCAAAATTATCTCTCACAGCTCCGCCAATGTTTAGTCTATGCGCTGACATCCTTCAATGCCTGGCACTGACAATACCAATTTGTTGACATGTATGATGCTAGTTAAAATAGTCAGGGTCAGTGTCCTATATTGACACCAGTAAATACTTAGCGCCAAATTACTATGTTTGAAACTCAGCAGAGGAGCCCACCCCTGTACCTAAGTATGCCACCCTTTTGTTTTTTCCTTTTGTTGTTTTGCGAGGCATTAACATCTATTTATTTTTGGGAGTACTATCTGTCAGACACTCCTTCCAATCGTCCTCCGCTGACCACACCAATGCTGCCTGTTTACCTCTGTAAGATAATTCAAACTGCTTTGAGCCTAATTTTTTTTATTTTAGGCCTACTAAGTGTCTGCGGTCCCTCCTTCCAATTGTCCACCGCTGACCACACCAATGCTGCCTGTGTACCTCTGCAAGATAATTCAAACTGCTTTGAGCCTAATTTTTTTTATTTTAGGCCTACTAAGTCTGTCTGCGGTCCCTCCTTCCAGTTGTCCTCCGCTGAGCACACCAATGCCGACCGTGTACCCATGTATCGTTTTGTCATCCTGCAATGAGCCTACTTTGTGGTGTAAGGTCTACTAGCAGTGTCTGTCTGCGCCACTTAATACAGCTGTCCTCCTCTAAAAAAAAAAAAAGGTGGATTTTCAGCTTGTCAGAATTATAAAACTGCATTGGGGCCACAAGTTTCGTCGTGGTCTACAAACGGAGTCTTCCGCTCCAAGGTGTTCTCCAGGTTGCCTCTACATAGCTTCTATCTTCTAGCTCTCATTAAGTAGTTGTTGAAACAACACTGCAATAGGCCTACAAGTTGGGTCTGGGTTGTAGAGACGGTATCTGCCGCTCGTAGGTGTTCTCCAGATTGCCACATAATCAAAGCTGCATAGAGCCTATTTTGTTATTTTAGGCCTACTAAGTCTTTCTGTGGTCCCTCCTTCCAATTGTCCTCCACTGAGCAAACCAATGCAGACCGTGTACCCATGTAACCTTTTTTAAACCTGCGTCGAGCCAACTTTGTGGTGTAAGGCCTACTTGTAGTGTCTGGCTGTGCCACTCAATAAAGCTGTCCTCTTTAAAAAAAAATGACCTGCAATTATCAGGTTTTCAGCCTATCGGAATTTTAAAACTGCAGTGGGCCTACTAGTTTGGTTGGGGCCTACTAATAGTGTCTGCCGCTCCAAGGTGTTCTCCTGGTTGCCTTTCCTGAGCTTCTATCTTCAGGCTCTTGTTAAATAGTTGTTAAATGGAGCAACTGCATTTGGCCTACTAGTTGGGTTGGGGCCTACTAACAGTGTCTGCTGCTCCTTGCTGTTCTCCTGGTTTCCTGTCCTGAACTTCCATTTTCAGGCTCTCGTTAAGTTGTTGTTAATGTTAGACTGCATTTGGCCTACTAGTTGGGTTGGGGCCTACTATCGGTGTCTGCCGCTCCTTGCTGTTCTCCTCCACTGAACAAAGCTGTGCCGCCTGTTTACTACTGTTGCCAATTTTGAACTGCATTTAGACTACTTACTGATTTGGGCCTACTCTCTGTGTCAGCCTCTCATTACAGTTGTCCTCCACTGAACAAAGCAATGCCCCCTGGTTAGTCCTGTTACCAATTTTGAACTGCATTTAGCCCACTTTATTCTTTGGGCCTATATCTGTGTTTCCTCCTCATCCTGCCCATTGCCCAGCCAGTGATAGATGAGTCTGCTGGTACATTGACCCATAATGCTACATTCCCCGTGCATGCTACACAGCAAGATTGTGACCCTGCTGAAAGTCAGGTTCCACTTCCCGCATACTATACCACCTTACACGGGGACAAAGAGGAAGGTGCAGATGAAAGTGTAGGTTTCTTCATCAGGTGGGGGGAGGAATACTCGTTGGCGACGTCACTGGCACAGGGCCCCTCATAGTACGCAAAAGTGTCGCTGCCGGTGGGAGGTGCCCCCGCCGTGCAAACACATCGCCGTACTTTGAGGGGCCCTGTGCCAGTGCCAATGCCAACGAGTGGCCCCCCTCCTGCTTGCTCAGGATCACAGCACTTGCAAAGTTGAAATACTTACCTCTCCCTTCTCCACTGCCGTGTCGTGGTCCAGATTTCCTGGGCCCACTAAATACTTGAACCAGCCCTATCCCCCACAACTTTAGCCAAATGACCCCCAATTTCCAATGCCTTACTATTATTATAAGGTAAATTTAGATTGACAAGCTTCAGTAACAAGAATGTATGTTTTTTGCCATTAAAATGGGCACTGTACATGTTTTCCTGGCCTCCACTCACTGCCGACTATGCTCCCCCATTGACTTGCATTGGGTTTCGTGTTTCGATCAATCCCCGACTTTTCGCGATAATCGGACGATTCCACTCGACTCGACTTTTGAGATAGTCGGGTTTCGCGAAACCCGACTCAACCCTAAAAAACTAAAAGTCGCCCAACCCTACTTATGACCATTTGATACATCAGTTTTTCTTTTTTTATTAGATTAGCAAAAATTTCTACATCTCTGTTTTTTTTCAGTCAAGATGGGGTGCAGAGTGTATATTAATGTGAAAAAATGAACTTTTCGAATTTACCAAATGGCTGCAATGAAACAAAAAGAGTGAAAAATGTAAAGGGGTCTGGATAATTTCCGTATCCACTGTATAGATAGATAGATAGATAGATTATTTAATATACACAATGAATTGCCTATGTGGTGCTCCCTTTATCCCTTGAGTAAAGACCATACTTGCTCTTTGGTTCTACTTTTTTAATTTACTCTACCAAATCACATGAAGAATTTGTATGTGTGTTTTCTAAATTATAGTTAGTCTGGTAAGGCATTTGAGCAGAGATCATCAGTAAATGAGCTACATTTTTGTACAACCAGCTGTGGTAGTTACATCATTTACATAGACTGAGTATCTTTCATCAAATTCTCTTTTAGATACTGTTGATCACTTGCTTTTTATTTTCAGAGACATCTGAGTTATTTTATATTTGTGTATTTATATCCAATGTGTGTAGGAGCAGAACACTTTGCTAAGGAGTGAAGATTTCTTTTGTGCATATATTGCTGTGTATGTATCTGTTGTAAATTGAAATAAATTATTTACTTCCTTACATCTGAAAAAATAGTCGTAAAATACTTTCACTACATCTATGAAATGTCTTATACCCTTATTGGTTGGTAAAGGATATGTGGAGTATGAGAACATACAGTTGCACCATTCCCCGCGATGATGTTGATAGCATTACATAGCAAGACATCTCAAAGCAGAAAAATTTAACTCAATACTTAAAAAGATTGTCCACTACTCTGACACCTTCTTAATCCCAATGTTTCCCCACAGTCAAATAATAACACTTAGCCTGGAGTCACAGCTTATGGCAGCAATTGTTACCATTCACATTTTCCCTATTTCCTCATAGATTATAAGCTTGTGAACAGGACCCTCACTTCTCTTGGTATTTGTTGTTTATGTGATTACTGTAATGTAATTATTCTGTAATGTTTTTTATTGTCTGTGCATGTCACCTCTAAAATGCTAAGTGGTGCAGAATATGTTGGCTTTATAGAAATAAAATAATAATTATTATTATTATTATTATTAGTGATGAGTGAACGTGCTCGCCACTACTAGGTACTCGCCCGAGTATTACTATGCTCAGTGTACTTGAGTATTTCCGGGATTTGGGTCCCAACCCTGCAATTCTGGTGCTCTTTAGGCAATGTTCACACAGTGCGTTTTTTTCTGCGGAACCGCAGCGTTTTTGCCGCTGCGGTTCCGCAGCTGTTTTCCATGCAGGGTACAGTACACTGTACCCTATGGAAAACAGGAACCACTGTGCACATGATGCGGGAATCGGGAAAAAAAGCCGCGCTGAATAGCCGCGGTAAAAAAGAAGTACCATGTCACTTCTTTTTTCGGAGCCGCAGCGGTTCTGCACCCATAGACCTCCATTGTGAGGTCAAACCCGCAGTAAAACCCACAGATCAAAAATATATCTGCGGGTTTTATTGCGGTTTGTTGGGCCGAACCGCTGCAGCAGGAAGTGCGGGGAAGCGGGCGGAAGTGCGTGGGCGGAGTGTGGCTGCCCCGATCCCACCCCCCCATGCTCCGATGCCCCCTCCCCGCACTCCGATGCCCCCCCGTGCTCCGATGCCCCCCCCGTGCCCTAATCTCCCCCCCTTATACTTACCCGGCCTCCCGGTGTCCGTTCGGCCGTCTTCTCCCTGGGCGCCGCCATCTTGCAAAATGGCGGGCGCACTGCCGGCCGGCAGATTCGTTCCAAAGTGCATTTTGATCACTGAGATATAACCTATCTCAGTGATCAAAATAAAAAAATAGTAAATGACACCCCCCCCCTTTGTCACCCCCATAGGTAGGGACAATAAAAAAATTAAGAATTTTTTTTTTTTCCCCCACTAAGGTTAGAATAGGGTTAGGGTTAGGGGTAGGGTTAGGGTTAGGGGTAGGGTTAGGGTTAGGGGTAGGGGTAGGGTTAGGGGTAGGGTTATGGTTAGGGGTAGGGTTAGGGGTAGGGTTAGGGTTAGGGGTAGGGTTAGGGGTAGGGTTAGGGGTAGGGTATTTTCAGCCATTTTAACCCTAAAAAAACTTCCTAGAAAACACACAGACTCTGCATAGAAAACTGCATAAAAAAAGGATCAAAAAACGCATCAAAAAACGCACCAAAAAAGCACAAAAAAAGGACCAAAAAAAGGACCTGCGTTTTCTGCCAAGAGCTGCGGTTTCAGTCCTGAAAAAAAAAGGATGGAAATCAGGAACGTGTGAACATACCCTTAGAGCGCCAATGACAATGCAGGGATTGGCTGCCATGCACTATAATGCCGCAGCCATCTTTGTTGTGGTATTACAGTGATTGGCTGGCCGCACAGCGTCATTAGGTCTATAAGAGACCTGACGCGGCCCTGCTCGCCACATTCGTCTCCTGACTTAGTTAGTGTAGGGAGAACTGCTGCCAAGATAGGGTCAGAATCGTCCTTTTATTAGTTAGTGTGGGTCTGCTAGTATTCAGTCCACAAATCCTGAGAAACCAACAGCCCTTTTTAGGGCTAATTCGGGGGTCCTGAAATTGCAGCGCTTTGTAGGCAGGGGAGTCTATGTGCACATATCCACATCAGTGCAAGGTCTGCAGGCACTGTATGTGAGCACATAGATCTCACTTCATATCTCACAAAGCTCCACTACTGTCTGCTGCTGCTGCTTATTTAATATATATCTAGCTGCAGTTATCTGTGGGTTGGTTTTTTTTGCAGCTTATACCTGCTCATTTTATTCTAAAGGAATCCATAGCCCCCTTTTTTCTTCATTTATTTATTTATTTGCTTGGTCAAACTGCAGACTACAGCCAGGTCATTGTAATAGAAGAGCGTGCAAATCTTTCAATTTATTTATTTATTTTTGTCCCAGGCATCAGATGTGAGTGCTCCAAAAAATGTGTAATTTTTTTGGTGCTATCTAATATTTTGTAGTGTTTTACAACATTTGTGGACACCATTTTGCTGCCCCAAAATTCTGTAGCTGGCCCAAAAATATTTATCTACAGTTCTTAGATTAATCACTGTGAGTTATACGCCACACGCATCGTATATCATTGTGCAAAATATCTTTCAATTTTAGTATTCTTTTTTTGTGTGTGCCATAGCCAACTTGTTGACACAATTTTGGTGTGCCCAAAAAAATCAAGACCACATTTACATCAGTCTGTTATCTCTGGCTGACGCCTGGTATATCCGTGGTGGAAAAATCTTTTACTTGCAGGCATACATTGCATAGTTCTGTCTGCGTTCGCAGCCCAGGGTCCACCGTGCAGGAGTGGAACCTGCTGCTAGTTAATGGCGGCACTATATGGCGGTACTAAGCCAGAATAGACACGGGTTCCGTCACCCAGTCTGTATAGGAGCGAACTCTGTTGCTTCACAGAGTTACAGGGAATAAAGGTAATGCTGTGCCCTGTTAGCAGTCACAGGGTGTATCAAATGGATATTAGTGGGATCCCTGCAATTCACCCCCACTATGCTGGTGATTGATCCCGCTCTGACCCTCGGTGGCTTTTGAGCCTGTGCCTGAGGACGCCCTGAGTCAGATGCTGGGATCAAGTGGGAGTTCCCACTCTACATTGATGGATAGTCAGGAGAAACAGGCAATAGCTGAACACAGAGTGCGTACAGCACCTCACTGGCAGTCACTGCTGGTTAGACGCAGTATAGATTGTGCCTTGGAGCTGGATGGCATTATCTGGTGCTAGGCAGCTCCAACATTTGTGAACATTCATCAACTCTAGGGATGGGAATGATTCGGAGCTTTCACCAGAACAGGCATACATCCACACACACACAATTACTGATTTATACTAGCGCATGGCCATGCGGCCATACTAACTTTTTATAGCGGAAGCTCTCCAGGATCTTCCTAGTGATCCAATAGGAGCTGCTACAGGACCTGAGCATGTGACTCCTGACCTCCAATGAGAGGTCGTCTCTTGGGCATGCTCAGTAGAGAAAAAGCAGGACTTAGCCCCAGGAGCGTCTGTTCGCCGCTGATGAGTGCTGGTTACAATGGCTGCACCTGGAAGGACAGCAGTAACCAAGCACTGAGCAGGCTCCACTATGGCTGGAGAAGAATGGTAGACCTCAGTGGACATGGTTCGAGATTCCCCCTGTGCAGCGGCGGGAACTCGACACCTAACATTACCCCCCTCCTTGGGCCTCGCTTCTTTCAAAGGCTGCAATGAGCAGGAATGCCCCCCAGGTTCTGTCTTCTGGGCCATGACCCTTCCAGTCCACCAGATAGTACTTTTTGCAATGTACATCCTTACAAACAATGATGGCATTCACCTCATAATCGTCCATATACAAGCTCGATGTCCAGGCAGATGACTCAGAAAACCGTTACATGTGAACGGGCTTTAAGAGGGACACATGAAAGGTGTCGGTGATGCCTAGGCATGGAGGAAAGGCCAGATGGTAGACCACAGGGTTAACTAACCTGTTCCAGGACTTTCAAGGGACCCAAGTAGCGAGGTGCAAACCTAGTGGACTCAACTTGCAGTCTGATGTAACAGTCGGAGAACCACACTGAATCGCCAGGAGCAAAGGTTGGAGCTGGGTGCCGATGTGCATAGGCGGAGGCCCTCATTCTCTCCTTAGAGGCCCAGATAGTATCTTGTGTGCAGTCCCAAATGTCACGTGCCAGTGCAGCACCCCAGAGTCCTGGTCGTTGCAGTAATGTCATTCTTCCACCAGGGGGAGCGATGTTACGTCTGATGGCACCAAAGGAGTTCACCCTGCCAGGTATCACAGCCACACACACACTTCACACACCGGCCACCAGGGGGAGCAAAAGGTTCTATCTATTAGGCCACTCCTCACATTTGGGTAAAACTGGCGGTTTATTAGGAAGTGAGGGAGAAGCTGACTGGAGGGAGAAGGAGATAGTCAGTTGGAGTTGGAGTTAGGAGAGGGAGAGACGCAGACTGGGCTTGGCCCAGGGAATTCCTGTCAGGCAGACAGAGGAACAAGAAGGAACATCAGTGGCTCAGTAGGAAGGACATGGAGCTGCGCCTGCAACTCATGCGGCAGCCTCCTAAGAAAGGACAAGAAAGGAAGTGTGCTGTAGTGAGTGAGCACAGAAGTCATAGCAACAGGAGTGAAACAACAGCGGGAGACCAGCTAGAAGCAGGCTGCCTCCATCTGAGCGCAGATCTGGTGGCCGGAACACCGAGGGAGTAATAGACTCTACGCTTTACTTCAGAGACCGACAGGGCAGTCGATTCCAAGTTGGCTGTCCGACCTAAACACCTAAGCAGACAAGGTGGCAACGCGGAGGAGGGGCGACACTAGGGTCCCTATAAAATAGCCTCAGGCCACCACCGTCATATGGTGCCTGCGTTGAGAAACACGTGATGGTGTCTCTGCAGCTCCTCTACATGCATTTGCATATTTGGGGGCAGTGTTCTGGATCACTGCGTTGAGAAACACGTGATGGTGTCTCCACGGTGTTGGATGTTTTGGTCTCCACGAGGTCAATCATTCGTGCCTTTATAGACTTTCTACTAGGCACTGCTACTGATAGCCAGTTTCCTACTCCACACTGATGAGGGGCAAAAACCCCGAAACAGCTCTCTGTGGATGGATACCATGCTTGGCATAGGTGGTTTTCCTTTATTGAATGTTCTCCTTTATTGGATGCTGCCCTTCCCTTGGTTGTTCCTTCCCGGGGAAAGGCCTGGCTATTCACTGCCTGCATTGAGAAACATGTGATGGTGTCTTCGCAGCTCCTCTACATGCATTTGCATATTTTGGGGCAGTGTTCTGGATCACTGCGTTGAGAAACACGTGATCGTGTCTCCGCGGTGTTGGATGTTTTGGTCTCCACGAGGTCAATCATCCGTGCCTTTATAGACTTTCTACTAGGCACTGCTCCTGATAGCCAGTTTCCTACTCCACACTGATGAGGGGCAAAAACCCTGAAACAGCTGTCTGTGGATGGATACCATGCTTGGCATAGGTGGTTTTCCTTTATTGGATGTTCTCCTTTATTGGATGCTGCCCTTCCCTTGGTTGTTCCTTCCCGGGGAAAGGCCTGGCTATTCACTGCCTGCATTGAGAAACACGTGATGGTGTCTCTGCAGCTCCTCTACATGCATTTACATATTTGGGGGCAGTGTTCTGGATCACTGCATTGAGAAACACGTGATGGTGTCTCCGCAGTGTTGGATGTTTTGGTCTCCACGAGGTCAATCATCCGTGCCTTTATTTACTACAGAGACCGACAGGGCAGTTGATTCCAAGTTGGCTGTCCGACCTAAACACCTAAGCAGACAAGGTGGCAACGCGGAGGAGGGGCGACACTAGGGTCCCTATAAAATAGCCTCAGGCCACCACCGTCATACGGGTGATGTCCTATCCATCTGGGGGACAGAGAGAGAGAAGTAACAAGAGTGAGGACCTTATGATAGCTAATGCAAGTAGGGACCTACTAAGTTACTGTGCACAATGGGAAGGCTACTGATTTCCACCTGGATAAGGGGACTCTGGAATTGCCATCAGACCGGCCAGACTCTGCCTACCCTGTCATCCGGCACCCTGGACTGTGGATGCTGAAGCCTTCAGTAAAGGTAAAGAGACTGCACCCATTGTCTCCTCGTTATTCACCGCGCCTTGCACCATCCACCATCACCATCTACACTTCTGGGAAGCCCTGGGGATATGCTTCACCTGTGGGAAGGTATACCATCTAGCTGCCATTCCATCACCCCAGCGGACCCCTAAGCAGCGTCGGTCACCCTGACCGAATACCACAGGTGGCGTCACGAACACTACCGGTATATGCGAACTCTGCCTTTTATTTGGGCGCCCCCCCATAGGGCCATGGTCCGGGTCGGGCCACAGTGACATCCTCGCTGAGGGAACTGAAGGACCCGATGCCGAGTACCCCATTGCCCTTACGTGGGCGCGATCCACCTCCACAGCCCAGTCTGCCACCCTGGAGTCGGCGGAAGACACGGGCATGGGCACAGGAATCCGCGGATTCTGGCCGTAATTAAGGAGGAATGGGGTCTGCCCAGTGGAGTCTGCTATGGCGTTGTTCAGCGCAAACTCTGCCCACAGCAGCAAGGATGCCCAGTCATCCTACATGGCTGAGACAAAATGTCACAAGTATGTGACCAGGCTCTTTTTGGCCCACTCTACCAACCCATTCGTCTCGGGATGAGATGCTGAGAAGATGACAAAGCTCTCTCCAGAACCAAGACAAAAACTAGGGACCCCGGTCACTGACAATTTTCTCAGGCATACCGTGTAGGCGGAAAACATGCTTAATAAGCAACGCCGCCAAGGCCCATGCAGAAGGTAGCCGTGGAAGAGGCACCAAGTGCATCATTTTTGAAAAATGGTCAGTGACAACCCAATAATGGTGCAGCTATGGGACTTGGGTAAGCCCACCACGAAGTCCATCCCGACCATTTCCCAGGGCCTGTCCACCACCGGCAGGAGGTAAAGTAGCCCAGCAGGCTGTTGTTGAGGAGTCTTATTCTTGGCGCAGGAGACACCAGCCCGAATATAGTTTCTGACGTCACGGACCATATGCGGCCACCAGTACGTCCTCGCCAGAAGCTCAGATGTCCTTTTGCTCCCAAAGTGTCCACCCACCCTGGAAAAGTGAGCCCAAGAGAGAACCTCCAGTCACAAATTAGAAGGAACAAAAGTCTTGCACGGGGGCACAGACTCTAGCGAAACCAGGGCCACGGTTCTCAGGCTCTCAGAAGAGACAATAAGCAGATGCTCCTCCTCTGATGATGATGATGACACTATGGAGTGGGAGAGAGCGTTGGCACAAATGTTCTTCTCCCTGGAGAGAAAATGGAGGGTGAAATGGAACCGGGAAAAGAACAGGGACCATCTAGCCTGGTGAGAATTTAGCCACTGGGCAGTCTGTATATACACCAAATTTTTCTGGTTGGTGTAAACTTTGAAGGGAAAGCGAGATCTCTCCAGGAGTTGTCTCCACTCCGAGAAAGCCAACTTCATGGCTAGCAACTCCCTGTCTCCAATGGAATAATTCCTCTCCGCTGGTGTGAAGGTCTTGGAGAAGAAGAAAGGATGCTTCCGACCTTGAGCATCCTTCTGGAAGAGGACTGCTCCAGCACCGACGGAAGAGGCATCCACCTCTGTGATAAATCGTTTATCAAGATCGGAGCGATGTAAAATGGGAACACTAGCGAAGAGTGACTTGATAGAGAGAAAGGCCTTGGAGACCTCCTCCGACCACAATTTGGGATTTGCTCCCTTCTTGGCGAGGGCAACCAAGGGAGCTACCAAAGTTGAGAAGTGGGGAATGAACTGGCGATAATAATTAATGAACCCCATAAAGCACTGCACCGTTTTAAGAGAATGGGGATCCTGGTAGCCCATCACAGCCTGTAGCTTGGCAGGGTCCATGGCCAATCCCCGGGCGGAGATGATATAGCCAAGGAAATGCAAGGATTCCTGCTCAAACACACACTTCTCCAACCTGGCATAGAGGGAGTTTGCCCATAGGAGGTCGCAGACTTTGCAAACATCTCTCCGGTGGGAGTCTATATCTAGAGAGTAGATGAGAATATCATCCAGATAGACTACGACCGAGGTGGTGAGCATATCCTGGAAGATATCATTCACAAAGTCTTGGAAAACAGTAGGAGCATTAGAGCCCGAAGGGCATCACCAGGTATTCATAGTGCCTATTCCTGGTGTTAAAAGCCATCTTCCATTCGTCCCCTTCACTGATGCGAATCAGGTTGTAAGCACCCCGCAGATCAAGCTTAGTAAATACCCCCAGTCCCCGCAACCTATCGAATAGCTCAGATATCAGAGGCACAGGGTATTTGTTCTTAACAATGATGGCATTAAGACCCCTGTAATCTATACATGGAGGTAATTCTCCGTTCGTCTTCTGCACGAAGAAGAACCCAGCCCCTTCAGGTGACACTGACATCCTAATCAATCCTCTTGCTAGATTCTCCTGAATGTATTGGGTCATTGCCTTCATCTCCTGGAGAGAAAGGGGATAGACTCAACCCCGGGGAGGCTCTGCATCAGGCAAGAGGTCAATAGGACATTCATAGAGGCGGAAGGGTCTCTGCAGCCCTCTTGGAGAACATGTCCGCATAGAGTCAATAGTGCTTGAGGAGAGAGGAAAGATCTTCGGGTACTTCAGTTGTAGCAACCTGAACGCAGTCCCTCAGACATCTACCCTCACAATACTCACTCCATCCCAGAATTCTCACAGAGGACCACTCTGTATGAGGTGAGTGGTAGCATAGCCATGGTATCCCTAACAGGACCATCAATTCCCTCAGGAATGACTAGCAGGGAGATAATCTCCTGATGGAATGGAGAAATGGACAAAGTAAATGGGATGGTTATTTGTGAGGGCAGAGTCGACACATTCACCACTCATACAGTCACCGGCTTGGCGAGTATCACCAGGGGTATTGCGTGGCGTTGGGCAAAGGCAGAGGACATAAAATTCCCCTCTGCTCCGGAATCCACACAAAGCTCGACTGTAAGAGTGGATGGACCTAAAGTGATTGTCCCTTTGAATGACAGTTTAGAGGAAAACGTTACTATGTCTAGTGTACCACCTTCTACATCCAATAGACGCTGACGTTCTCCCGACCACTGGGAACATCTGGTGGCAAGATGTCCTGACCGCCAGCAGATATGAAAGACCTTGAGTGCACGAGCGGTCCGGGACTTAGATCCCGCTCATGACACCTCCTTGGCCTCATGTGGCTTGGACGCGTGGACAGTAGATTCCAGAGGTATGGCAAAGGTGGGAGCCAGCCGAAACCTCTGCGTACACTGGGCTCGCTCCAACCTTTGATCGTTAAAACGAAGGTCGATGTGAGTTGAAACAGCTATTAGTTCCTCCATTGTGGCGGGAATCTCCATAGTGGCCAAAGCGTCCTTTACATGGTCAGCCAGCCTCCTCCAAAATACAGGGATGAGGGCTTTATCAGGTCACTCCAGTTCATATGCTAAGGTCCGGAAGTGGATGGAAAAATGGTTGACCAAGGACAAGCCCTGTGTCAGTGCCTGCAGTGACTTGAGGTACCAAAAAGACCTGTTTCAGAGTGCTCAGGAACTGGAGAGCACTCTCCACCACATGATCCCACAGCGGCGTAGCCCACTCCAACGCCCTGTCCAACAAGAGGGATATAATGAATCCCACTTTAGCCCGCTCTGAGGAGAAACGTGCAGCCAGTAGCTCAAGGTGTATTGCACACTGGTTCATGAATCTCCTGCATGACTTGCTATTGCCAGAGTACCTATCTGGCAGCTGGAGGTGGGATAAGGTCGGAACAGAGGTGGTAGTTGACAAACTAGCTGCAGCCACGCTAGCAGCCTGAACAGCAACTGCGGTAACATCCACAGCTGAGGTTGTGCGCTCGAGAGCCACCAACCTGCCCTCCAGCTGCTGGATGTATGGCAAGGGTTGCTGTTCATCCTCCATTACTAGCCAGACCCTGGTGCTAGAGGAGTGTTAGGGCTAGCGGAATACACCAAATAATTAGGAAGATGGTATAAGGTGCGTTCGCAGCCCGGGGTCCACTGTGCAGAGATGGAACCTGCTGCTGAGTAATGGCGCCGCACTTGTGGTCACTGCAATTAGACGCAGTATCGTGTGTTAGGTGCAGGTAGCACTGTTGGGCACTAGATAGCAAGCATCCACCATTTGTGAGCAGTCAACAACACTAGGAAGGGGGATGATTAAAGAGTGACAGTCACACATCTATACACACACATTTTCAAATATACACTAACGTAAGGCCGAGAGGCCATGCAAACCTTTTATAGCAGCAGTGCTACGGGACCTTCCAGATGGTCCAATAGGAGCCGCAACAGGACCTGAGCATGTGACCCCCGACCTCCAATGAGAGGCCATCCCATGGGCATGCTCAGTATGGGAAAAGCAGGACTTAGTCTTAGAAAGACCTGCTCGTTGCTGATCAGTGCTGGCTACAAAGGCAGAGCCTAGAAGGGCAGCAGTAACCAGTCGCACAGGATCAGCTTGAACCAGAAGCTGGGACCAACGTCTCAGCTGAGCAGGCTCCACTGCGGCTGGAGAAGAATGGGAGACCACAGCAGAGATGTTTTGAGATTCTCCCTATGCAGAGGTGGGAACTCGACACATAACATTACCCCCCTCCTTGGACCTCGCTACGCTCGAAGGCAAAAATGAGCTGCAAAGCTCGAATGTGCTCAGCAGGCTCCCAGGACCTGTCTTCTGGGCCATAACCCTTTCAATCCACCAAATAAAATTTTTTACCACGTACCACCTTACACCCCAAGATAGCGTTCACCTCGTAATCGTCCGTAGATGAGCCCGATGTCCCGGCAGATGACACGGAAAACCAGGACATGTGTACGGGCTTTAAGAGGGACACATAAAAGGTGTCGGTGATACCTAGGCATGGAGGAAGGGTGAGACTGTAGACCACATGGTTAACCTGTTCCAAGACCTTGAAAGGACACATGTAGTGAGGTGCAAACTTAGTGGACTCAACTCGCAGCCTGATGTTATGAGCGGAGAGCCACACTAAATCGCCAGGAGCAAAGGTCGGAGCGGGGCACCGATGTGCATTGGCGGAGGACCTCATTCTCTCCTTGGAGGCCCGGATGGCATCCTGAGTACGGTCCAAAATGTCCCGTGCCTCCACAGCCCAGTCTTCCACCCTGGAGTTGGCGGAAGACACGGATATAGGCACAGGAACCCGCGGATGCTGACCGTAGTTAAGGAGGAATGGGGTCTGCGCAGTGGACTCAGCTACGGAATTGTTCAGCGCAAACTCCGCCAATGGTAGCAAGGATGCCCAGTCATCCTGCCTGGCTGAAACAAAATGTCACAGATATGGGACCAAGGTCTGGTTGGCCCTCTCTACCAACCCATTTGTCTCAGGATGGTATGCTGAAGAGAGATTCAACTTGATGTTGAGTAGATGACAAAGCTCTCTCCAGAACCGAGACGCAAACTGGGGACCCTGGTAACTGACAATTTTGTCCGGCATACCATGTATGCAGAATATGTGTTTTATAAACAACGCTGCCAAGGCCCGTGCAGAAGGTAGCCGTGGAAGCGACACCAAGTGCACCATTTTAGAAAAATGGTCGGTGATTACACAAATGATGGTGCAGCCATGGGACTTGGGTAAGCCTACCACAAAGTCCATCCCGACCATCTCCCAGGGCCTGTCTGTCACCAGCAGGGGATAAAGTAACCCAGCAGGCCATTGTCGAGGAGACTTATTCTTGGAGCAGGAGACACACGCCCGAATATAGTCTCCGACGTCACAGGCCATATGCAGCCACCAGTACGTCCTCACCAGAAGCTCAGATGTCCTTTTGGTCCCAAAGTGTCCACCCATCCTGGATGAGTGAGCCCAAGAGAGAATCTCTGGTTGCAAATTTGATGGCACAAAAGTCTTGCATGGGAGCACAGACTCTAGCGAAACCGGAGCCACAGTACTCAGGCTCTCAGAAGGGACAATAAGCGGAGGTTCCTCCTACTCCTCTGATGATGACACTACAGAGTGGGAGAGAGCATCGGCATGAATGTTCTTCTCCCCGGAGAGAAAATGGAAGGTGAAATGGAACCGGGAGAAGAACAGGCACCATCTGGCCTGGCGAGAATTTAGCCGCTGGGTAGTCTGTATATGGTCGGTGTAAACTTGGAAGGAAAAAAGATGCCCCTCCAGGAGGTGTCTCCACTCCGAGAAAACCATCTTTATGGCTAGCAATTCCCTTTCACCGATGGAAAAATGCCTTTTTGGTGTGGGCAACCAAGGGAGCTACCAAAGTTGAGAAGTGGGGAATGAACTGGCGATATTAATTAATGAACCCCATAAAGCGCTGCACCACTTTGAGAGAATGGGGCTCCTGTCAGTCCATCACAGCCTGTAGCTTGGCAGGATCCATAGCCAATCCCTGGGCGGAGATGATATAGCCAAGGAAAGGCAAGGACTCCTGCTCAAACTCACACTTCTCCAACTTGGCGTAGAGGGAGTTTCCCCGTAGGAGGTTTGAAGACTGCAAACTTCTATCTGGAGAGAGTCCATATCTGGAGAGTAGATGAGAATATCATCCAGATAGACTACAACCGAGGTGGAGATCATATCTCGGAAGATATAATTCATAAAGTCTTCGAAAATGGCAGGTGCATTACAGAGCCCGAAGGGCATCACCAGGTATTCATAGTGCCCATCCCTGGTGTTAAATGCCGTCTTCCATTCGTCCACCTCACGGATGCGAATCAGGTTGAAAGCACCCCGCAGATCTAGTCTAGTGAACACTCTTGCTCCCCAAAGCCTATCAAAGTGCTCAGATATCAGGGGCAGTGGGTACTTGTTCTTAACAGTGATGGCGTTAAGCCCCCAGTAATCCATGCATGGACGCAATTCTCCATTCTTCTTCTGCACGAAGAAGAACCCAACCCCTGCAGGTGACACTGCCTTTCTAATGAATCCTCTTGCCAGATTCTCCTGGATATACTGAGACATTGCCTCCGTCTCTGGGAGAGGTAACGGATAGACTCAACCCCGAGGAGGCTCAGCACTTTTGGCAAGTGGTCAGTAGTACAGTCATAGGGGCGATGAGGCTGAAGGCCTCTGCAGACCTTTTGGAGAACACGTTCGCATAGGACCAATATTGCTTGAGGAGAGAGGAAAGATCTGCGGGTACCTCAGTAGTAGCAACCTGAATGCACTCCTTCTAACGTCTACCCTCACAGGATTCACTCCATCCCCAAATTCTGCCTGTGGACCACTCTATATGAGTGGAGTGGTACCGTAACTAAGGTATTCCTAACAGGACCTCATCAATTCCCTCAGGAATGACGAGTTAGGAAATAATCTCCTGATGAAATGGTGATATGGATTTAGAGTAAATGGGATTGTCTGGTGTGTTATCTGTGAGGGCAGTGTCGACCCATTCACCACTCGTACGGTCACAGGTTTGGCGAACATCACCAGGGGTATTGCGTGTCGTTGGGCGAAGGTAGATGACATAAAATTGCCCTCCGCCCTGGAATCCATGCAAAGCTCTACCGTATGAGTGGATGGGCCTATGGCAATTGTCCCCTTAAAGGACAGTTTGGAGGAAAATGTGGCTGTGTCTAGTGTACCTCCTCCTGCAACCACTAGACAATGACGTTTTCCCGACATCTGGGAACATCTGGAGGCAAGATGTCCTGACTTCCTGCAGACATGACAGACCTTGAGTGTACAAGTGGTCCGGGACTTAGATCCCGCTCGTGACACCTCCATGGCCTCATGTGACTCGGGCGCCTGGACCGGAGATTCCAGAGGTTTGGCGAAGGTGGGAACCAGCCGAAACCTCTGCCTACACTGGGCTCGCTCCAACTTTCATTCGTTAAAACGAAGGTCTATGCAAGTTGATACTGCTTTTAGCTCATTCAGTGTGGCGGGAATCTCCCTAGTGGCCAAAGCGTCCTTCACATAGTCAGCCAGCCCCGTTCAAAATGCAGAGATGAGGGCTTTATCCTGCCACTCCAGCTCAGATGCTAAGGTGCGTAAGTGGACGGCAAAATGGCTGACCAAGGATGAGCCCTAAGTCAATGCCAACAGTTAGAGCGCCGTACCATGGGTGACTTCAGGTCCTAAAAAGACCTGTTTCAGAGTGCTCAGGAACAGCGGAGCACTCTGCACCACATGATCGCCACGCTCGCACAGCGGCGAAGCCCACTACAACGCCCTGTCCAACAGGAGAGACATAATGAATCACAACTTTGCCCGCTTTGTGGGGAAACGTGCAGCCAGGAGCTAGAGGTGTATAGAGCACTGGCTCACGAAACCCCTACAAGACTTGCTATCACCAGAGTATTTATCTGGCAGCGGGAGGCGAGATAAGGTCGGAACAGGGGTGGCACTGGACAAAGTTGCTGCAGCCACGATAGCAGCCTGAAAAGCGACTGCGGTAACATCCACAGCTGAGGTTGTGCACTCGAGAGCCCAACCTGCCCTCCAACTGCTGGATGTACGGCAAAGGTTGCTGTTTGTCCACCATTACTAGCCAGGCCCTGGCGCTAGTGTAATGTTAGGGCTAGCAGAATGCACCAAATAATTAGGAAGATGGTATAAGGTGCGTTCGCAGCCCGGGGTCCACCATGCAGAGATGGAACCTGCTGCTGAGTAATGGTGCCGCATTGGTGGTCACTGCAATCAGACGTAATATCGTGTGTTGGGTACAGGTAGCACTGTATGGCGTGAGATGGCAAGCATCCACTATTCGCGAGCAGTCAACAACACTAGGAAGGGGGATGATTAAAGAGGACAGTCACACATCTACACACACATTTTCAAGTATACACTAGCGTGTGGCCGAGAGGCCATGCAAACCTTTTATAGCAGCAGTGCTATGGGACCTACCAGATGGTCCAGTAGGAGCAGCAACAGGACCTGAGCATGTGACTCCCGCTCTCTAATGGGAGGTTGTCCCGTGAGCATGCTCAGTATGGGAAAAGCAGGACTTAGTCCCAGAAAGACCTGCTAGCTGCTGATCAGTGCTGGCTACAAAGTCAGAGCCTGGAAGGGCAGCAGTAACCAGTCGCACAGTATCAGCTTGAGCCAGACGCTGGGACCGACGTCTCCGCTGAGCAGGCTCCACTGTGGCTGGAGAAGAATGGGAGACCGCAGCGGAGATGGTTCGAGATTCCCCCTTTGCTGAGGCTGGAACTTGACACCTAACACACGCTACAAGGAAAACATTCAATCTCTTCTTCCAGAGGCAGATAGGTGTACAAAAATGTTACTGCACCAGAGGGCCCTTGTAGCGGAATTGCTGAAAAAAAATCACATGTGAGAACGCTGGCAGCAGACGTTAGAGTTTGTTGCAAAACCAAGGAGTCCAAGAGAGACAGAAGTACAATCCACCTTAGGCAGGGGAACAATGGCAATGTTCTGGGACAGTTTCCTCAGACCCCCATTGTGCCGGTACAGAGGCAAGGGGTGCTGGCACAAGAGGTGCAATGTTTGGGAAGATGCTAAGGAAGTATCTTGCAGATCGTACAAACGTCCTTCGTGATTCCTATGTGCCTTTTAAGTATTTGGTATCCAAGCTGGACATGTGGCATTAACTGGCTCTCTACGCCTTGGAGGTCCTGGCCTGCCCTGCTGCTAGCATCCTGTTAGAGCGGGTTTTTAGTGCCGCTGGTGGAATTATAACAGATAAGCTCATCCGCCTGTCAACTGACAATGCTGACAAGGGCTAGATTAGGCAAGACTTCTGTACACCACTGAATGAAAACAGCAAAACTTAACCTCAAATACATTGTCTTTTTGTGGAGGTGTATTCTCACGCAGCTCTTCCCAACCACACATTGGTATCCGCTTCCTAATTTGGTCTGTTTGGTGCTTCCTCCTTATCCTCATCACCCACAACCAGTACAACACCAGGGTGAATGTATTCTTTGATGCAAAAGTCACTCAATTTTTGTTCAAGGGTGTTTTTATGATGCCAATTACTAATTAGAAACCAAAACAAATGTTACTCCTCCAGGGGGAACTGTCATAAAAATTAGATGTACATATATTCCTCCCATTTATTCTGATATTTTCCATTTGTACTATCTCGGGACCATCCTCTTTGACGTAGTGAATACCTCTACAATAGAAAAATATTGAAATACTATTATATTAAATTTGTATTTATATCCCCGTCTCTGAGCTGTTGCTAGGGACCAACATATCTCGTTGGACACATTCTGGCTTTATATCTATGAACCTGTGTTCGCCCCTCCCTTTTGTTATTTCCTTTCATATTTTATTCGTTTGATTTCAGTATGATTTATCTTTATGTCTCCTCATTCTCCAACACTAGATCACCAGGGTTTACGTATTCTGTGCTGCTACAGGCAGTTCAATTTTTGGCAAAGGTGTCTCCGATGCCCATAGTAAATTCTATAAAAATGTACCCCCCATGTTTGCCAGCCCATGCACTGCGTGTATGGGCATTACAAGTCTAGGAGACCGGCTCCTTTACATTGGGCCTAGTTTTTAACCCCTTTCTGCCATTGGAAGTACTATTCCATCCATGTGGGGTGGGCCCTACTTCCCAAGGACGGAATAGTACGTCCAGCGCGATCGGCCGCGCTCACGGGGGGAGCCTATCGCAGCTGACATCCGGCGCTATGTGCCAGGAGCGGTCACGGACCACCCCCGCCACATTAACCCCCGGCACACCGCGATCGAACATGATCGCGGTGTGCCGGCGGTACAGGGAAGCATCACGCAGGGAGAGGGCTCCCTGCGGGCTTCCCTGAGACCCCCGCAGCAACATGATGTGATCGCGTTGCTGCGAGGGTCTCCTTACCTCCCTCCCTGCTCCAGGCCCGGATCCAAGATGGCCGCAGCATCCGGGTCCCGCAGGGAGAGAGGTGGCTTACCAGAGAGTGCTGTGCAAACTGTCAGATCACCGATCTGTGATGTCCCCCCCTTGGACAAAGTAAAAAAGTTAAAAAAAAAAAAACGTGGAAAAAAAAATTCCTAAATAATGAAAAAAAAAAAATTATTCCCATAAATACATTTTTTTATCTAAATAAAAAAAACAAACAATAAAAGTACACATATTTAGTATCGCCGCGTCCGTAACGACCCAACCTATAAAACTGTCCCACTAGTTAACCCCTTAAGTAAACACCATAAGGAAAAAAAAAACGAGGCAAAAAACAACACTTTATTATTATACTGCCGAACAAAAAGTGGAATAACACGCGACCAAAAAGACAGATATAAATAACCATGGTACCGCTGAAAGCATCATCTTGTCCCACAAAAAATGAGCCACCATACAGCATCATCAGCAAAAAAATAAAAAAGTCATAGTCCTCAGAATAAAGCGATGCAAAAATAAAAACTATTTTATAGAAAAAATAATTATCGTATAAAAGCTCCAACACATAAAAAAAATGATATAAATGAGGTATCGCTGTAATCGTACTGACCCGAAGAATAAAACTGCTTTACCAATTTTACCAAACGGGGAATGGTATAAACGCCTCCCCCAAAAGAAATTCATGAATAGCTGGTTTTTGGTCATTCTGCCTCACAAAAATCGGAATAAAAAGCGATCAAAAAAGTCACGTTCCTGAAAATGTTACCAATAAAAACGTCAACTCGTCCCGCAAAAAACAAGAGCTCATATGACTCTGTGGACCAAAATATGGAAAAATTATAGCTCTCAAAATGTGGGAACGCAAAAAATATTTTTTGCAATAAAAAGCGTCTTTTAGTGTGTGACGGCTGCCAATCATAAAAATCCGCTAAAAAACCCGCTATAAAAGTAAATCAAACCCCCTTCATCACCCCTTAGTTAGGGAAAAATTAAAAAATTAAAAAAATTTATTTATTTCCATTTTCCCATTAGGGTAAGGTTAGGGCTAGGGTTAGGGCTAGGGTTAAGGCTACAGTTAGGGTTGGGGCTAAAGATAGGGTTAGGGTTGGGGCTAAAGTTAGGGTTAGGGTTTGGATTACATTTACGGTTGGGAATAGGGTTGGGATTAGGGTTAGGGGTGTGTTTGGATTAGGGTTTCAGTTATAATTGGGGGGTTTCCACTGTTTAGGCACATCAGGGGCTCTCCAAACACGACATGGCGTCCGATCTCAATTCCAGCCAATTCTGCGTTGAAAAAGTAAAACAGTGCTCCTTCCCTTCCAAGCTCTCCCGTGTGCCCAAACAGGGGTTTACCCCAACATATGGGGTATCAGCGTACTCAGGACAAATTGGACAACAACTTTTAGGGTCCAATTTCAACTGTTACCCTTGGGAAAATACAAAACTGGGGGCTAAAAAATAATTTTTGTGGGAAAAAAAGGATTTTTTTATTTTCACGCATCTGCGTTATAAACTGTAGTGAAACACTTGGGGGTTCAAAGTTCTCACAACACATCTAGATAAGTTCCTTGGGGGGGTCTTGTTTCCAATATGGGGTCACTTGTGGGGGGTTTCTACTGTTTAGGTACATATGGGGCTCTGCAAATGCAATATGATGCCTGCAGACCATTCCATCTAAGTCTGCATTCCAAATGGCGCTCCTTCCCTTCCGAGCCCTCCCATGCGCCCAAACAGTGGTTCCCCCCACATATGTGGTATCAGCGTACTCAGGACAAATTGGACAACAACTTTCAGGGACCAATTTCTCTTGTTACCCTCAGAAAAATACAAAGCTAGGGGCTAAAAAATAATTTTGGGGGGAAAATTTTTTATTTTTATTTTCACGGCTCTGTGTTATAAACAGTAGTGAAACACTTGGGGGCTCAAAGTTCTCACAACACATCTAGATAAGTTCCTTGGGGGGTCTAGTTTCCAATATGGGGTCACTTGTGGGGGGTTTCTACTGTTTAGGTACATATGGGGCTCTGCAAACGCAATATGATGCCTGCATTCCAAATGATGCTCCTTCCTTTCCGAGCTCTGCCATGCACTCAAACGGTGGTTCCCCCCACATATCGGGTATCAGCGTACTCAGGACAAATTGGACAAAAACATTTGGGAGCAAAAAAGGGGAGAAGCCAGCGCAGCCTAAGGTTAAGACGCAATACATAAAATGCAAATGCACATATTAATTTCTAACTGTATTTTCAAAATGAGACATTTAGCAAACAATTGATCAATTCTTTGAGCCACCCCGCCTCTTCACGGCAATCTCATATTGGGGCAGTCCTACACTACGTTTTTTATATTCGCTGTGCCGTAAAGGCCTCCTAAATGAACTAAAAGCAAGACCACATTAAAAGCATGCTGTACCTGGAGCATTACTGAATCACCCCCATGGCGCCAGAGTAGGCAAGCGAGGATAAAGGTTGACCAGGTCCAGACAGACATTTCGGATCCAACCTCCACACTGCTCATCCAGTGCCACAGATGAAGAGTGAGACAGGCTGAGGCACAGGTGCATAATTAAACAAAGCCTGAGGCAGGGCAGGGCTGCTGTGAGTGTGAACAGCAGCCTATCAATCACTGAGACACAGAAAGAATGGCGCACATAACCAGGCGCCCTGCCTCAGGCTTTGTCCTCGCTTGCCTACTTAGGTCAGAAAGGGGTTAAAAAATGTACCCCCATGGGGAAATGTTTGTCAGCCCATGCACTGCATGTTTGGGCATTACAAGTCTAGGACAGGGGTGTCAAACTGCATTCCTCGAGGGCCGCAAACCATGCGTGTTTTCAAGATTTCCTTAGCTTTGCACAAGGTGCTGTAATCATTATGTGCGTAAGTGATTAAATTATCACCTGTGCAGTACAAGGAAATCCTGAAAACATGACCTGTTTGCAGCCCTTGAGGATTGCAGTTTGACACCCCTGGTCTAGGAGACACACTCTTTTACATTGGGCCTAGTTTTTAATGAGGCCTTCATCAATGACTCCTCATTCTCTGCCACTAGAACACCAGGGTTAACATGTTCTTTGCTGCTACAAGCAGTCCAATTTTTGGCAATGGTGTCTATGATGTCCATAGTATATTTTAAAAAAATGTACCCCCCCATGGGGAAATGTTTGTCAGCCCATGCACTTCGTGAATGGGCATTAGAAGTCTAAGAGACCAGCTCCTTTACATCAGGCCTAGTTTTTTTTATAAGGCCTTCTTCCACATCTCATCATTCTCTGTCACTAGAACACCATGGTGAACGTGTTGTATGCTGCTACAGCCATTCAATTTTTGTGCAAGGGTGTTTTTATGATGCCCGTTACCAATTTAAAACCTAAACAAATGTTACCCCCCAGGGGAAATGTCGTAGAAATGATATATATGTATATTCTTCCCATTCATTTTGATATTTTCCATTTTTCATATCCCTAGACCATCCTCTAATGAGCTAGTGTATACCCCTACAATACAAAAATTTTGAAATAATATTACCGTATATACTCAAGTATAAGCCGAGATTTTTCAGCCCATTTTTTTGGGCTGAAAGTCCCCCTCTCGGCTTATAATTGAGTCATACCCAGGGGTCGGCAGGGGAGGGGGAGCAGAGTTGTATAATTATACTCACCTGCTCCTGGCGCGGTCCCTGCAGGTCCCTGGCTCCCCGGCGCCCCAGCTTCTTCCTGTATTGAGCAGTAATATGGTACCGCTCATTACAGTAAAGAATATGCGGCTCCACCTCGCATAGGGGTGGAGCCGCATATTCATTCCTGTAATGAGCAGAAACGGTGACTGCTCAGTACAGGAAGAAGCTGCGGCACCAGGGAAGCAGGGACTGCACCACGCCAGGAGCAGGTGAGTATAATGGGGAGGGGGAGTGCTGCACGATATTTACCTGCTCCTCGTTCCGGCGCCGGAACCATCTTCAGCGTCTTCTGCAGTGACGCTCAGGTCTGAGGGCGCGCTGACGTGGTTAGTGCGCGCCCTCTGCCTGAACGTCAGTGCAGAAGACGCTGAAGATGGAGCGGCGCAGTAAGGAAGTCAGGTGAATAATGAAAGTGCCGGGGGCCTGAGCGACGAGAGGTGAGTAGAGTTGAGCGACTTTTACTTTTTTAGGATCAAGTCGGGTTTCGCGAAACCAGATTTTGTCAAAAGTCGGGTCGGGTGAAATCGGTCGATTATTGCGAAAAGTCGGGGGCCAACCGAAACACAAATCCCAATGCAAGTCAATGGAGAATCAAAGTCGGCAGTGCGTGGAGGACAGGAAAACACCAACAGTGTCCATTTTAATGCAAAAAACATCAATTCTTATTTCTTAAGCTTGTCAATCTTAATTTACTTTATAATAATAGTTAGGCATTGAACATAGGGGGTCATTTGGCTAAAGTTGTGGGGGGATAGGGCTGGCTCAAGATTTTCGTGGCCCCAGGAAATGCGGAATATGTCACGGCGGTGGAGCAGGGAGAGGTAAGTATTTTAACTTTGCAAGTGCTGTGATCCTGAGCAAGCAGGGGGGCCCACTCATTGGCACTTGGCACTGGCACAGGGCCCCTCATAGTACAGCGGTGTGTTTGGCGCCTCCCACTGCCAGAGACACTTTTGCGTACTATGAGGGGCCCAGTGCCAGTGACGTCGCCAATGACTATGCCCCCCCACCTGATGAAGAAACCTGCACTTTCATCTGCGCCTTCCTCTTTGTCCCCGTGTAAGGTGGTATAGTATGCGGGAAGGGGAACCTGACTTTCAGCAGGGTCAGATTCT
The DNA here is from genome assembly GCF_032444005.1 of Ranitomeya imitator. Classification (NCBI taxonomy): domain Eukaryota; kingdom Metazoa; phylum Chordata; class Amphibia; order Anura; family Dendrobatidae; genus Ranitomeya; species Ranitomeya imitator. The sequence goes on from NC_091287.1 coordinate 189,625,956, forward strand.
GGCTGTGTAGCGTGCAAGGGGAATGTAGTGGTCTGGGTCAATGTACCAGCAGACTCATCTAGCAGTGGCTGGGCAATGGGCAGGATGAGGAGGAAACACAGATATAGGCCCAAATAATAAAGAAGGCTAAATGCAGTTCAAAATTGGTAACAGGACTAAACAGGCGGCATTGCTTTGTTCAGTGGAGGACAACTGTAATGAGTGGCGCAGACACAGTTAGTAAGCCCAAAATAAAAAAGTAGGCTAAATGCAGATCAAAATTGGTAACAGGACTAAACAGGCGGCCTAGCTTTGTTCAGTGGAGGACAACTGTAATGAGTGGCGCAGACGCGGCTAGTAGGCCCAAATACAAAAGTAGGCTAAAAGCAGTTCAAAATTGGTAACAGGACTAAACAGGCGGCATAACTAGGTACTGGGGTGGGCTCCTCTGCTGAGTAGCAGACAGTGGTAGTAGGCGCAAAGTATTAAGTGGTATAAATGGAGGCCAGGGCCCCTGTATATCTTAACTATTATATATCATTTCAACACATTTGTATTGGCAGTGCCATTGAAGGATTTAACAGCACAGACTACACAGTGGTGGAGCAGGGAGAGGTAAATATTGCAAGTGGTAGAGCACTGGCACAGGGCCCCTCATATTACGACGGCGTGTCTGACATTGGTTGTGCACAACCACATCAGAGACACTTCATTGTACTATGAGGGACCCTGTGCCAGTGCCGTCGCCCAAGAGTGGGCGCACGAACCTGACCAGGCAAATGGCACTCGCACGGGTGCTAGCGCCAGGTGGTGACCACGGCCCTGTGGGGGGAGTCAGCTCATTTAGGGAGGTATAAAAATGGCCTATGGTGGACATTCAGCAGCTGCAAATTGCGGAATTGGAGAAGTCAAGTAAGAAGAGGCCAAAAGCTAGAGTACAAAAGATTATTGGTACCATAAAGATGACAATATGTGGTGCCAAAAGGTGAGAAAATTAAACGTGTCTCAATGGGCACAGCCGCACACGGTATCTAGAACAATAGACGATAATAGTAATATCCAATTGTAAACTTGCCATTGTATGATTATGTTAACGCCATCAGCTGGGTTAGAAGAGCTAAAGTCCAATTGATATCCCACTGTGAAGAATCTCTGATATCTGATAGTAACCTGATGTAACACAGCAATAGCGGTAGTTATAGACTGGCAATTGGTTCTGTCTAAAGTTCCAGAGCAAAGGAATGGACCATAATACCTTACCTTGGGGCATAGTGTTCATTGTGTGTCGCTGTGTCCGTGAGACGCGCTAGCCTCGACGCGCATTTCACCGCCTATGGCTTTGTCAGGAGGCGTGGTTAAAAGATAAGGGTCAGGAGTATATATAAGTGGAAGTGAGGGCCAATCAGCGAATCAGCGCGCTATCATGTGTAATGTCCCGCCCCGTGAGGAGGTGGCCCGGCGCGTGACGCGAATGATGGGAATAATAATAATAATAATAATAATTTTTATTTATATAGCGCCAACATATTCCGCAGCGCTTTACAAGTTATAGAGGGGACTTGTACAGACAATAGACATTACAGCATAACAGAAATATAGTTCAAAACAGATACCAGGAGGAATGAGGGCCCTGCTCGCAAGCTTACAAACTATGAGGAAAAGGGGAGACACGAGAGGTGGGAAGGAGGACATGCATCATTACCTCCCTTCACCACAACGACGCGTCCCGGCTCGCTCCGACACGGGGCAGACGAAGTGCGTCTGCACCTAAATATTTGTTAAAAGCCGGTCAGTGAATCGGCTATCGCGCGTGATGCCCTGCCCCGTGAGGAGGCGGCCTGGCGCGCGACGCTGTGTCCGTGAGAGGAGGTGGCCCGGCTTGTGTGCCGCTATGTCCGTGAGATGCGCTAGCCTCGACACGCGTTTCACCGCCTACGGTTTCGTCAGGAGGCGTGGTTAAAAGATAAGGGTCAGGAGTATATATAAGTATATATAAGTGGAAGTGAGGGCCAATCAGCGAATCAGCACGCTATCGTGTCTGATGTCCCGCCCCGTGAGGAGGTGGCCCGGAGTGCGACGCGAATGATGGGAAGGAGGACTTGCGTCATCTCCTCCCATCACCACGGCAACGCGTCCAGGCTCACCCCGACACAAGGCCGGTGCAGTGCACGCGCAGAGCGCGTCTGCGCCTTGATCTGTATTATTGTGCCTGATGGGATAAAAGAGTTCCGGAATATACGACAAGAGTGGTATATCTTTGAAATTGTCATGGCAACTGGCTAATATGGCAGACAGTAAATTAGTATACCTGTCAGTCATAGATATATCAAAAGTTGCAAATATGATATACTGTTAGACCAGAACTATATGTACTTAAAGGGGAGATTACATAAAGCAATCTTTAAGGAAATGAATATATCCGAATGTAAAGAATTGCCTGGGGGATAAATTTAGCAAAATACTTATATCCATCCCACAGTAACACAAAAAAGAATATATGTGATATATTATTATGGCGAATCAATGTATCTATAGTATTACAGTCTCAGCATAATTACCAAAAATAGATATTAAATGATTTAGTTTAGTGATCCCGATATCGTGGAGATCAAGCATATGTACAGAGGATATCTGATGCATGCCCTTAAGATAAATAGACCATAGTTTGCACTCTTGAACGACTTGTCAGAGAAATCGAAATAAATTATTTATATTATGATTATGGTCATATTTAAAGGGACTGCATGATAAGATTACATATAGATAGAAACAAAATATATACATAACACATACTCTGACGATATTACAATACAGGATTCAAGTCCATAATATTTGTCGCGATTTGTCCTTAGTCCGTAAGTTTATTGAATCTTGAAACGTCTGGGGTGGACGGGTGGAGCGCGGTAATTTGCTTTTTTGCACTGCATGCTGTGGCGGCACTGTCGGTCGAAGAGAGGGGAGAGTGGGTGTGGCTTACAGTGGCTGATGGGAGATTTGTATTCCTCTGCCTTTCAGTTGCCATCATGCAGTGGACACGTGAGGAGAGGTCATTTTGTGTTGAAGCGTATTTTTCAAATGCCCACTCGATCATTGCAGTGCAGCGTGCTTTTCGTTTACAATTCGCTGTTCCTCCACGCGGACGTGTTCCTGGACGGCAATCAATTGTAAATTGGGTGAATGCATTCAGAACAGCAGGGAATGTGTCATGTGTACGAAGGGGACCTGAGAGAAGGATTACAACACCACAAAACATCGAGAGAGTTAGAGCAGCAGTACTGCAATCTCTGAAACGCTCTGCTCGGAAGCAATCATTTGCTCTTGGCATTTCAAGACGTTCTCTCCACCGGATTCTTCATGATGAACTGAATTTTCACCCGTATAAAATGTGCGTGGTCCAACATTTGTCAGCATGGGACTATTTGACACGGCGGACCTCTTGTGAAGACATGTTAGCAACGATACCCCGTGACGCAATTGTGCTTTTTTCTGATGAGGCACATTTTCACCTCAGTGGGTGTGTAAACAAACAAAATATGCGTTACTGGAGTGAAACAAACCCCAGAGAAGTTCACAAGAGACCTCTGCATTCGGACCGCGTCACTGTGTGGTGCGCCATATCACGAGTAGGCATCATTGGTCCTTACTTTTTTCAGGATAATGGTCGTGCCATAACTGTGAACTCCGAACGGTACTTGTCTATGATACAGGATTATTTTCAGCCGGCTCTTGAGGCAATGGAACTAGAGGATACATGGTTCCAACAGGATGGTGCCACTGCACACACAGCGAGGGTTACCATGAATTGTTTGAGGCAAATGTTTCCTGGACGGCTTATCTCTTTGAGGGGAGATGTGAACTGGCCAGCACGCTCACCAGATTTAGCCCCATGCGATTTTTTCCTTTGGGGTTACCTGAAGTCTAAGGTGTATATCAACCGTCCCAACACCTTGGAAGACCTAAGGAACAATATTGAAGCTGAAATTGGCAGAATACCAGTGGACATGCTTGTTAGAGTTCATGAAAACTTCAGAAAACGTATGCAGCAGTGTGTGGATAGCGAAGGTCGACATTTGCCAGATACACTATTTAAAACCATGTAATTTAAAAATTCCATTACTGTTCAGTATAATTAAAATATAAAATAAATTTTTCTAATGATCATAATTTTTTTATTTCATTCCCAAATCAGCAAATTACCGCGCTCCACCCTGTAGTATTATATGCGACTGGTCTCTTTCTGCAGAAGTTTTTGTTTAAGATTGCTGCCACGAATCCCCATATAAACATGATCGATGCCCCGGGCTATCAGGCCTTTTGGGTTGCATTGATGGGCATCCAAAAAATGTTTTGGGATAGTTTTTAAGAGATGTGGCTCTGGGCATTCTGCTGCATTTTTAATGTCCCTGACATGTTCTTGTATTCGAATTTTAAATGGCCTGGTTGTCATGCCTGTGTATATGAGGCCGCAGGGGCAACTAATATGGTAAATAACTGACTCTGTGTTACAGGTGATGTGATGCACAATTTTATATATTTTGTCTCCCTTTGAATTTGAAAATTCTTTTGTTCTTATGATGTTGCGGCATGCTTAGCAGTTACCACAGGGGAAGCATCCCCAGGGTGACCCTTTACTGTTGCTTGAAAAAGGGTTAGTCTTAGGCTAGGTTCACACTGCGTTAGTGGGTATCCGCTAACGGAATCCGTTACATAGCGCCACTAATGCAATGTAACTGATCCGTTAGTGCACCCATTGATCGCAATGTATGTAACGCATCCCTAACGCATGCCATTTTTGGCATGCGTTAGCGATGCTCCGTTATTTTGTGATGGACCTCGAACGCTGTCTGCAGCGTTTTTGGGTCCGTTCTCGTTAGCGCAGATCGGGCATCTGCGCTAGCGCGATCGCTAAACGCGATCCCTTTTTGGACATTGCGTTAACGCAGTCCGTTAGCGTATGCACTAAACGGACTGCACTAACGCAATGTGAACCTAGCCTTAGGGGGTATGTAATGGCTCCTACATATTGTGTCGCCCAAAGTCTGAGATTTCCGCCAAGTGATGGAGGGATAGGGTGTTAATTGTTTTTGTAAGTCTTTGTCGGTTAGTAGAATAGGCCAATGTTTTTTGAAAATTTGACTAATCTCGGCTCAGTTTGAATTAAATTTTGTGATGAATCTCGGCCGTGTATCTGCTGATGTAATCTTTTAACGGGGGGGGGGGGGTTGACAGAAGGCCAGATCTACTCACTCGTAAGGCGCGAGAGTAGCCCCTTGCAATGTCCTTAGTTGGGTACCCTCTGTTTTTAATTCTGCGCTCTAAATCCTTAGCTTGTCTATGGAAAGTTGCATCATTTGAGCAAGTGTATGGGGCAAGTGTCTGTATGGGGTCATAATCAACATTTGTGCAGAACTATATGGGGCAAGTGTCTGTGTGGAGCATCTTATGGGGCCATAATCAACATTTGTGCAGCACTATATGGGGCAAATATCTTTATGGAGCATCTTATAGGGCCATAATTAACGTTTGTGCAGCATTATATGGGGCAAATGTCTGTATGGAGCATCTTATGGGGCCATAACGTTTGTGCAGCACTATATGGGGCACATATCTTTATAGAGCATCTTATGGGGCCATAATTAACGTTTGTGGAGCATTATATGGGGCAAGTGTCTGTATGGAGCATCTTATGGGGCAATAATCAAGGTTTGTGCAGCACTATATGGGGCAAATATATTTATGGAACATCTTATGGGGCCGTAATCCACATTTGTGCAGCATTATGTTGGGCAAATGTGTCTATGGAGCATCTTATGGGGCCATTATTAACCTTGCAGGATTATATGGGGCATATTTTAATACGGAGCATCTTATGGGGTCATCATAAACTTTATGGAGCATTATATGGGGCTCCTGATTCAATATGGATATTGAAAAACACTTAACCTACTGATGTCTCAATTAATTTTACTTTTATTGGTATCTATTTTTACTTTTGACATTTACCAGTAGCTGCAGCATTTCCCACCCTAGGCTTATACTCGAGTCATTATGTTTTCCCAGTTTTTTGTGGCAAAATTAGGGGGGTCGGCTTATACTCGGGTCAGCTTATACTCGAGTATATACGGTATATTTTAATTTATATCCCTGTCTCTGATCTGTTATTATGGACAAACATATCTCGCTGGACACATTCTGGCTTCATATCTATGAACCTGTGTTCGCCCCTCCCTTTTGTTATTTTCTTTCATAGGTGTATTCTGTTCACATTTTTTATTTATTTGTTTGATTTCAATATGATTTATCTTTATATCTCCTCATTCTCCACCACTAGATCAACAGTGTTTACGTGTTCTGTGCTGCTACAGGCAGTCCAATTTTTGGCAAGGGTGTCTATGATGCCCATAAAATATTCTTTAAAAAGGTACCCCTCATGGGGAAATGTTTGCCAGCCCATACACTTCGTGCATGGGCGTCACAAGTCTAGGAGACCCACTCCTTAACATGGGCCTAGTTTTTAAATGTGCTAGTTGGGCAGGCACTGTTTGTGAGTCTATAGATCTCCCTGCATACATCAAAAGGCCCCATTACTGTCTGCCTTGCTGCATATTTTAGATATACCTAGCTGCAGTTATCCGTGGCAATTTTTTTTTTAAGGTTATACCTGCTCATTTAATTACAAAAACAATCCATAGTCCCCTATTTTTTACATTTATTTGCTTGTACACGTTGCAGACTATAGCCAGGTCATTGCAATACAAGAGCGCAAAAATATAATTTTTTAACTATTTTTGGGGGGCCCAGGCAGGAGATGTGAGTGCGCCAAAAAAACTGTTCTTTTTCTGGGTACTATCTAATATTTTGTATTGTCTTACAACATTTTTGGACACCATTTTGCTGCCCCAAAAATCTGTAGCTGGCCCAAAAATATTTACTCACAGATGTTATATTTGTCACTGTGATTTGTAGGCCACACGCATCGGATATCATTGTGCTAAATGTCTTAAAATGTTAGCACTCAAATTTTTTTAGGTGTCATAGCCAACTTTTTGACATAATTTTGGCATGCGAAAAAAAATTAAGGACACAGTTTGATCAGTTTGTAATCTCTGGCTGACGCCTGGTGTATCAGTGGTGTCAAAATCCATGCTTTGCAGTCATATGTTGTATTTTTGGGTCTGGTCTACTCATTATTTCTTCTTAAAAAATATTTTAAAAAATATATATATATTTTAACTGTCTGTTATCTCTGTCAGATGCTCGGTGTATCTAAGCTCTCCAACTACTTGCTTTCCAGGCATACTGATCCCACATAATTTTTCTCCAAATAAATCCATTTGTATTGAGATTTTCAAAGGCAAGGGGCAAGGGATGGGGAAGTGGACGTGATGCAGATGGTGCATGCAGAGGACAAGGCTGTGGCCAAGCTGAAAGTGGGCCACAACAAAGACCCACATGTTCACACTCGACCTTCCTGTCCCAGTTTCTAGGGGACTGCAGCACAGCACTATTGGAGCCACAGAAGTGTGAAACAGTTGTTGGTTGGATAGCGAATAATGCTTCCAGTCACTTAGCCACCACCATTACCACCATATATTTCACATGGTCTTTCTCTTTTTCCTATCTCTGGACCATCCACTTATGTCGTAGTTTAAACGTCTCCTAAAAATATTGAAATACTATTACATTATATATTTTTTTATATCCCTGTATCTGATCTGTTGCTAAGGACCAACATATCTCGCTGGACCCATTCTAGCTTCATATGTATGAACCAGTGTTTGCCCCTCCCTTTTGTTATTTTCTTTCATTGGTGGATTCACATCCTTTATTCATTTTTTTTATTTCAGATCCCCGCTCCTTTAAATTGGGCCTAGTTTTTAATGAGGCCTTCCTGAACGTCTCATCATCCACCACCACTAGATCACCAGGGTTAACGAGTTCCGTGCTGCTACAGCCAGTCCAATTTTTGGCAAGGGTGTCTAAGATGGCCATAAAATATTTTTAACAATTTCACTCCCCCAGGGGGAAATGTTTGTCAGCCCATGCACTTAGTGTATGGGCATTACGAGTCTAGGAGACCCGCTCCTTTGTAATGGGACAGTTTTTAAGGAGGCCCTCCTCAATGTTTCTTCGAAGGGGGAATTGGGGTGCGTGCAAATTTGGTTCAAGGCGGCCCTTGCTTTAAATGCATAAGGAAACTGTATGGCAGGATCAACTGAAGACTGTGAAGTGGGTTTTCCTGTGGCCATCCAGTACCTGGGTTCAAAGGCTTATTGAGGTGCATATGACTTGATAGAAGGGCAGGCCTTGCATTCAATGCAACATTTTTTCAGGAGGCCCTCCTATACCTCTCATGAAAGGAGTATTGGGGTGCGTTGTAATTCTAGGCAGCCCAGCCACTCACTGCATAAGCAATAACAGCATAGGAGACCCAATGTTTAATAATGGCCTTTTAAGAATATTAATGCTGCCTGAAGCACCTCTAAAAATAGGCTTTGTGACTTTAAGAGTCCATCCTTCAGAAATTAAACAACATGTGAGTCCTTATGTGTCACACACCACATAACCAGCTAGGGTTGTTAAATGTTACAATGACATTTCTCAGTGAATGCATTTGTATTGGTTGAACGCAATGTTAAAGTTGAAAAACGCATCAAAAACGCTGAGTGTGAACATAGCAAAAATGGTGGAGAAAAATTTCAGTCTGGGGTTAATTATTTTGCCTTATATACAAGTCATTACCCTGGAAAAGATGTATCTTAACATATTACCCAGCAAAATCCATTCTGGTTTCGTTTTTGTATGTTTTTTGCTGCCCCTGTAAAAATGGTGTGAAACTCGGATAACTTTGCTTACAGCTGTGACCTAGGAGTCAGGAATGCTTCAAATGCTCCCCATGATTTGAGCAGTGTTTCCATCATTTTCAGACGTTTTTAGACCATAAAAGGACCCCCGAGGGGGACCACGGTAAAAATACTTGGGTTTACCATAGACTTACATTGGGCTCGTTGCTCGGGTCGAGTACCTGAGTATTCCAATTTGCTCAACCCGAGCAACGAGCACCCGAGCATTTTAGTGCTCGCCTATCACTAATTATTATTATTATTATTATTATTATTAATATTTATAATATGCTAATGACCCTTGGTTCCTACTCTGCTGGAGACCAGCTGGAGCAGCAGCGAATGAAGAAAGGTGAGTATTTTTCTTTTGGTCGCTCTTTTTTTCTTTTGTTTGCTCTTTTTTTCTTACGCTGTTGTTTTCTTTCTTTCATTTGCTCTTTCTTTCTTTTCAGTACTTGGTACCATCATACAATATAGGGGATTAAACATGAAGCCATCTTACTATATAGGGGATTATATGTGAGGCAATCATGCTGTATGGGGGATTACACTTGGGGCCATCATACTGTATGGGGGATTATATGTGGGGCCATCATATTGTATGGGGGATTTTATGTTGGTCCATAATACTGTATGAGGGATTATATATATATATATATGGGGTAATCATACAGTATGGGGAATTATATGTTAGGTCATCATACTGTATGGGGGTTTATCTATGGGGCCACTATACTGTATCGTTGATTATATGTGGGGCCATTATACTGTATGTGGGCTTATATGTGAGGCCATCATACTATATAGGCCATTATATGTGGAGACATCATACTACAGGATGGGCCATTTATATAGATACACCAGGGTGGGCCATGTATATGGATACACCTAAATAAAATGGGAATTGATGGTGATATTAACTTCCTGTTTGTGAGCAGGTAGGAAGATGCAGTAACGGGTCGGAGGCAGAGCAAGTGTTAATGTGGGGTTTAATTTAACAGGTATACTCCTCACAGATAAAACAGTATAAAGGAACACAGGGGACGAAACTCAGGGGAAGCCGGTGTGAAGCATAGGGTAGGAAGTTCAAGGATAGCAAACTTATCAGTCAGACGACTTAAGAATGCCATTAGTTCAGGATGTGGACGTTGTCACCAAAAGAGTAACGCATAAGGGGTCAATTATGGTCCTGGAAAAGATGGCATCCTGGATCCTGGTGGCGACAGTGATTCCTTGTGGTTCGGTCGGTGATCGGTGTGTCAGGAATCGATGAGCCAAACAGAGCACAGTCTTTCCCCCTATCAGCATACAGGGACAATGAGCAACTCGATTCAGGTACAAAGGAAAACCCCTCACAGCGGGTGTCCCAATTCTCCCATCGGTGCGTGTGCAGGATTATGTCCTGACTGGGCGCCCTGTCACTCACGATCAGTGACCAGGTACGTCGTTGCTGGCAGTCTCTGTTAACAGCTTTTAGCCTCTGCTGGTTTTTGCCCTCTCTAGCAGCTGCTCCCCCCCCCCCCCTTCCTACCCCCCTCCCCCCCACCCCCGCAGAAGACCTGACACTGCCCTCCTGCACGATGCATGTTCCCACGGCAACTAACTGATTTGCAGTGCGCTGTGGCCCTTTTATCTTAGCCATGCCCCCTACTCCTAGGTGCAGAGGTTGGTCCGGAGTTTAAGACTATATGTGAGGTCATTATATTATGTGCAGGACTATATGTGGGGCCATTATATCATGTTCAGGACTATATGTGGGGCCTTTATATAATGTGCAGGACTACATGTGAAGTTATTATATTGTGTTCATATTATGTATATTATGTTTAATAGAAAATCGCATAACACTCGGACCAATGTTAATATATGGGGCAGCTCCCATCATCCATTGTTTTCTCGGCCGTATTATACGTGAGAAATCACAGCATGATTCGATTTTCACTGTATATCAGCTGAGAATCTCCAATGAAAGTCTATGGGTGCGAGAAAAACTCGCACACCACGCGGACCATCAGTGTGACTTGTGAGAAATACGCACTGGTGTACTATAGAAAAGCCAGTAATTCTGTGCAGTATACAGTAAAATCACACTGACAGGTTAAAAATAGAATAGATAAAATAAATGTCTACACATAGAATAGGTATATATATATATATATATATATATATATATATATATATATATATATATATATGATATATGTCAGTGAGACATATATATATTTATATTTCATACAGAACTAGATAGCAGAAAAGCCGGTAATTCAGTTGTCAGCTTTTGCTAAATCATTATAGAACCCGACAGGATATGAGACATGGTTTACATACAGTAAACCATTTCATATCCATGTGTAAAATTTGGGAGCTGTGGGTGTTAAATTGAAGGGTTAATTCACGGAAAAAACTTTTGTGGGCTCCCGCCCAATTTTCTCTGCCAGAGAGGGAAAGCCAGTGACTGAGGGCAGATATTAATAGCCTAGAGAGGAACCATGGTTATTGGCCCCCTGGCTAAAAACATCTGCCCCCACCCCAGAAAAGGCGAAAGATGCACCTATTCTGGCACTTAGCCTCTCTTCCCAATACCCTGTGCCATTGGGATAATAAGGGGTTGATGTCACCTTGCTATTGTAAGGTAACATTGAGCCTGGTTAATAATGCAGAGGTGTCAATAAGACACCTATCCATTATTAATCCAATTGTAGGAAATGGATGAAAATGCACACACGGATTGAGCGAAGAATAAATTATTACAACAACCTTTGTTTTTATTTCATTAAAATAATTTTTAAAAATGTGTGTGTGTTTTTTTTAACCCTTTACTAGTATTGGATTAATAATGGATAGGTGTCATAATTGACGCTTCTCCATTATTAATCTGGCTTAATGTCACCTTACAATAGCAAGGTGGCATTAACCCTTCATTACCCCATATCCCACCGCTACACAGGAATGGGAAGAGAGTGGTCAAGTGCAAGAATAGGCGCATCTTTCAGATGTGCCTTTTCTGGGGTGGCTGGGGGCAGATGTTTTTAGCCGGGGGGGGGGGCAATAACCGTGGACCCTCTCCAGGCTATTAATATCTGCCCTCAGTCACTGGCTTTACTACTCTGGCGGAGAAAATTGCGCGGGAGCCCAAGCCAATTTTTTGCGCCATTTAACCCTTTAATTTAATAGCTAGAATGGCCAAATTTTGCATATACACACTACTAACATTAGTAGTGTGGAATATGCAAAAAAAATGGGGATATGAGATGGTTTACTGTATGTAAACCATGTCTCATATCATGTCGGGTTTAGGAAGGAGATAGCAAAAGCCGGCAATTGAATTACCGGCTTTAAAGCTATGTAGCGCTGTATGAAGTAATAATATATATACATATATGTGTCTACTGACATATATATATATATATATATATATATATATGTATATACATACACAGTATATATATATTTTTTTTTTTACACATGGATCCCTTGTATAGCAGAAGAAGAAGGCCCAATACTGACCCCTGTGGTACCCCACTGCTAACCGCGACCCAGTCTGAGTGTGCTCCATTAATAACCACCCTTTGTTTCCTATCCCTGAGCCAGCTCTTAACCCACTTACACATATTTTCCCTATCCCCATTTTTTTCATTTTATGTATCAACCTTTTGTGTGGCACCATATCAAAAGCTTTTGAAAAGTCCATATGCACTACGTCCACTGGGTTCCCTTGGTCCAGTCCAGAACTTAATTCTTCATAGAAGCTGATCAGATTAGTCTGACATGAACGGTTCCTAGTAAAGATAGTAAGCACTGTACCTTTAAATGACTGTGGCACCCCTGACATGCATTTCGCATTTTAGCTTTTTCCAATGGAGTGTGCATGATCTATCCCAGTGTTCCCCAACTCCGGTCCTCAAGAGCCACAACAGGTCATGTTTTCAGGATTTCCTTAGTATTGCAGAGGTGATTCAATGCATGGTTATCCAGGCGATGCAATTATCACCTGTGCAATACTAAGGAAATCCTGAAGACATGACCTGTTAGTGGCCCTTGAGGACCGGAGTTGGAGAACACTGATCTATCCCATACCTGTCCGCCATACAATCAAGTCCCAAGCTGTAAATACATCTCGAGGGGGATAAATACTTTACAACCAGGAGTGCTGCTAATGCGGCCACTCCCAGCTGTAAAAGACTGGGGAATGAATGAAATGTAGGGAACAGAGCTTTAGAGACTAGCGGTGCTGTAACCGAAGCTGCACCCCCTGGCGGCATGAACTCATATCAATTGTAGCATGGGAAAGTTTCTGAATACTTTCCCACGCTACAGTTCATATGAGTTCATGCTGCCAGGGGGTGCAGCTTTGGTGACAGCACCGCTAGTGCCGCCAAAAAGATCCCATAAAGTTTTTACTCATATATGTAACAGATAAAAACTCCTCAGTCATTACGTGCAAAAGTATGCGATTTAGACTCAGGATTAGTGTTGAGCATTCCGATACCGCAAGTATCGGGTATCGGCTGATATTTGCGGTATCGGAATTCCGATACCGATTTCCGATACTCACCGCATATCGGATACCGGAATCAGAAGTTCCCAGAATTCAAACTGCACGCAGCAGCCAATGAGGAATGAATGGAAGTGTGGGCACATCCTGTTTAGCATGGTGGGCATGTAACTACTGGCAAGGCTGTGATTGGCTACTGAAATGATGTCATGATGCACTATAAAAAACGCTGCCGCCATTTTGCACTCACTCTGCTGTGAATTCAGTTAGGGACAGGACGCTGTGTTCTGACTGAGGGCCAGTTGAGATAGCGAATTGCTTCATTGCGCTTTTCCCAGGCTAATTTAGCAACCGCTGTGTGTTCACCTTGCTCTTGCCTTGCAGCGCTGTTTTAACAGTGTTCTGCAAGGTCTCTCTGTGTGTGTGCAGCTCACTCTGTAGTCTGTGTGCAGCCATAGCCGGTTGTATTCAGCTCAGGGGGGGTTCACACTGCCCCATACTGTTCTATCCATTGTCCTTTTTTGCTAATAGTGCAGCTTGCTGCACCTTTTTCTAAAATTTCCTATTAGTGGCTTTCCACCCGTCTCCAGCTAAATTGTGGAAAAACACTACATAGAATAACCTAGAGGAGGGTTTTTGGGCCTTGCAGCGCCGTTTACGGCTGTCTGCACGGTTTCCGTGTGAGTGCAGCTCACCCTGTAGTCTGTGTGCAGCCACAGCCGGTTGTATTCACCTCAGGGTGCGTCACTGCCTCATACCGTAAAATAACTTGTCCTTTTTTGCTAATAGTGCAGCCTGCTGCACATTTTTTCAAAAATTTCCTATTAGTGGCTTTCCACCCATCTCCAGCTAAATTGTGGAAAAACACTACATAAGATAACCTAGGGGAGTGTTTTTGGGCCTTGCAGCGCCGTTTACGGCTGTCTGCACGTTCTCCGTGGGAGTGCAGCTCGCCCTGTAGTCTGTGTGCAGCCACAGCCGGTTGTATTCAGCTCAGGGTGCGTCACTGCCTCATACCGTAAAATAAATTGTCCTTTTTTGCTAATAGTGCAGCCTGCAGCACATTTTTTCAAAAATTTCCTATTAGTGGCTTTCCACCCGTCTCCAGCTAAATTGTGGAAAAACACTACATCGGATAACCTAGAGGAGTGTTTTTGGGCCTTGCAGCGCCGTTTACGGCTGTCTGCACGGTCTCCGTGTGAGTGCAGCTCGCCCTGTAGTCTGTGTGCAGCCACAGCCGGTTGTATTCAGCTCAGGGTGCGTCACTGCCTCATACCATAAAATAAATTGTCCTTTTTTGCTAATAGTGCAGCCTGCTGCACATTTTTCCAAAAATTTCCTATTAGTGGCTTTCCATCCGTCTCCAGCTAAATTGTGGAAAAACACTACATAGGATAACCTAGAGGAGTGTTTTTGGGCCTTGCAGCACCGTTTACGGCTGTCTGCACGGTCTCCGTGTGAGTGAAACTCGCTCTGTAGTCCGATCTGCCACCCCCCCCCAAAAAAGTAAAGTTCACCAAACACCACTTGACAGTTCTGTAGGCCACATTAACTAACAATAAAGTCTAGTCCACACTTTAGAAAATTAGTGTTTCTTATACCTGTTAGGAGGAGCTGTTCAGGAATAAGCACAATAAGGCCTTAGTACTTTTCTGCTTATCTTTATCTGTCAACCAAGATGAAGAGGGCAGGGAGTAAGGCACGTGGGCGTGGGCACGGAGCAGGGAGAGGAGCAGGGAGAGGACGTGGTGATTCTGTGCCTGCTGCGGGCACTGGTGACTCATCATCACCCAGTTTCAGCAGGGAACAGTCCTTCATGCGCAGCTTTGTCGGA
The DNA here is from genome assembly GCF_032444005.1 of Ranitomeya imitator. NCBI lineage: Eukaryota > Metazoa > Chordata > Amphibia > Anura > Dendrobatidae > Ranitomeya > Ranitomeya imitator. Next base: position 189,641,107 of record NC_091287.1, read on the forward strand.
GAGCGCCGTGCACCGCTGCTGCGTGAAGATCAAATTGAAGCCGTTGTCGGATGGATGGCAGCTAACGCATCGGCATCGACTTCAATTAGTGCCACATCCTCTCAGGCACAGATCACTGGAGACCAGCCATCTGTCTCTTCACCACCTGCCAAATTGGCCAGGCAGTCAGAGAGTCCAGGACAGGTGCCGTCTCTGCTTCTGTTCTCTGAATCTCTTGGCTTGGAAACAGGGGGCCAGCCAAGCAGCACTGGAGAAATGGAAGAAGAGGCAGTGTGCAGTGATGCCCAACAGCTTTGTCTCTCTGACTCTGAAGAGGCGGGTGGGCCAGTGCCTCCGGTCACCACAGCGCAGTACGCATCTGATGATGAAACTCAGGTGCCGCTTTCTGGTGCGTACTGTGCTGCCGAGACTACCCAGGAGGAGCAGTTGGTGGCAGAGGGTAGTGGAGATGATGAGGGGTCATTCCATGTCAAGTGAACCAATGATTTTTACCACTATATTTTTAATTCTTTTGAGATTTTGTTATTTGGTAATAGTGTGTTAGAGAATGCAAAATGTGAAGAAAAAAAATTCTAGATATTTTTTTTTTTATTTTTTATTGATTTTCAAAGTTCGGAAAAAGTGTGAATTTTGGTGTTGCCTGCCTTTACATTTCTCCCCATAACTCAGGCTAGAAAAAGATAGAAAAACAAAATAAACAACATTCTAGTCAGAACTGTACAGGCTTTCACCAGATATGTCACAAGGGTATCTTTGATAATATTTTACCTATGCAAACGCAAGCTCAAAACTTTAAAATGCATTTCCGAAAAAGACGTTTAATTAAAAATTTCAAAAACTGCGCATGTGCCTGCTATGCTCCTAGCCACATCTGTACCAAAATACAAGCTGGGACCGTGATGGGATCAAATTTAAAAAAATAAAACTATTACAGTGTCAATTCAAAAATCTCACATTCAGATCTGTTCAGCCTGTGGTCTAACAGTGTGGGGTCTATATTTACCAAATAATCCATGATTTTTAGATATTACTGTATTATTTTATTATGTTACAACTTAGAAGCAGGAGAGGACAGCTTTGTTAGGGCTGAGAATGACCAGGGGTAGACGGTGACTGCAGAGCAGATGACCGGCCGGCAGCTCCAGCCTCCAGAGGCCATATTCACACCAAATCTTAATACCCAGGAAACTCCTCAAATGGAGGGAGAAAAATATTTTTAACATCCAGTTCATGTATTGTACAAACCAGGACTACGAAGAGGAGGAGAGTTTGTGAAAACCTCGGTTACAGGAAGCAGAACCCCTCACAGGGACTCAGCAATACCGGACTGTCATCCCATGTAGTGAAACATAAATAAAAACAAGGGTTTTTTCATTCAGCAAAGAGAGTGACGTCCATGACGTGGTAGAAGCCGGCACAAGATCGGCAATGGATGACAAAACTGGTGATGTGACCTGTGAATATGATCGGCGCTGGTAGCGGCTACTGTACTCGCCAAAGATTGTGAAAATGAAGACGTAGAAGTGACTTTTCTGCACCTTCTGGTCCAGCGCCATCCTTTGTGTATCCAAGAAAACCAGACATTGTAAAAGTTACAAAAATCAGATATTGACTCAGGTGGAGCCGAGCACCATGACAGGCTGTACATACTCTGACACAAAAGGAAACGGCCATTGCTAGTGAGCGCTTATGGACAAGATGACATTTTACCCACTAGAAGGGACACATTGATGATAAAAGACCAGTGTAAAAACCTACTATTAATTGTTTGATTAGTTCATATTTTATAAAACGAGGATTTAACTACTGTACTATTCTTCTTAAACACTTCATAAATGACATGGTTAGTGATATAATAGAAAAACAATTGTTCCATGTATAAATAGGTGGTAAAAATATTGGTTCTTTTAATCTTGTTTTTAACATAATTAGGATGAGACTGTATTTGGAAAATCACACTTGAGGATAGGATCACCTTTTCTCTTTTGGCTTGTTCAATGCATTCAGGTTGAAAATGCTGAGCAAGTTGTGTTACGATAATTAAGATGGATTTATTCTGGCACTTCGGTATTTGTTTTTGTGTGTTTCTTTATTGTTGCATATAAATGTTGAATTCAATAAGTTGTAATTTGAAAAGAAAAAGGGAAGAAACTCACACAAACATAAAATCAGATGATTCATGGCTTAAAAAAAAAATACAAATTTGATAGATCCCAAGTTGAATCCCTGTACAAATATAAACAAGAACACAAGTAACACACATGCATGTTTTCATTATTTTAAAACATACGTTTTTTTCACAATTGCGCATCAAAATTTTGAATTTGATTTCTCCAAAACAAAATATCAAGAAACATAGTCTTGTGACATATCTAATGAAAGCTCGCACCGTTCTGAGAACAATGATGCCTCTCCCACCTCTTTATCTTAATTCTAGCCCGAGATATGATAAAAAAATGTAAAGCCATACCAGGCCAAAATCCGCACTTTTTCAAAACTTTAAAAATCTGTAAAAAAAATTAACTGATGAAGAAGAAAATTCTAAACTTTTAATTTGTAATTAACTAAAGTTGTACTTCATAAAAACAAAAAATAAAAAAAATCTAAAGACGTCAGGTAAAAAAAATATTCATATTTGGATCACTTGACCCATCGTGGCGTGAGGAACAGGAAGGTGGTGGGAGCAGCTCTGAGAAAGAGATTACCCGAACGGGCCAAAGAGGGAGAGGGAGGGGGAAGACTGCGGAGCCTGTAGCCTCCACTTTGGCACCCGTTAGGAGCTTGTCTCTTCCAAAAGCCAAAAAGGGAGCTCCTAAGGCTATGTTCACACGTTCCTGATTTCCCTCCTTTTTTTTCAGGACTAAAAACCGCAGCTCTTGGCAGAAAACGCAGGTCCTTTTTTTGGTGCTTTTTTGGTGCGTTTTTTGATGCGTTTTTTGATGCAGTTTTCTATGCAGAGTCTGTGTGTTTTCTAGGAAGTTTTTTAGGGTTAAAATGGCTGAAAATACCCTAACCCTAACCCTACCCCTAACCCTAACCCTACCCCTACCCCTAACCCTACCCCTAACCTTACCCCTAACCCTACCCCTAACCCTACCCCTAACCCTACCCCTAACCCTAACCCTATTGTAACCTCAGTGGAAAAAAAAATAAAAATTCTTAATTTTTTTTATTGTCCCTACCTATGGGGGTGACAAAGGGGGGGGGTCATTTACTATTTTTTTTTATTTTGATCACTGAGATAGGTTATATCTCAGTGATCAAAATGCACTTTGTAACGAATCTGCCGGCGCATGCGCCCGCCATTTTGCAAGATGGCGGCGCCCAGGGAGAAGACGGCCGGACGGACACCGGGAGGCCAGGTAAGTATAACGGGGGGAGATGAGGGCACGGGGGGGGGCGTCGGAGCACGGGGGGTGGCATCGGAGCATGGGGGGTGGCATCGGAGCATGGGGGGGTGGGATTGGGGCACGGGGGGGGGCAGCCACACTGCAGCGGTTCTGCACCACAAACCGCAGAAAACCCGCAGATATTTTTTTCATCTGCGGGTTTTACTGCGGGTTTGACCTCACAATGGAGGTCTATGGGTGCAGAACCGCTGCAGTTCCGCAAAAAGAAGTGACATGATACTTCTTTTTTACCGCGGCTATTCAGTGCGGCTTTTTTCGCGATTTTCCGCAATGTGGGCACAGCAGTTCCTGTTTTCCATAGGGTACATTGTAATGTACCCTGCATGGAAAACAGCTGCGGACCCGCAGCGGGAAAATCGCAGCGATTCCGCATGAAAAAAAGGATGGTGTGAACATGGCCTAAGACTTGCAGTGCCTGGTCCTTTTTTGACACAGTTGCAGATGACATTTGCTTTGCCAAATGCAAGCTGTGTCATCAGAAAGTCAAAAGAGGGAAAGTGTCAGCAACCTCAATACCACAAATATGTGGAAACATGTGCGGACCAGGCACGCGGTGGAGTTACAAAAACACACTGAAGACCTAGGCCAACCAACAGCGGCAGCTACCACCTCTTCAGCTCGTGTTGCCTCTTCTTCCAGCTCACACACAGCTGTGTTCATGTGGATCCTCCCAGTATCGCCATGGAAGAACCTCTGGCACTGTTGTCCAGAGACCCACTGTAATTCCACCCACAGCACCACGTTCCCAGTCATCCTCACACTCCCAGCCCAGTCTACAGCCATCAGTAGTACAGGCATGGGAGAAAAGGCGTCGATTCTCGGCAAACCACCCCTGAGCACAGGATCTGAATGCTGGCATTGCCAAACTTCTGTCACTGGAAATGCTCTCATTCAGGCTGGTGGAGACTGACAGCTTCCGTGACTTGATGGCATTAGCAGTCCCACAGTACAAGGTGCCCAGCCGCTTTTATTTCAGCAGGCAAGCCGTCCCTGCCCTGCACAAGCATGTGGAGGGACACAAAAAACACGCGCTACTGAACGCCGTCAGTAGCAAGGTCCACCTCACCACCGATGCGTGGACCAGTCAACATGGACAGGGGCGATACCTTTCCCTCACTGCCCATTGATCGTACTGATCGTGCGAGTGGCGCAGGATGTGGAATCCAGTCTGTACGCATAGACTCGTACTCATACACAAGTTCCTCAGAATCATCGCTGCAGGAGCCATCACAGTCCACCTCCACATGGACCCGTGAATGTTTACCTGTTACGACCGACATGAGCACAGCCGTGGCCAAACGTCAACAGGCCTTCTTGAAATTAGTTTCTTTGGGGAATCGAAGCCACACAGCGCAGGAGCTCTGGAATGCCATCAAGCAGGAAAGCGATGTGTGGTTTGTGCCAGCGAATCTCCAGCCAGGCATGGTAGTGTGTGACAATGGCCGAAATCTGGTGGCAGCTTTGGCCCTTGGCAACCTCACTCACATCCCATGTCTGGCACATGTGCTCAATTTGGTTGTGCAGAGTTTTCTGAGGGACTATCCAGATCTTGATGCACTGCTGCACAAGGCCCACCTAGTGTGCTCACTTGCGGCGTTCCAGCTTGGCAAGATCGCGCATTGCTGCTCTGCAGCGCCGATTCCGCCTTCCAGAACATTGCATCATATGTGACCTACCTACCAGGTGGAATTCCATGTTATATACAGTATGCTGGAGCGGTTGTGTGAGCAGCAGCAAGCAGTAATGGAGTACCAGCTGCATCAGGCGCAAAGAAGTCGCAGTCAGCGCCATTCAGACTTCACAACCACAGAGTGGGCCACTATGAAGGACGTCTGCCAGGTTTTCTGTCCCTTCGATTATTCCACGCGGATGGCTAGTGCAGATGATGCACTAGTCAGCATGACTGTCCCTCCTATCTGCCTGCTTCAACAAACACTGCAAGCGCTAAGAGATGATGTTGCGGAAGAGGTGGAGGATGAGGAGTCACCATTTCCATCAGCTTCTGGACAGTCAGCGCCACGTGGTTTCTCACAAAGGCGTAGGCAGGGGACACTTTGTGAGGAGGATGAGGAGGAGTCAATGGAGGAGGAAGACCTCCATCCAGAGGAGGGAGTTACACAGTTGTCCAGTAGTCAGTGTGTACAGCGAGGGTGGGGTGATGAAGAGCGGGCAGAGATCATGTCTCAAGCAGGGGACAGCGTTTCTGGGCCAGTTGGCAGTCTGCAGCACATGGTTGAATTCATGCTGCAGTGCCTGAGAGACGACCGCCCCATCGACCACATTCTCAACATGCCTGATTATTGGGTGTACACCCTCCTCGATCCTCGCTACCGGGACAACGTTGTTGTGAATTCTGTTGTCGAACTCCCTCCTGTGGTCGTGAATGGTATTTCGGCGAGTTCTGTCTATGGACTCCCTCTGGTGGCTGTGAGTGGAGCTGCTGCTTCTGAGGTTCCTTACACAGGTGACGTGGTTTATCCTTTGGCTGGCTGCTCTATTTAACTCCACTCAGATCGTTACTCCATGCCAGCTGTCAATGTTCCTGCATTGGTTCAGTTCGCTCTTGGATCTTTCTGGTGACCTGTCTGCTCCAGCAGAAGCTAAGTCCCTGATAGTTATTATTTGTTCATTGCTTTCTTGTCCAGCTGGTTATCATGATTTTGCCTTGCTAGCTGGAAGCTCCGGGATGCAGAGTGGCATCTCCGCACCGTTAGTCGGTGCGGAAGTCTTTTTGCACACTCTGCGTGGTCTTTTGTAGTTTTTTTGTGCTGACCGCAAAGATACCTTTCCTATCCTCTGTCTGTTTAGTAAGTCTGGCCTCCCTTTGCTAAAGTCTGTTTCATTTCTGTGTTTGTGACTTCATCCTAACTCACAGTCAATATAGGTGTCTAGGGAGAGTCAGGAACGCTCCACGGCTATTTCTAGTGTGTGTGATAGGATTAGGGGTTGCGGTCAGCAGAGCTCCCACATCCAAGAGCTTGTACTGTGTCAGTTTAACTATCAGGTCGTGCTCCTAGCCACTAGGTCCATAACAGTACAGCTGGCCCTTAGTATTAATGCATCTCAATAGAGGGATAAGAGAAGTTCTGAGACCATTTTTTTTTCTTTGCACTGTGTTTTGTCTTTCTTTTCCCGTAAACCTTTGGGTGATTCAGGACACAGGTGTAGATATGGACATTCAAGGTCTGTCCTCTTGTGTGGATCATCTCACTGCAAGGGTACAAAACATTCAAGATTTTGTGGTTCAGAATCCAATGTTAGAGCCTAGAATTCCTATTCCTGATTTGTTTTCTGGGGATAGATCTAGGTTCTTGAATTTCAAAAATAATTGTAAACTGTTTCTAGCTTTGAAACCCCGCTCCTCTGGTGACCCCGTCCAACAAGTAAAAATCATTATTTCTTTGTTGCGTGGTGACCCTCAAGACTGGCATTTTCCCTTGCGCCAGGAGATCCTGCATTGCGTGATGTTGATGCGTTTTTTCTGGCGCTTGGATTGCTTTATGATGAACCAAATTCAGTGGATCAGGCAGAGAAAATCTTGCTGGCTTTGTGTCAGGATGAAGCGGAGGTGTACTGTCAGACGTTTAGAAAGTGGTCTGTGTTTACTTAGTGGAACGAATGTGCCCTGGCGGCAATTTTCAGAAATGGTCTTTCTGAAGCCCTTAAGGATGTCATGGTGGGATTTCCCACGCCTGCTGGTCTGAATCAGTCTATGTCCTTGGCCATTCAGATCGATCGGCGCTTGCGTGAGCGCAAAGCTGTGCACCATTTGGCGGTATTCTCTGAGCATAGGCCTGAGCCTATGCAGTGTGATAGGACTTTGACCAGAGCTGAACGGCAAGAACTCAGACGTCAGAATGAGCTGTGTTTTTACTGTAGTGAATCCACTCATGCTATCTCCAATTGTCCTAAGCGCACTAAGCGGTTCGCTAGCTCTGCCACCATTGGTACGGTACAGTCTAAATTTCTTTTGTCCGTGACTCTGATTTGCTCTCTGTCATCCTATTCTGTTATGGCATTTGTGGATTCAGGCGCTGCCCTGAATTTGATGGACTTGGAGTTTGCCAGGTGCTGTGGTTTTTTCTTGGAGCCCTTGCAGTATCCTATTCCATTGAGAGGAATTGATGCTATGCCTTTGGCCAAGAATAAGCCTCAGTACTGGACTCAATTGACCATGTGCATGGCTCCTGCACATCAGGAGGATATTCGCTTTTTGGTGTTGCATAATCTGCATGATGTGGTCGTTTTGGGGTTGCCATGGCTACAGGTCCATAATCCAGTGTTGGATTGGAAATCTATGTCTGTGTCCGGCTGGGGTTGTCAGGGGGTACATGGTGATGTTCCATTGTTGTCAATTTCACCTTCCACTCCTTCTGAAGTCCCTGAGTTTTTATCAGATTACCGGGATGTATTTGAAGTGCCCAAATCCGGTGCCCTACCTCCTCATAGGTATTGCGATTGTGCTATTAATTTGATTCCTGGTAGTAAGTTTCCTAATTTTGTCTGCCATCTCCCCTGATTTGCGGTGCGTGCTGCAGAAGTTTCAGGCTGATAGACCTGACCATTGTCCTACGGAGAAACTGTTTGTCCCTGATAGATGGACTAGTAGAGTTATCTCTGAGGTTCATTGTTCGGTGTTGGCTGGTCATCCTGGAATCTTTGGTACCAGAGATTTGGTGGCTAGATCCTTTTGGTGGCCTTCTATGTCATGGGATGTGCATTCTTTTGTGCAGTCCTGTGGGATTTGTGCTCGGGCTAAGCCCTGCTGTTCTCGTGCCAGTGGGTTGCTTTTGCCCTTGCCGGTCCCGAAGAGACCCTGGACGCATATTTCCATGGATTTTATTTCTGATCTCCCTGTTTCTCAAAGGATGTTGGTCATTTGGGTGGTTTGTGATCGCTTCTCTAAGATGGTCCATTTGGTACCCTTGTCTAAATTGCCTTCCTCCTCTGATTTGGTGCCATTGTTTTTCCAGCATGTGGTTCGTTTGCATGGCATTCCAGAGAACATCGTCTCGGACAGAGGTTCCCAGTTTGTTTCGAGGTTTTGGCGGTCCTTTTGTGCTAAGATGGGCATTGATTTGTCTTTTTCTTCGGCTTTTCATCCTCAGACTAATGGCCAAACCGAACGAACTAATCAGACTTTGGAAACATATCTGAGATGCTTTGTTTCTGCTGATCAGGATGATTGGGTGTCCTTCTTGCCTTTGGCTGAGTTCGCCCTTAATAATCGGGCCAGCTCTGCTACTTTGGTTTCACCGTTTTTCTGTAATTCTGGTTTTCATCCTCGTTTCTCTTCAGGGCAGGTTGAGCCTTCGGACTGTCCTGGTGTGGATACTGTGGTGGACAGGTTGCAGCAGATTTGGACTCATGTGGTGGACAATTTGACATTGTCCCAGGAGAAAGCTCAACGTTTCGCTAACCGCCGGCGCTGTGTTGGTCCCCGACTTCGTGTTGGGGATTTGGTTTGGTTGTCATCTCGTCATGTTCCTATGAAGGTTTCCTCTCCTAAGTTTAAACCTCGTTTCATTGGGCCATATAAGATTTCTGAAGTTCTTAATCCTGTGTCATTTCGTTTGGACCTTCCAGCTTCTTTTGCCATCCATAATGTGTTCCATAGGTCGTTGTTGCGGAGATACGTGGCGCCTATGGTTCCCTCCGTTGATCCTCCTGCCCCGATGTTGGTCGAGGGGGAGTTGGAGTATGTGGTGGAGAAGATTTTGGATTCTCGTGTTTCGAGACGGAAACTCCAGTACCTGGTCAAGTGGAAGGGTTATGGTCAGGAAGATAATTCCTGGGTTTTTGCCTCTGATGTTCATGCTGCCGATCTTGTTCGTGCCTTTCATTTGGCTCATCCTGATCGGCCTGGGGGCTCTGGTGAGGGTTCGGTGACCCCTCCTCAAGGGGGGGGTACTGTTGTGAATTCTGTTGTCGAACTCCCTCCTGTGGTCGTGAATGGTACTTCGGCGAGTTCTGTCTATGGACTCCCTCTGGTGGCTGTGAGTGGAGCTGCTGCTTCTGAGGTTCCTTCCACAGGTGACATGGTTTATCCTTTGGTTGGCTGCTCTATTTAACTCTACTCAGATCGTTACTCCATGCCAGCTGTCAATGTTCCTGCATTGGTTCAGTTCGCTCTTGGATCTTTCTGGTGACCTGTCTGCTCCAGCAGAAGCTAAGTCTCCAGCAGAAGCTAAGTCCCTGATAGGTATTATTTGTTCATTGTTTTCTTGTCCAGCTGGTTATCATGATTTTGCCTTGCTAGCTGGAAGCTCTGGGATGCAGAGTGGCATCTCCGCACCGTTAGTCGGTGCGGAGGTCTTTTTGCACACTCTGTGTGGTCTTTTGTAGTTTTTTTGTGCTGACCGCAAAGATACCTTTCCTATCCTCTGTCTGTTTAGTAAGTCTGGCCTCCCTTTGCTAAAGTCTGTTTCATTTCTGTGTTTGTGACTTCATCTTAACTCACAGTCAATATATGTGGGGGGCTTCCTTTACCTTTGGGGAATTTCTCTGAGGCAAGGTAGGCTTTATTTTCTTTCTCTAGGGCTAGCTAGCTCTTAGGCTGTGAAGAGGCGTCTAGGGAGAGTCAGGAACGCTCCACGGCTATTTCTAGTGTGTGTGATAGGATTAGGGGTTGCGGTCAGCAGAGCTCCCACATCCCAGAGCTTGTACTGTGTCAGTTTAACTATCAGGTCGTGCCGGGTGCTCCTAACCACCGGGTCCATAACAAACGTACAAAACCTCATCCCAGCGTTGACCCGGGAGCGTAAAATGCGGGAGTACCAAGAAACACTGGTGAATTCCATCATCTTCTCCAGTCCAACTGAGAGGAGTGCTGCTTGTGCTTTACAAAGCAGCTCAGTGCGTCGAGGCAGTGGAGGAGGCTCTGCACAAAGAGGGAGCAGAAGCAGTGCCTCTGCCCAAGGCAAGACCAGTATGGCACAACTGTGGCAAACTTTTGTGTGCCCGCCCCAAATGTCTACACCATCACTGGCGGCTCCAGTCAGCAGGAGGCAACGGTTCCGTCAGATGGTGACAGACTACATGTCTTGCCCTCTTACTGTACTCCCAGACGGCTCTTCCCCTTTCAAGTTTTGGGTCTCTAAGCTGGATACATGACCAGAGCTAAGCCAGTATGCATTGGAGGTGCTGGCTTGCCCTGCGGCTAGTGTCTTGTCGGAACGCGTCTTTAGTGCCGCAGGTGGTGTACTAACAGACCGTCGCATGCGACTATCCTCCGATAACGTTGACCGGCTTACTTTTCTGAAAATGAACCAGGCCTGGATCTCGCAGGAATTTGCCACTCCTCTGCCTGATTAAGTAATTGGGTGTCATCCAGGTCTCCTGATGTGTTTATCGTTCTACCATCTGAACTGCAATTCCTGGGCTCCAACACCGCCAGTTGAGGCTCAGAAGTAGGGTTGAGCGACCTTGACTTTTTTAGAGTCGAGTCGGGTTTCGCGAAACCCGACTATCTCAAAAGTCAAGTCGAGTGGAATCGGCCGATTATCGCGAAAAGTCGGGGATCGACCGAAACACGAAACCCAATGCAAGTCAATGGGGGAGCATAGTCGGCAGTGAGTGGAGGCCAGGAAAACACCTACAGTGCCCATTTTAATGGCAAAAAACATACATTCTTGTTACTGAAGCTTGTCAATCTAAATTTACCTTATAATAATAGTAAGGCATTGGAAATTGGGGGTCATTTGGCTAAAGTTGTGGGGGGTAGGGCTGGTTCAAGTAATTAGTGGGCCCAGGAAATCTGGACCACGTCACGGCAGTGGAGCAGGGAGAGGTAAGTATTTCAACTTTGCAAGTGCTGTGATCCTGAGCAAGCAGGGGGGGCCCACTCGTTGGCATTGGCACTGGCACAGGGCCCCTCAAAGTACGGCGGTGTGTTTGCACGGCGGGTGTTATGACCTGTTGGTTAGGAGCACCCGGAATGACCTGATAGTTAAACCTCATACAGGACGAGCTCTGGGATGTGGGAGCTCTGCTGACCGCAAGCCCTAATCCTATCACAAACACTAGAAATAGCCGTGGAGCGCTCCTGATCAGACCTAGGCGCCACGTCACAGCCTAAGAACTATCTAGCCCTAGAGATAGAAAATAAAGCCTACCTTGCCTCAGAGAAATTCCCCAAAGGTAAAGGAAGCCCCCCACATATATTGACTGTGAGTAAAGATGAAAGTCACAAACGCAGAAATGAAACAAGGTTTCAGCAAAGGGAGGCCAGACTTACTAAATAGACAGAGGATAGGAAAGGTAACTTTGCGATCAGCACAAAAACCTACAAAAGACCATGCAGAGTGGGCAAAAAAGACCTCCGCACCGACTCACGGTGCGGAGGGGCCACTCTACATCCCAGAGCTACCAGCTAGCAAGACAAAATCATGAAAACCAGCTGGACAAGAAAACAGTAAACAAATAAAGACTATCAGGAACTTAGCTTCTGCAGGAGAAGGCAGGTCACCAGAGAGATCCAGGAGCGAACTGAACAAATGCAAAAACATTGACAGCTAACATGGAGTAACGATCTGAGAGGAGTTAAATAGAGCAGCCAACCAAACAATAACCCACGTCACCTGTGTAAGGAACCTCAGAAGCAGCAGCTTCACTCATAGCCACCAGAGGGAGCCCATAGACAGAACTCGCCGAAGTACCATTCACGGCCACAGGAGGGAGTTCGACAACAGAATTCACAACAGGAGGGGGCGCCTCCCACCGGCAGTGACACTTTTGCATACTATGAGGGGCCCTGTGCCAGTGACGTCACCAACGAGTATTCCTCCCCCACCTGATGAAGGAACCTGCACCTTCATCTGCACCTTCCTCTTTGTCCCCGTGTAAGGTATATGGTATGCGGGAAGGGGAACCTGACTTTCAGCAGGGTCACAATCTTGCAGTGTAGCGTGCACGGGGAATGTTGCGTTATGGGTCAATGTACCAGCAGACTCATCTATCACTGGCTGGGCAATGGGCAGGATGAGGGGGAAACAGATATGGGCCCAAAGAATAAAGTGGGCTAAATGCAGTTCAAAATTGGTAACAGGACTAACCAGGGGGCATTGCTTTGTTCAGTGGAGGACAACTGGAATGAGAGGCTGACACAGAGAGTAGGCCCAAATCAGTAACAAAGTAGTCTAAATGCAGTTCAAAATTGGCAACAGTAGTAAACAGGCAGAACAGCTTTGTTCACTGGAGGAGAACAGCAAGGAGCGGCAGACACCGATAGAAGGCCCCAACCCAACTAGTAGGCCCACTGCAGTTTTAAAATTCCGATAGGCTGAATACCAGATAATTGTAGGTCATTTTTTGTAAAGAGGACAGCTGTATTGAGTGGCGCAGCCAGACACTACAAGTAGGCCTTACACCACAAAGTTGGCTCGACGCAGGTTTAAAAAAGGTTACATGGGTACACGGTCTGCATTGGTGTGCTCAGTGGAGGACAATTGGAAGGAGGGACCGCAGAAAGACTTAGTAGGCGTAAAATAATAAAATAGGCTCTATGCAGCTTTGATTATGTGGCAACCTGGAGAACACCTTGGAGCGGCAGACACAGTCTCTACGACCCAGACCCAACTTGTAGGCCTAATATAGTGTTGTTTCAACAACTACTTAAGACGAGCATGAAGATTGAAGCAATGGAGAGGCAACCTGGAGAACACCTTGGAGCGGCAGACACCGTCTCTACGACCCAGACCCAACTTGTAGGCCTAATGTAGTGTTGTTTCAACAACTACTTAACACGAGCATGAAGATTGAAGCTATGGAGAGGCAACCTGGAGAACACCTTGGAGCGGCAGAAACCGTCTCTACAACCCAGACCCAACTTGCAGGCCTAATGCAGTGTTGTTTTCAACAACTACTAAACGAGAGCTAGAAGATCGAAGCTATGGAGAGGCAACCAGGAGAACACCTTGGAGCGGCAGACACCGTTAGTAGGCCCTACCGAAGTAGTAGCCCCAATGCAGTTTTCAAATTCCTATAGGCTGAAAACCAGACTATTGACGCTCAGCTTTTTTCAGAGGAGGACAGCTGTATTGAGTGGCGCAGACAGACACAGGTAGTAGGCCTTAACCAAAAAATTTGGCTCAATGCAGTTTAAAAAAGGTTACAGGGGTACACAGGCTGCATTGCTCTGCTCAATGGAGGACAATTTCAATTATGGACTGCAGACAGACTTAGTATGCCTACAATTAAAAAAAGGATGCTCTATGCAATTCAAAATAGGTTCCAGGGGTACACGGGCAGCAGTGGTGTGGTCAGTGGAGGACTATTGGAAGGAGGGACCGCAGACAGGCTTAGTAGGGCTAACATAACAAAAGTTGGCTGTAGGCACTTTAAAATTGGTTCCAGGGGTACACGGGCAGCAGTGGTGTGGTCAGTGGAGGACTATTGGAAGGAGGGACCGCAGACAGGCTTAGTAGGCCCAACATAACAAAAGTAGGCTGTAGGCACTTTAAAATAGGTTCCAGGGGTACACGGGCAGCAGTGGTGTGGTCAGTGGAGGACTAGTGGAAGGAGGGACCGCAGACAGGCTTAGTAGGCCTAACATAACAAAAGTAGGCTGTAGGCACTTTAAAAAAGGTTCCAGGGGTACACGGGCAGCAGTGGTGTGGTCAGTGAAGGACAATTTCTATAATGGACCGCAGACAGGCTTAGTAGGCCTAACATAACAAAAGTAGGCTGTAGACATTTGGAATTATCTTGCAGGGGTACACAGGCAGCATTGGTGTTGTCAGCGGAGGCCGATTGTAATGAGTGTCTGACAGTTAGTACTCACCAAAAATAAATAGATGTTAATGTCTCGCAATACAACAAAACCAAAAGACAAAAGGGTGGCATACTTAGGTTCAGGGGTGGGCTCCTCTGCGGAGTTTCAGACCTAGTAATTTGGCGCAAAGTATTTACTGGTGTAAATATAGGACACTGCCCCTGACTATTTTAAGTAGCATCATACATGTCAACACATTGGTATTGTCAGTGCCAGGCATTGAAGGATGTCAGCGCATAGACTAAACATTGGTGGAGCTGTGAGAGATAATTTTGCAAGTGGCAGAGCACTGTTTGAGCTGGGGGGGGGGGAACTATCTTGTGGCCAGCGGTACAGGCCCAGGGCCCCTCATGTTACAATGGTGTGTCTGACGTTGGGTGCGCACCACCACCGCCAGAGACACTTTATTGTACTATGAGGGACCCAGTGGCAGTGCCGTCGACCAAAAGCGTGCACACCCACCTCTTCAGACAAACGGCACTCTCACGGGTGCTTGCGCCAAGTGGCGAGACCACGGCCCCTGGGGGGAGTTTGGCCATTTTGGGAGGTGTAAACATGTCATATGCTGGACAAACAGCTGCTGCAAATTACGAGATTGGAAAAGTCAGTCAGAGCTGTCCACAAGCAAGACCTTTTCATAGGAAATCTAGGTGCCAGCCGGGAAAGGTGGGGCAAAAGAATTCAAAATCCAGTTGTGGTTCATTTTAATGAAGGTTAGATCATCAACATTTTGGGTAGCCAGACGAGTCCTTTTTTCGATTAATATTGAACCTGCAGCACTGAATACTCTTTCTGATAGGACACTAGCTGCTGGGCAAGCAAGCTCCTGCAATGCATATTCTGCCAATTCTGGCCAGGTGTCTAATTTGGATGCCCAGTAATCAAATGGGAATGACGGTTGAGGGAGAACGTCGATAAGGGATGAAAAATAGTTAGTAACCATACTGGACAAATAGAATCACATATAGAACTGGCCTATTCAAATGATTCTTCCCAAAAATATAGAGAAAACCAACAAGAGAATATAGGAAGAAACTGTCATTGGTCTAAAATCATCAAATTTTATTAAATACACACAAAAAATGTTTTTCTATTTGTTACATGTATAAAGTTAAAATATACTGTCCTCAGGAAAACACATATGCAAAATATGACCGCAGGTGCACGACCATGCACAGCAACCACATGAAATCTCCAAAATTAGTGTCAAAAAATGCCCAGAGGCAAAAGGGTAGATACGTATTATTATTATTATTATTATTATTATTATTTATTTATATAGCACCATTGATTCCATGGTGCTGTACATGAGAAGGGGTTACATACAAGTTACAAATATCACATACAGTAAACAAACTAACAATGACGGACTGATACAGAGGGGCGAGGACCCTGCCCTTGCGGGCTTACATTCTACAGGATTATGGGGAAGGAGACAGTAGGTTGAGGGTTGCAGGAGCTCCGGTGTTGGTGAGGCGGTAGCTCCGGTGTTGGTGAGGCGGTAGCTCCGGTGTTGGTGAGGCGGTAGCTTCGTTGGTGATGAGGCAGCAGCGGTGTCAGTGCAGGCTGTAGGCTTTCCTGAAGAGATGAGTTTTCAGGTTCCGTCTGAAGGATCCGACTGTGGTTGATAGTCGGACGTGTTGGGGCAGAGAGTTCCAGAGGATGGGGGATATTCGGGAGAAGTCTTGGAGGCGATTGGATGAGGAGCGAATAAGTGTGGAGGAGAGAAGGAGGTCTTGGGAGGACCGGAGGTCACGTGAGGGAAGATATCGACAGATTAGTTCAGAGATATATGGAGGAGACAGGTTGTGGATGGCTTTGTAGGTCAGTATTAGCAATTTGAACTGGATACGCTGAGGGAATGGGAGCCAGTGAAGAGATTTGCAGAGGGGGGAAGCGGAGGAGAGAGATGGATTAGTCGGGCAGCAGAGTTAAGGATGGACTGGAGAGGTGCAAGGGTGTTAGCAGGGAGGTCACAGAAAAGGATGTTACAAAAATGATGACGGCGTGCACAAGCATTTTAGTAGATTGGGGGTTGAGGAAAGGACGGATCCTGGAGATATTTTTGAGCTGGAGGCGACAGGAGGTGGAAAGAGCTTGGACGTGTGGTTTGAAGGACAGGGCAGAGTCGAAGGTTACTCCGAGGCAGCGGACTTCGGGTACAGGCGAAAGCATGATGTCATTGACTGCGATAGATAGGTCAAGTAAGGAAGATTTGTGGGATGGAGGAAAGATGATGAGTTCAGATTTGTCCACATTGAGTTTGAGGAAGCGAGAGGAGAAGAAGGAGGATATGCCTCATAGGCACTCTGGGATTCTGGACAGCAGAGCGGTGACGTCTGGGCCAGAGAGGTAGATCTGAGTGTCGTCAGCATAGAGGTGGTACTGGAATCCATGGGACTTTATGAGTTGTCCCAAGCCAAGTGTATAGATTGAGAAGAGTAGGGGTCCTAGAACAGAGCCTTGGGGGACTCCAACAGAGAGAGGGTGGGATGAGGAGGTAGTATGGGAGTAGGAAACGCTGAATGTGCGGTTGGAAAGGTACGAGGCGATCCAGGATAGGGCGAGGTCTTTGATGCCAAAGGAGGAGAGGATCTGTAGTAGGAGGCAGTGGTCAACTGTGTCGAAAGCAGAGGTATAGTGCAATACTGTAATAGATCAGTCAAGACAACTAATAGTGTGTCCTAAGTATATGTTGATCACTATCTCCTTGCTTTATTATGTGTGGAGCGGTATATTAATCCTAGCTGCCATATCACTAAAGTGCCTAGTGCTTAACCCCTTCATGACCTTTGGATTTTTCGTTTTTCCGTGTTCGTTTTTCACTCCCCTCCTTCCCAGAGCCATAACTTTTTTATTTTTCCATCAATTTGGCCATGTGAGGGCTTATTTTTTGCGGGACGAGTTGTACTTTTGAACGACATCATTGGTTTTAGCATGTCGTGTACTAGAAAACGGGAAAAAAATTCCAAGTGCGGTGAAATTGCAAAAAAAGTGCAATCCCACACTTGTTTTTTTGTTTGGCTTTTTTGCTCGGTTCACTAAATGCTAAAACTGACCTGCCACTATGATTCTCCAGGTCAGTACGAGTTCATAGACACCTAACATGACTAGGTTATTTTTTATCTAAGTGGTGAAAAAAAATTCCAAACTTTGCTAAAAAAAAAAAAAAAAAAAAAAAAAAAAAAAAATTGCGCCATTTTCCGATACTCGTAGCAGCCGTTTCGAATTTTTTTCTCGCTACGCCATTTAGCGATCAGGTTAATGCTTTTTTTTAATTGATAGATCGGGCGATTCTGAGCGCGGTGATACCAAATATGTGTAGATTTGATTTTTTTTTTTATTGATTTATTTTGATTGGCGCGAAAGGGGGGGGAGTTAAACTTTTATATTTTTTTTATTTTTTTCACATTTTTTTTAACTTTTTTTTTTTACTTTTGACATGCTTCAATAGCCTCCATGGGAGGCTAGAAGCAGGCACAACGCGATCGGCTTTGCTACATAGCAGCGATCTGCTGATCGCTGCTATGTAGCAGAAATGGAGGTGTGCTGTGAGCGCCGACCACAGGGTGGCGCTCACAGCCACCGGTCATCAGTAACCATAGAGGTCTCTAAGACCTCTATGGTTACCATCCTGACGCATCGCCGACCCCCGATCATGTGATGGGGGTCGGCGATGCCGTCATTTCCGGCCGCCCGGCCGGAAGCGGTAGTTAAATGCCGCTGTCTGCGATTGACAGCGGCATTTAACTAGTTAATAGGTGCGGGCAGATCGCGATTCTGCCCGCGCCTATTACGGGCACATGTCAGCTGTTCAAAACAGCTGACATGTCCCGGCTTTGATGCGGGCTCACCGCGGAGCCCTGCATCAAAGCAGGGGATCTGACCTCGGACGTACTATCCCGTCCGAGGTCAGATAGGGGTTAATGAAGATACCTCTCATAGCAGCCACTGCATGGTAGACAGTCCAGACCTCAGCCTATATTGAAAGAACTAGTAGCCATAATAACATGTCTTATATATACTTAAGCTGAATAGTAATGGAGTATGGGTGCAATACATAAGCTGCACGTGCTGTCCTGATGGCCCCAACTCGCATTTCGCGTCCTGCTTCTTCTGGGGGGATGTGTATGTGGGTGAGTATATACCGGGCTTTTATATTCATGTCTTTCATTGGTGGCAGCGGCGTTGTAATGGCGCTCGCGCCGCTGAAACAGGCCACAGCGCATGCGCAGATCGGCGTCCCACGTCACTGCCGCCGCTCCCCTGTCTGACGCGTCAGGGCGGGGGGCGGAGCCAGCGACACTGAGGATGCATCTCCACGGCAACGCGGCAACTCGAACAGCGGCGGAGCGCACACGCCGCAGGGTATGTAGGAGGAAGTAAATAGATAGATGGTTGGCTGGGAACGGAGGCGAGGAGGGAGGGAGGGTATGATGTATTTACCACAGTGGACTGGATATGCACAGCACAGCGAGAAGGGTGGGAGGGAAGGGGCGAATGTAGCAGGCATATATACTTAGTCTGTACGGAGTAAGGAGGAGACCCACAGGACAGCATGTGCAAGTCCCATACCACCCCCATAGATAACTACAAATTGTGGATTAACCCTTTTGTGCTCAGGACAGGAATCCTTTTGTGCAAATGTTTTTATATATATATATATATATATATATATACTAGCTGAAGAGCCCGGCGTTGCCTGGGCATAGGAAATATCTGTGGTTAGTTATAGCACCTCACTTCTCTTATTTTCCCATCCATCACACCTCTCATTTTCCCAATCACATCTTTCATTTTCCCCCTCACATCTCTCATTTTCTCCTTCACACCTCTCATTTTCTCCCTCACTCCTCTCATTCCCCCCTAACACTTGTCATTTCAACCTCACATCTGTCATTTTCTGATCACTCCACTATTTTTCCTCACTCCTCTCATTTTGCACTCACACCTTTTCATTTTCACCTCACACCTCTCATTTTCACCTCATCACCTCAGTATATACATGTTTGTCATCTCCCTTATATATATTATACATCTGTATGTCATCTCCTGTATATAGTATATACCTGTGTGTCATCTCCCCTGTATATAGTATATACCTGCTGTGTGTCATCTCCCCTATATATAGTATATACCTGAATGTCATCTCCTTCTATATATAGTATATACCTGTATGTCATCTCCTCCTGTATATAGTAAATACCTGTGTGTCATCTCCCCTGTATATAGTATATATCTGAGTGTCATCTCCTCCTGCATATAGTATATACCTGCATGTCATCTTCTATATATAGCATATACCTGTATGTCATCTCCTCCTGTATATAGTATATACCTGTGTGTCATCTCCCCTGTATATAGTATATATCTGAGTGTCATCTCCTCCTGCATATAGTATATACCTGCATGTCATCTTCTATATATAGCATATACCTGTATGTCATCTCCTCCTGTATATAGTATATACCTGTATGTCATCTCCTCCTGTATATATATGTACCTATATGTCATCTCCTCTTCTATATAGTATATACCTGTGTGTCATCTCTCCTGTATATAGTATATATCTGTGTGTCATCTCCCCTGTATATAGTATATACCTGTGTGTCATCTCCTCCTGTATTAGACCTCGTTCACACGTTATTTGCTCAGTATTTTTACCTCAGTATTTGTAAGCTAAATTGGCAGCCTGATAAATCCCCAGCCAACAGGAAGCCCTCCCCCTGGCAGTATATATTAGCTCACACATACACATAATAGACAGGTCATGTGACTGACAGCTGCCGTATTTCCTATATGGTGCAATTGTTGTAGTTTGTCTGCTTATTAATCAGATTTTTATTTTTGAAGGATAATACCAGACTTGTGTGTGTTTTAGGGCGAGTTTCGTTTGTCAAGTTGTGTGTGTTGAGTTGCGTGTGGCGACATGCATGTAGCGACTTTTGTGAGATGAGTTTTGTGTAGCAACATGCGTGTAGCAACTTTTTGTGTGTCGAGTTGCATGTGACAGGTTAGTGTAGCAAGTTGTGTGCAGCAAGTTTTGCGCATGGCGAGTTTTGCGCGTTGCGAGTATTATGTGTGGTGCCTTTTGAGTATGTGCAAGTTTTGTGTGAGGCAACTTTTGCATGTGTTGCAACTTTTGTGCATGTGGCAATTTTTCCGCGTGTGCAGTTTTGCGTGTGGCGAGTTTTTCATGAGGAGAATTTTGCACTTGTGACGAGTTTTGCAAGAGCCTAGTTTTTGCATGTGGCGAGTTCTGCGCGTGGCGAGTTTTGAGTGGCGACTTTTGTGTTTTGACTTTTATGTGGCGAGGTTGGTGTATTTGTGGTGAAATGTGTGCTGAGGGTAATATGTGTTCAAGCACGTGGTAGTGTGTGGCGCATTTTGTGTGTGTTCATATCCCCGTGTGTGGTGAGTATCCCATGTTGAGGCCCCACCTTAGCAACTGTACGGTATATACTCTTTGGCGCCATCGCTCTCATTCTTTAAGTCCCCCTTGTTCACATCTGGCAGCTGTCAATTTGCCTCCTACACTTTTCCTTTCATTTTTTCCCATTATGTAGATAGGGGCAAAATTGTTTGGTGAATTGGAAAGCGCGGGGTTAAAATTTCACCTCACAACATAGCCTATGACGCTCTCGGGGTCCAGACGTGTGACTGTGCAAAATTTTGTTGCTGTAGCTGCGACGCTTCCAACACTTTTCCTTTCACTTTTTCCCCATTATGTAGATAGGGGCAAAATTGTTTGGTGAATTGGAACGCGCGGGGTTAAAATTTCACCTCACAACGAAGCCTATGACGCTCTCAGGGTCCCGACGTGTGACTGTGCAAAATTTTGTTTCTGTAGCTGCGACGCCTCCAACACTTTTCCTTTCACTTTTTTCCCCATTATGTAGATAGGGGCAAAATTGTTTGGTGAATTGGAACGCGCGGGGTTAAAATTTCACCTCACATCGAAGCCTATGACGCTCTCAGGGTCCAGACGTGTGACTGTGCAAAATTTTGTTTCTGTAGCTGCGACGCCTCCAACACTTTTCCTTTCACTTTTTTCCCCATTATGTAGATAGGGGCAAAATTGTTTGGTGAATTGGAAAGCGCGGGGTTAAAATTTCACCTCACAACATAGCCTATGACGCTCTCGAGGTCCAGACATGTGACTGTGCAAAATTTTGTTGCTGTAGCTGCGATGCTTCCAACACTTTTCCTTTCACTTTTTTCCCCATTATGTAGATAGGGGCAAAATTGTTTGGTGAATTGGAACGCGCGGGGTTAAAATTTCGCCTCACAATATAGCCTATGACGCTCTCGGGGTCCAGACGTGTGACTGTGCCAAATTTTGTGGCTGTAGCTGCGACGGTGCAGATGCCAATCCCGGACATACACACACACATACACACACACACACACACACATTCAGCTTTATATAGTAGATGTATATGTAGAGGGAAGGTTGGTTGATTGGAAATTAAGAAATATTAAGTGAGCAGTATTTTGAAAAATAAATTAAAAATATGCTGAGAAAAAATATATATATATATATGTTTATATAGAAAAAAATGAAAACCTGGTGAAAATATATAAATACAATAAAGTGCAAAAGTGCTGGACATAAATAGTCCATTTTTAGAGACTGATAATCATAGTTAGTTATGGCATACGGTTACTCTAAAAAGATTATTAAAAAGTGCAGAAGTGTCTCGTGCTACATTACTGATTTGGTGTCTAAAAGATGATAAAGATAAATAGCGTGTATAGGTTACCTACATATTTTTAAAGGATTATCTAAAAAATCCACATATATGCTGAGTACAGTTATAGCAGACATTGCCCAGAACTGATATACATCCATGGGTATGTTTTTTGTATATTCATACAGTACATTGATGAGAGTTCATGTCTTCTCACAGGGGGTCCTCTTGTTTAGTTTCAGATTCTAAGCGCCCTTTGAACCATCCCAGTACTCCGCAGACATGCAGTTCCACTCCAGATCTCCGACTTCACACCACCAGATCCCGGCAATCATACTCCGAAGTGCAGATCAAAAGATCTCCAAAAACCATCGCTAAGTATATACTGAAAACTAAAAAAAAGGGTTATTAAAAACTGGCAGTATAAACACTAAAAACAAAACTAAAAAACACCGCTTAAAAACACCACTCATATAAAACTTAAAGAAAGGGGGCAAAACTCAACTTTTCATTTAAACCTTTTGGATGAACACAATCAATCCTTTTAATCCATTTGGTTTCCAATTGCGCGAGGGTCTTCTTCCAGTTACCACCTCTTTGGTCAATGAGAACTCTATCAATTCCTAATACCTTCAATTGTTTGGCATCGCAGTTGTGTGCTTGTTTAAAGTGCCGAGGTATTGGTTTTAGTTCCGCCATATCAGTTGCCTCTCGTGCATTCAGGATATCCCGGACGTGTTCTCGGACTCGTAATTTCAGTGGTCTTGATGTTAAACCCACATAAATTTTTCCACATGGGCATTTAGCGTAATATATTACGCCAATCGTATTACATGTTATGTGTTGTGTGATGGTGAAATTTTTAACACCATCACTGGACTCAAACATTGATGCTTTCTGCATGTTTGCACATGCGATGCAATCATTGCATGGGAAGAAGCCCCATTTAGGTCCTTTAGATCCAAATGCTTTACTTGGGTCTTCCCCAGGGTGATAGCTGTGGACTAGAATGTCTTTTACGTTTTTTGATCTTCTGTACGTAATAGATGATGTGTTGCTGATGTGTCTGCTGAGGATTTGATCAGTTTTTAGTATTGCCCAATATTTATTCAGGGCTTGTCTCATATCTCTCCATTTTTCGTTGTAAGTTGAGATGAACCTGATCATTGGATCTTGTGCATTCCTTTTTACTTTCGGCTGTAAAAGATTAGTCCGATTTTCTGCTGCTGCCCGTCTCCATCCCTTCTTGATGCTCCTGTTTGAATAGCCTCGATTTCTAAATCTTTCTGCCAATTCACCCGCTTGTTGGTTGAATGATGTCTCATCAGAGCATATTCTTTTGTTTCGCAGGAATTGTCCCGTAGGTATAGCATTCACCACCTGTTGAGGGTGGGAAGAGGTGGCGTGAAGAAGGGAGTTCACAGCAGTCTCCTTGCGGAACACATCAGTCACCAACACATTAGATTCTCCCTTCAAAATGAGTATGTCAAGAAATTCAATCCTAGTTTGACTATACTTACACGTTAGTTTTACGTTGATATTGTTATTGTTCAACATGTTCACAAACGACAGGAGCTCCTCCTCCGTTCCCTACCAAATCATAAGAATGTCGTCGATAAATCTAGCCCAAAACAGGACTTTCTCGATATCAGCAATGGGGTTAGTGAAGAATATTTTGCGTTCCCACGCCCCTAAAAAGAGATTTGCATATGAGGGGGCAAATGTCGCCCCCATTGCCGTACCTTGCTTTTGTAAGTAGATGGTGTTTTTAAACATAAAATAATTGTGTTCCAGTGCAAATCTTAACAGGGCCATGAGAAAGTTGGACAGCTCAATATCATAGTCGGACATTCTTAAGAACATTTGTACGGCTTGCATACCGTCTTTGTGTTGAATCGACGTGTAGAGAGATTCTACATCTAGGGATACGAGCCACATGCCATCTTCCATGGGGATACCTTCCACTTTGCTCAACACATCTCCAGTGTCCCTAATATGTGATGGCAGGGTTTGTACAATGGGTTTAAGATGAAAATCTAAGTACTTACACGTTGTTTCGCATAAGCTTGCATTCCCCGACACGATGGGCCTTCCAGGTGGACTTGACAGATTTTTATGGATTTTCGGGATAAAGTAGATACATGCTGTTCTTGGATACACAGGTACAAGGTTGTCTCTCAGATCTTTCGTTATTATCCCTTCTTCGAAGGCTTTGTTCAGAATTTCACACAGCTTATTCTGGAAGGCAGATGTAGGGTTAAAAGTTAGTCTTTTATAACAACATGTGTCTCTAAGTTGTCTGAGGGCCTCCCTCTCATATTGCTTCTTTGGCCATGTCACTACATTGCCCCCCTTATCAGAGGGTTTTATCACTATTTCTCTCATATTCTTGAGTTCATGTAGTGCTCTTCCTCTGGTCATTTGTCAAATTATCATGTGAGATGCCTTTGGCAATCTTTTCGAATTCCTCAGTGACAAGTTTGACAAAGATCTCGATGTTTGGATAAATGTTTAACGATGGAAATTTCTTAGGTATCGGTACCACAAACTTACTCTTTGTTGACGGCATGTCCTGTTCATCCATTAGTTCCTCTAATGCAGTTATTGCTTCCAGTTCCTCTGTACTCCATTGTTCACCTCTATTTGTCTTGTCATGTAGTTTTTTTAGGACCAGTTTTCGTGCGAAGAGGTGGAGATCCTTTATGGCTAGGAAAGGGTCGAAGGGGGAGACAGGGGAGAATGTTAGACCCAAACTTAAGACTTCTATTTGTGCCTCTGACAATTGAGTTTCTGATAGGTTAATCACCTGTAATTTTGAAGATGGATTGTCAGTTCTTCTATTGTGACTATTACCTCTCTTGCGATAATTATTTTTCCTTAGATTGTACATACGGTTACTGACTCCCCGTTCTCCTTCATCATCTCTAGATGACATAGATGAGAATGATGAAGATCTTGATTTATCATATTCCTTAGCCGCCGTGGATCGCCATCTGTAAATGGTGCCACTTTTCAAATCATTTAGATCTCTCTGGAATTTTTTCATTTTTACTTCTTTTACTTCTTTCTCCCAGATTTGGAATTGGGTATCAATGTCTTTATTTAATATGTCCATTTCAGATGTTGTTAATGTTTCATTCAATTTTCTGCGTGTATTTTCAATATCCACATCAAATTTCTCTAGACTTTTTTTTATTATTACCAATCAACAATTCCATAAGTGATTTGGAGCATTGGTTGCACACCTCCTCCCATTTGGTTTTAAATGGCACGTCATCAACCGGGAAGGAGGGCATAATTCTCATCCGCAGACCTCTGGGTATAAGCCCTTTAGATATGTACTTCTCCAAAGACGCCTTATTCCACCACATACGAGTCCGTTTTTTTAAAAGGTATTTCATTGAGTTTTTTAGTTCAATTTTTTGCCCACTTTCATTAATATCAGATTGCACGGCATCTTCTCCAAAGACAGTATCAAGGGTGGAAAGCCAGGCTGTATCCCTAGCCCTAATATCCATTTTATAGCCACAAAAGTCTGTAAACAAAGTACAGAAAAACTTATAGAATCACATATAGAACTGGCCTATTCAAATGACTCTTCCCAAAAATATTGAGAAAACCAACAAGAGAATATAGGAAGAAACTGTCATAGGTCTAAAATCATAAAATTTTATTAAATAACTGTATAACTGTACTCAGCATATATGTGGATTTTTTAGATAATCCTTTAAAAATATGTAGGTAACCTATACACGCTATTTATCTTTATCATCTTTTAGACACCAAATCAGTAATGTAGCACGAGGCACTTCTGCACTTTTTAATAATCTTTTTAGAGTAACCGTATGCAATAACTAACTATGATTATCAGTCTCTAAAAATGGACTATTTATGTCTAGCACTTTTGCACTTTATTGTATTTATATATTTTCACCAGGTTTTCATTTTTTTCTATATAAACATATATATATATTTTTTTTCTCAGTATATTTTTAATATATTTTTCAAAATACTGCTCACTTAATATTTCTTAATTTCCAATCAACCAACCTTCCCTCTACATATACATATGAATATATAAAAAACATTTACACAAAAGGATTCCTGTCCTGAGCACAAAAGGGTTAATCCACAATTTGTAGTTATCTCTGGGGGTGGTGTGGGACTTGCACGTGCTGTCCTGTGGGTCTCCTCCTTACTCCGTACAGACTAAGTATATATGCCTGCTACATTCGCCCCTTCCCTCCCACCCTTCTCGCTGTGCTGTGCATATCCAGTCCACTGTGGTAAATACATCATACCCTCCCTCCCTCCCCGCCTCCGTTCCCAGGCAACCATCTATCTATTTACTTCCTCCTACATTCCCTGCGGCGTGTGCGCTCCGCCGCTGTTCGAGTTGCCGCGTTGCCGTGGTGACGTGTCCTCAGCGTCGCTGGCTCCGCCCCCCACCCTGACGGGGGAGCGGCGGCAGTGACGTGGGACGCCGATCTACGCATGCGCTGTGGCCTGTTTCAGCGGCGCGAGCGCCATTACAACGCCGCTGCCACCGATGAAAGACATGAATATAAAAGCCCGGTATATACTCACCCACATACACATCCCCCCGGAAGAAGAAGGACGCGAAATGCGCGTTGGGGCCATCAGGACAGCACGTGCAGGTTATGTATTGCACCCATACTCCATTACTATTCAGCTTAAGTATATATAAGACATGTTATGGCTACTAGTTCCTTCAATATAGGCTGAGGTCTGGACTGTCTACCATGCAGTGGCTGCTATGAGAGGTATCTTCATTAAGCACTAGGCACTTTAATGATATGGCAGCTAGGATTAATATACCGCTCCACACATAATAAAGCAAGGAGATAGTGATCAACATATACTTAGGACACACTATTAGTTGTCTTGACTGATCTATTACAGTATTGCACTATACGTATCTACCCTTTTGCCTCTGGGCATTTTTTGACACTAATTTTGGAGATTTCATGTGGTTGCTGTGCATGGTCGTGCACCTGCGGTCATATTTTGCATATGTGTTTTCCTGAGGACAGTATATTTTAACTTTATACATGTAACAAATAGAAAATTTTTTTTGTGTGTATTTAATAAAATTTGATGATTTTAGACCTATGACAGTTTCTTCCTATATTCTCATACTGGACAAATGTTGTCTCCTGTCACTTTGAATTGATGCTGCAATACCTGTCCTGTCTGCGGTCATAGCAAAATCACTCCACAACCTGGTCAGAAAACCCCTCTGTCCAACACCACTTCTGATTTGTGCACCTGTAACACCTCTGGTCTGCTGCCCCCTGCAGCTCGTGTGATAACGCTCACCGTCGCTGTGTGCTGGGAATGCCTGAATCAAACGGTCAACTAGAGTTGATTGTTTGGTTGCTAATATTTGTTCCAGGTTCTCATGTGGCATAATATTTTGCAATTTGCCTTTATAGCGAGGATCAAGAAGGCAGGCCAACCAGTAATCGTCATCAGTCATCATTTTACTAATGCGTGGGTCCCTTTTGAGGATACGTAAGGCATAATCCGCCATGTGGGCCAAAGTTCCAGTTGTCAAATCTGCGGTCGTGCTGGGTTGAGGGGTAGTTTCAGGCAAATCTACGTCACTTGTCTCCCTAAAAAAAACCTGAACCCGGCCTTGCAACGCCACCAGTTGCTATTGGCCCCTGAGAAGCTTCCTCATTAAAAAAATACTCATCCCATCATCCTCCTCGTCCTCCTCCTCCTCCTGTTCGCCCGCTACCTCGTCCTGTACACTGCCCTGACCAGACAATGGCTGACTGTCATCAAGGCTTTCCTCTTCCTCTGCTGCAGACGCCTGCTCCTTTATGTGCGTCAAACTTTGCATCAGCAGACGCATTAGGGGGATGCTCATGCTTATTATGGCGTTGTCTGCACTAACCAGCCGTGTGCATTCCTCAAAACACTGAAGGACTTGACACATGTCTTGTACCTTCGACCACTGCACACCTGACAACTCCATGTCTGCCATCCTACTGCCTGCCCGTGTATGTGTATCCTCCCACAAAAACATAACAGCACACCTCTGTTCGCACAATCTCTGAAGCATGTGCAGTGTTGAGTTCCACCTTGTTGCAACGTCGATGATTAAGCGATGCTGGGGAAGGTTCTAAGACCGCTGATAGGTCTGCATACGGCTGGAGTGTACGGGCGAACGGCGGATATGGGAGCAAAGTCTGCGCACTTTGAGGAGCAGGTTGGATAACCCCGGATAACTTTTCAGTAAGCACTGCACCACCAGGTTTAAGGTGTGAGCCAGGCAAGGAATGTGTTTCAGTTGGGAAAGGGAGATGGCAGCCATGAAATTCCTTCCGTTATCACTCACTACCTTGCCTGCCTCAAGATCTCCAGTGCCCAGCCACGACTGCGTTTCTTTCTGCAAGAACTCAGACAGAACTTCCGCGGTGTGTCTGTTGTCGCCCAAACACTTCATAGCCAATACAGCTTGCTGACGCTTGCCAGTAGCTGCCCCATAATGGGACACCTGGTGTGCAACAGTGACAGCTGCGGATAGAGTGGTTGTGCGACTGCGTTCTGTGGACGAGCTCTCGCTTCTGCAGGAGGACAAGGAGGAGGAGGAGGGGGTGCGAACGGCTACAGCCAACTGTTTCCTAGACCGTGGGCTAGGCAGAACTGTCCCAAAATTGCTGTCCCCTGTGGACCCTGCATCCACCACATTCACCCAGTGTGCCGTGATGGACACGTAACGTCCCTGGCCATGCCTACTGGTCCATGCATCTGTTGTCAGGTGCACCTTTGTACTCACTGATTGCCTGAGTGCATAGATGATGCGCTCTTTAACATGCTGGTGGAGGGCTGGGATGGCTTTTCTCGAAAAGAAGTGTCGACTGGGTAGCTCGTAGCGTGGTACAGCGTAGTCCATCAGGGCTTTGAAAGCTTCGCTTTCAACTAACCGGTAGGGCATCATCTCTAACGAGATTAGTCTAGCTATGTGGGTGTTCAAACCCTGTGTACGCGGATGCGAGGCTAAGTACTTCCTTTTTCTAATGAGAGTCTCATGTAGGGTGAGCTGGACTGGAGAGCTGGAGATCGTGGAACTAGCGGGGGTGCCGGTGGACATGGCAGACTGAGAGACGGTTGGAGACGGTATTCTTGCCGGTGCCCTACATGCAGTGTTTCCATCTATGAAACTGGTGATTCCCTGACCCTGACTGCTTTGGCCTGGCAACGAAACCTGCACAGATACTGCAGGTGGTGCGGAAAATGGTGGCCTTACAGTGACGGAAGGGATGTAGCGTTGCTGACTAGCTTCATTGGCCGAGGGTGCTACAACCTTAAGGGACGTTTGATAGTTAGTCCAGGCTTGCAAATGCATGGTGGTTATATGTCTATGCATGCAACTTGTATTTAGACTTTTCAGATTCTGACCTCTGCTTAAGGTAGTTGAACATTTTTGACAGATAACTTTGCGCTGATCAATTGGATGTTGTTTAAAAAAAATGCCAGACTGCACTCTTTCTAGCATCGGATACCTTTTCAGGCATTGCAGACTGAGCTTTAACCGGATGGCCACGCTGTCCTCCAACAGGTTTTGGCTTTGCCACGAGTTTTGGGCCAGATACGGGCCCGGCAGATGGAACCTGTTGCGATGTTGATGCCTGCTGCAACCCCTCCTCCTCCGCTTCAGAACTACTGCCGCCTGCACCCTGTTCCCCCAATGGCTGCCAATCGGGGTCAACAACTGGGTCATCTATGACCTCCTCTTCTATCTCGTGTGCAACTTCTTTACATGCATCTGCATATTTCCCATAAGGGATGGGGGCAGTGTTCTGGAATCACTGCGTTGAGAAACACGTGATGGTGTCTCCGCGGTGTTGGATGTTTTGGTCTCCCCGAGGCCAATCATCTGTGCCTTTATAGCCTTTTTACTAGGCACTGCTCCTAATAGCCAGATTCCTACTCCACACTGATGAGGGGCAAAAACCCCGAAACAGCTGTCTGTGGATGGACACCATGCTTGGCATAGGTGGCTTTCCTTCATAGGATGCTGCCCCTCCCGTGGTTGTTCCTTCCCGGGGAAAGGCCTGGCTACTCACTGCTTGCGTCGAGAAACACGTGATGGTGTCTCCGCAGCTTCTTTACATGCATCTGCATATTTCCCA